>NC_057803.1:447243947-447843947 GCF_018294505.1 Triticum aestivum | reverse complement strand
TGTATTCTGTTATGTTTACTTTTGAGTACTTATTCCGCTGCTAGTAGTTCTTCGCTAAGGAATTTCCTCACCGGCAAATTCCAAAGTGAAGAATTTCATAAAAATCGCCTATTCACCCCCCTCTAGTCGATATAACGCACTTTCATGAACTTTCAGGATTTGTCAAACTTCACAAATCTTTACTCTTGAAAATCCTAAAGCTACGATTATTTTGGAATGGAGGGGGTACATTTGAATATACATTGTACATGAGTATATATTAAAAAATATGCAACTTACCTCAGTTCATGCATGGTTCCAGATATAATCTCCTTGGTTGCAAAAAAAAGTTAGATATGCGTATGAATATATATAGCATGTTCAAACTCACAACAAAGATTGATGCCCCCTTTTACATCTGATTTACAAATGCCATTATCTCGGGTTCAAATAGATGAATGCACTTCCTATGAATTCGAATCTTCGAAACCCCCTTTATGTTGAATTCAACATGTAGTCTATTTCGTAGCTAGCAATTGGGAATGTATCCATGCAAGTGACAAATGTATAAAGTGCTTCACGCTAACAACATGGAGTGCACTAATCAATGTTTATATATGAATTGCAAAAGCATCCATTGCCTGTATTTCAACCCGCTCTCACTCTATGGATTGATAATATGAAATAAACACATGCACATGCTAGAATTCAATTGCAGTTGAAGAAAGAGCCTACTCCTGGTACTGTATATTAGTGATAGGGGTGTGTACAAAGTACACGTGAATACCAGGAATTGTGCGTGTGTGTATACTATCGACGAACTAGCCCCCAAGCTTGTATAACATACTAAGGGCCTAGGGTTACAAATCATATATAGTCGGCTTATCACCAGTGGGGATAGAGTCCTCTGCGACTCTGTTAGCTTTGTGTTGTACGCCGAGTCCTCCACATGTCTCGGTCCAACCTATATGTGGCGCAGGATGGAACCAACCCATGAGTCTTCATGTTGACCCACCACAACTAGAAATGATGTGCCCACCACACCACACACGCAATCGGCCACTAAGAAAATAAGCATATACAATAGTACAATGGTATCTAGCTCACGATACGTCTCCATATTTTGTTGATGACACTGACGGACTTTGCATTTGATGCCTGCTCCGTATTTTGTTGACAACACTTACAGTCATTGTATTTGAAGCGAAAGCACGATATGGTCACTGGACTTCAGAATAAGCTCATCACGGTCACCACATACATTTTGTCGTGCTAACCAACATGTGGTTGGATGGTTAGAGGACAGTGGTTTCTCGAGCCCACCAAGGTTAAAGTCCCGGTGCTCGCATTTATCTTGTGTTAATTTCAGTATTTTCTGGCGACGTACGTTCAGTGGGAGGAGACGTTCCACTCGACTACGAGGCACCTATGCTGACTTCGTAAAATCTCAAGATCATATATGCTGGCCCACTCTCTCGAAGGTGCTCATAGGGGTAGGGTTCGCGTGTGTGCGCTTATAGTGGTGAGTGCTTGTGCGTATATCTGAGCCCTTGCGTTTGTACCGTGTTAAACAAATACATATCATGATTATACGGTCACTGGCTCACCCGTACAACTCCGTATTTTGTTGATGACACAATCAATTGACCAGTCAAACGTTCCACGCGGCGCAACTAGTGTTTCACCATCAGGGAGTGTAACCGTGGGGCCCACCTGTCAGCCCGTATATGAAAGAAAGAAATAGTAGTTTGAGTCTGTACTGTGTTAATAAAATAGGAGTACATTTTAGGGTGATCATACGGTCACTGGCTCACCATACAGCTCCGTAATTTGTTGATAACACGATCAATTGACCAGTCAAACGGTCCACATTCAGCAGCACACATTACCATAGGGCCCACCCGTCAGCGCGTATATGAAGGACAAAAATGGTAATAAATGAGTGGTTTCGGGGAGGGCGGGCCGGCCGCGGGCGGCGGGGGCTGGTGGTTCGGCCGGTGGTGGCTGGCGGCTCAGGGGGGTGGAGTTTGATGATAAACTGGAGGCCCTTGATTTCGTATCCAACGGCTAGAAAATCTAATGACCAGAGATGAAAAAGTCAGTCGACTGACGTGTAGCCTCACCTCGCACATACACATGCACGCACGCAAGACACGCACGCATGTAGGCGTGCAACACTGACACGTACACACGCACGCATGCTGGCGTGCAACACTGACACGTACACATGCACTCACAAACACACGCACGTACGCACCCATGCATGCAACACTGAAATGTACCCTTGCACGCACGCAACACTTGCACGCCTGCATGCACACAGTACACGACGCAAGACACACGTTCAACCTATACGTGCATGCACCCTTTGTTAAGGACATGGATTGTTACGGGTATTAATCTATCTTATATGTGATAAGTAGAACATTGATGTTTGCAGCAGTCTTTATGAATCACAACGTATTGAACGGGCTATCAACATAGTAGGCTTATCTACATGAAAAATATGACATCACACTCAATGAACAATCATCGGTTTATGAAATGCCCGCTTCTGACCGCCCTGGCCCACCAAAGGTTCCTCTGCTGTGCGCTGCCTGCGTTGGGTCACTGACATGCATGCCATGCACCCAAAGAGCCCACATGTCAGTCGAAGAATGGCACGGCGTCCTAGGTCAGAGTCGAGGGCGCCACTCGCGGCACGCCCGGCTGAACATGCCTCCGTGCCGCATTCAAACGCCTCCATGAAACCCGCCTGTGTGGAAGCCGAGAAACCCACTCTGGACACACGTCCGTTCATGACCGGGCCGCTCCCCTATCTCCTCCACCATTTTGTCCACTCTTACAATGGCTTACGAAGAGTAGTTATTCCGCATCCAAGCCGGCTGGGTAGCCCGCCGGATATGAGCTATGCAGCTCGTTGATCCACCTCCCTCCCCTCGCCCGACGGAGCCAGTTGCCGCCCCAAGCCATGGAATTTTGCCATGTGTTGTTTTCATGGACTAGCAAGATGCTCGTGCATTGCACGGAACATCAAGATGCATTTTTTTACAAACTCCCGCATGCATGCAAGGGATAATTAATGTCCTCCTTTGCTAGTATCACGAGGCAAACACCATTAATATTGCATCGGTTAGTGTTAGTGGCCTTGTATATCTGCAAATTGTAATTTTGATAGTGGCCCCTTGTATATAAAAATGGAGGGAGAAAGATGAGAGATAAGGTGAGGAGGAGTGGGGCGTGGTGGTGACTGGTGGTCGGACTGGGCGGAGGCATGGGGATGGACGACGCATTATGTCTAGGTTTGTATCTCTCTCACACACACCCACGTAGGTGGGGGACGTGCACGAAGAGAAGAGGTGCACGCACAGCGCACGTACTCCCGTCTCTTTCCCAACCACACCCGCGCGGGTACATGGTGGAGCTCATTTCTGTACGAAAAAGGCAGCCCATGTGGTAATTTGGCACGTGTACTGGATGTCCACTTGGTGGAGGGAGGATCGTCTACCACGGGTGAACAAACAAATATTGCGACTTGACGCGTTAGGTTAAATTAAAAAAAGAGGCAAACCATGTGGGGCCTACCTTAGATGCAAGGCTCTATACACTGGAGTACTTTTGATGTGTCCCGTCAACTCGCAGAACAAGGAGAAGCTTGCTTAGTACGCCGTCTCCCCCGCCCACGGGCGCGGTGGCTTGCAGGATGAGGTGAAGCTTGCTTACTAGTATGCCTTACGCCCGCTCCCTCGCCCATGCGCGTGGTGGCTCACAGCACGAGGAGAAAATTTTACTACTCCCTCTGTTTACTCCTCGTCCCTACTATGTACTTTGGTTAGTATTCCCTCCATTTACTTATACAAGGCCACTATAAAAAATACATTCTGCATCTATACAAGGCCACAAATAGTAATCGAGACAAAAGTTACTACTCCCTCCTTTCCAGTTTATGGCTCAATTTCAAAATCATTCCAACCAAGGTAGACGGTGAGTGGTCGAATTTATTTCGTATTTTGCACAAGTAATTAGTACGCTCGTTTTTCTCAAGAAGTTATGTTTACCGAGGCATTAATTAGAACGAATGCATGAATGACCACTAAATTTCCATGAACTTGTACATGCATTGGTTAGTTTCCTCTTGACACTGCTTGCGTCGGGTGATCTAACGCACCTCGAAATCCAACATGTAATGGTACTACTACTAGTATAGTAGAATTGAGACTTATCAAACGGAAAAATGAATGTTTTTTAGATGAGCCCTATAAACCCTAGTGGGTACGTACTCCGTAAAAACAGATTTTTCCAAAACTAAGTCGCTCCCTTTCATGAATTCTGTAGTATACTCCTCCGTCGACGCTCCCTTTCATGAATTCTGTACTTCCTGTCGCCGACATGTGGGACATATAGCAACCGGGTCGACGTGTCAAGCACCAAATAACAGTGCAGAACAGCAGGGGGACGCACCCCACTCGTACCGGCCCAGTAGTAGTAATGAGCAATGAGACGTCAAATCACAATGCCGCACTTTCCCAGACGGACGAAGCAACCATTATTTCACACTTCGGTTCGCCATCATCTCAAACCACGTACTAGTATTGCTTCTGCCTCAAGAGGGACACGCGCATCGCCTTGGTACATCATGACACGTGGGACCGCATGACAGGCCATGCTCCCCCGCCGATCGCTCGGTAAAATCACCTCATTTTTACTATACTTCCTCCGTATCGGTTTACTACATGGCATGCACGTCGTTCTAGGTTGAGAATTTAACTGGCTATATATGTGATGAACAGTACTCTAGCCTTTTAAAAAATGTATACTTTTGTACAGCAGTACTATCGATGGATTGCGCCATGGAGCAAAAATTGAAATTAAAAAAAGGTGGTACATATAGAGAGCGCTCGTCGCCAAATTATGCATATAGTACTATTAAAAAGGCTAGTCACAATAATGGTGTCCAGCACAACCCACCCCTCAAATAAAACTAAGAGGGTGCTTGGATACGTTTTAGTCCCATGACTAAAAGTAGTGGGACTAAAACATGCTAGCCTCACCCATGCTTGGATCCAAATACTAAAAAGGCTAAAATCAAGTTAATGAGCATTTATTATCCTCCAAACCCTCCAATCCAGAACTCGCCTGTGTTAAAGGAGAGGAGTTAAATGAGTAGAGAGAGGACTAATCCACATTTTAGTAGGGGTACCCCTGACTAAATTTTTTTAGTCTCAAGACTAGTTTTAGCCCCTCTTTAGGCTGGTCGTAATGGTAGTATCATAACTAGTAGCATGCATGCGAACTAGGCAATTTTGATGAGGTGTCATAGTATTAAATGAAGAAAGAGAGGGTGGAGTATCATATCATGATACCGTATCATAATAAATGCTATGCTACTTTGTGTCATGCATGGCAATAAATAGAGTACTACATGATACTAATATGTGATACTATGCATTAGGGAGGTAGTATCATACACTAGTATCATATGGATGATACTAGTATATGATACTCCCCATTACAACCAGCCTTAGTCAGGGGTGCTTGGAACTTTAGCCTCTTAAAGAGACTATTTTTAGTCAGACTAAAATAAGTCCCTTGGATCCAAGCACCCTCTAAGGCCTCCTTTGGTTTGGAGGAATTTCATAGGAATTCTAGAGGATAGGATTTCTTATATGATTTTTTCCTTTAGAGCCCTTTGGTTCATAGGAATGGATTCTTATTCCTATATAGGATTGGTTCCAATCCTCCACATTTTATAGGAAAATAAAAATGAGCCTAGACTTAATGGAAAAATTCCTTTGGTGTCAACCAAATGACATCTCGTTTCCTATTCCTACTCATAGGATTTGAGATACATGTCATCTCATTTCCTACAAAATTCCTATTCCTACGATAATCATATCCTATGAACCAAAAGAGGCCTAAGCATCCTGGAATTCTTTGACAAAACTAAGCACCCTGAAATTCTTTGACAACTAAACTGTTGGCTATATGATGTTGGCCATATATATTGTACATATATAATGTGAAGAAACAAGTGGTAGTACTATACCAACTAAAAGATCAAATGTAAGAAATACTAGTATGTACGTACTGAAGAGTTAAAGTAATGAGAAGAAACATAACATAGTTCTGCTGGGGGCTCAGCACAACACACCCCTCAAATTAAATTAAGCACACCTGAAATTAAACTTTGCAACTATTCCGGTAGACACTGCATTAGAACCACCATGAGCAACGACACTGCCACCTTACTCGGATTCCTCGTCCACGTCCTCGACTTCGTCCTTGTCCCTCTTCCTCTTGGCCGATACTTCTTTGCTTGAACCGCACACTTGGTTGTTGCTCTTCATCCAACCCTTGTAGATATTGAAGCAAAGGTAGCCATCCATTGCAGCGTAGTGGATGTGGTCTATATCTAGTACATTCCGCTGCCATGCATGACGATGAAACGTGTAATGAGGTTTCTCCAGTTTACCGTACGAAGGATGAACCATGGCTCCTGCCAGGGTCAGCATTGAAGGCTGACGAGAGGACACCAGCCGATTCTTCTGGAGGTCGAAGGTGTTGCCTACAACGAGGCCTATCCGATGCAGGACTTCTTTGTCGTTACCAAAGTCTACAGTAACGAATTTCACTAGTTTGTCCTTGAGGAAGTTCTTAAAATCCTGGCACTCAACGTCGGCATGGCATATGTGGTAGACCAAGCAAACGTTATGTACGCAAACCTGGATCACGGCGGGCTTCTTCCTCTCTTCGTCCTTTAGATCCTTCTCTCGTCCCAGGACTGTGGTGTACTCAACATCTAGCCCAGCGACCCACTCATCATCTGAGTCTTCGAACATGCGTCTGAAGCGAGAAAGGCATCCTTTCACCGTCGCGGAAGAACGGGTGTAGATGACGTCGAACTCATCGCCGGTGATGGTTCTAACCTTGTACTCACCGCCGATCGTGGAGATTTGGGACGCCATGGATTTGGGAGGAGGGTTAGGATTAGTGGAACTGCCGTAATGTGAATGGACGGGACGACTAGGAGCGAACCGCCGTAGTATTGAAGGACGTGCGGGGACGAGTAGGAGCGAACTGCCAGCGTGCGAACGGCAGGGTAGTGGCTTTCCATTCTCCCATGATACGGGCTTCCGAGAGCCCTTGGATCTGAGATCGAACGGTTGCATGGCGTGATTCTAGACCTATGGGTGAATATCCTATCCTGGAGGGTTATTCTGCAAATTTTCAGCAACTTAGCATGCGACCGTTTGATCTCAGATCCAAGGGCTGCCAGCAGCCCGTATCATGGTCGCGCCTACCACGACCGTCGCGTCGCTCGCGCGGTCGCGCCCTTGGAGATTTAACACGGTGCGTTAGGCTATCTGATGTTGGCATGTCATACATAGTCATCACTTAGTCACTCATACTACAACAAGGTTGGCTATAAGTGTATTTTTTTACTCCTCTCTATCTCTTTCTTCGTACTCAAGGAAGAAACGGTGCTAAGCGCGTGTATTTATTGCATTTGCCAAGGAGTGACCTCTTCCAATGAAATGGTGTTGCTAAGTTTGCTTCATTTAATTAGCTATAGACTCAAAATTGTCTTTTCACCTAGGTACACGCGCTTAGCACCGTTTCTTCCTTGGGTCACCAAACTAGTCTCTCTCTTCTTGATTAACTTGCCACATCAGACTTTATGCCTATGTGGCAAGCTTAAGCACCTGTAGGAGCAAGTAAAAGTAAGTACAATAGTGCGCTTTACATGGCATTTTTGCATATGTGGAGGAAAGAGAGGCAAGGAAAAAGTGGAGAAGTGGGCTCTCATGCAAGAGCCAGCCTCTACTACATGGTGGAGCATTGGGAGAGGCACCTGTATGGAGGTGGTCAGGAATCTGGGAGACTCACGCCGGTCGTAGCGCCGCAGTTAAAATGATAATGGCAAGTCAAATCACGGGGCCCCACCTGTCCAGCAGTAACTCGCTGTCAAATCACACAGCCCTACGTTTGCAGCAGCCTACTCCCTCGTCTTCTCGCGTCTCTGTCGAACCGACTAGGCGGAACTGCCCCGCCGCCTACCGCGCAGGAAAAGCCCCGCCCTCGACTTTTAAATACAACTACATCCGCTTAAGAATCCAATGATATACTTTTTGTGACATAGTAACTCATATTTAGTTAGTCAAATGGATGACCTAGAACTACGTGCAGGCCCTATAAACCGAGACGCCTAAAAATAAAAAAACCGAGACGGAGAGGGTAGTTCAGCACGTATCTTTTTAGATCAATATAGTCGGGATTCACCAAGGAGCAAAACCAAGTGGTAGGCTGCTCCTGTCGTGTTGGCGTAGCAACTCAAGCAGGGTCAGTCCGCACACGAAATGGCGACACACTTAACAGGACCCCTTTGGCCGACATGTGGCTCATCCACCGTCTTGTTCCACGTGCGATGCACCAAATTACAGTTCGGAGCAGCGGTTGGAATTGGAGGCACCCCGGTCGTAGCGCCGCAGTAGTAGAAAATGAGCGACGAGGGGTCAAATCACAAAGCCCCACCTTTCCCGCATTAAGCTGGACGGACGAAGCAACCATCATTTCACTCTAGGGCGCAAGAGCATAAAGAAAAGAGAAAACAATGATGCGTGCGGCAGCTACCTAGGGCACCCTAGGGTAGGGGTCTCCACTACAGATCCTTTTTTTGAAAGCGCCTCCACTACAAATCGGCTTCTCCCTCGTCCTCTTGAAGAAAACCGATGATGAGTGCGGCGGTAGGGTTTGTAGGAGTACTACGGCGTGCGGGGCCACGTCGTAGTAAACGGGTTCGAGCCGACGCCTTAAATATGTGTGGGCCGCTTGGTTTTACGGGAACGAGGCAGCATTTTGGGTTCGGGGACCAGTGGAGATATAGTACGTACAAAAAATTGTGGACGTAGGTTCGACCGAAAGGCAATGATGCATGGGCCCTGCATTTTGATATACCCGGGGCCGCGTGAAATTTGCTACTCTACTCAAAACTAGTAAGGTACACATGTATTGAACGCATGAGATTTCGAAACCAAATTATGAATAAATACACACTATAGGATGTAAAGCTTTGAGTCATATATGCATGATGTAGATGTTCGTTTAGTTCTTATAGTTCATCTCATTCAAAATCAATAAGTTTTATAAAAATGTTAAGATTCATGGGGTTGTGCATTGTACTCCCTCCGTTCCAAAATAGATGACCCAACTTTGCACTAACTTTGTACAAAGTTAGTGCAAAGTTGGGTCATCTATTTTGGAACGGAGGGAGTAAATCATAAAGTAAAAAACAAATAATGGCAATTCATTTAGAAAAAATAATCAATTATGATACAGAAGATTCTAGAACAAAGGAGAAGTGCTTGTGTTTTGAGGTTTGTGCATTATGCTTAAGTTCAACCATGGAGTCTTCTAAATTGTACATGTGGCAGATCTGGTGGAATGTTGATGATATCCAACGGCCAGTAGTGCTCGGATTTGCCTATCTCTGCACTGTCGGGTTAGCTTCATCCAGCGACCATCTTTCAAAGTTATTGGCACACTATATAGTTCTTGTGCCATAGTTGCATGTTTTGGAAAAAAGCTACTAGTGGGTTGTACTATCTATTTAGGAATAGAAGATGTATACATGGAAGTTGTAGGGAAAGAGATGACATGGAGCATCTCAATTCCTATGAGTAGGGATTGGAAAAGAGATGTCATTTGGTTCACATCATAGGAACTTTTCTATTGAATATAGAGATGACATGTTTCTCAATTCCTATGAGGAGGGATTAGAAAAGAGATGTAATTTGGTTCATATCATAGGAACTTTTCTATTGAATATACGCTAATGTTTATTTTCCTTTGAAATTAAGGGAGTATAGGAATCCATTCATATGAACCAAGTGGCTCTAAAGCTATAGAAATGATATCATGTTTATTTCCTTTGAAATGTGGAGTATATGAATCTATTCCTATGAACCAATTGGCTCTAAAGGAAAAAATCCTATAAAAATCATATCATATAGAGTTCCTATGATATTCCTCGACACTAAAGGATGCTTGAAATTGCTGCGGGTGATACGATGGTCTTTCTTTGTAGACTCCTCACCCAACTTTATAGTTACCTCTCGAAGATGAATGAAATGATATATACATGGTATTCTACATGTGCAATTTGGTACACGAAAACTCGGTAAAAGTTTGCGAGGTTCGAATTTTCAATAAAGCTATATGCACTGCATTTCGGAACGGAGGGAGCATACGGCAGTTGCTAACACTCACGTGGAAGATTTGTGTGTAGGAGGAGTGGCTGTTCTGTTAAATGACATGGCAAAACTGACACTGTCGGATGCCGATCTAACGGTCCTTACGGCGTTCGTCAGGAAAAGGCTTGTGGCGAACGTTTGTCGGATAATGATTTACGGACACATGCATTGCATTGATACGTGCCCCCCTCTCTCTCACGCACACGCACCCTCACGAGTCACGACTCTCCCGAGTCCTCTCGCAGACTCGCACGTCGCACCCACCGTCTATCTGCAGGTAGACGTCACGCACATATGTGCTCTTCACACCCTACCCTCAGAACTTCTAAAAAACAAAAGACGGCGCGCACATTTTATTTTAGCTCACACGTCACACACTTGTACTATTACTCTTGCGGCGAACGTTCTTTGGGCATAGTATATTGTACTCTCACGAAGAGAAGCGGTGCACGCACGCACTAGTTCTCTCACACCCACTCGCGGGTACACGTAGGAGCGCATTTTTTTGAAGCTGGTACAACAAAATCACTCCACTATATATAAAAGCAGGAGCCTTAGCGCTTGCTTTACTAGGGTTCCTCTCGTTCACTCTCTCATGCTCTCCAGATCTAAGCAACACATAGGTGGCCACACTCTCTCTCAGCTCACGGCTGGTCACAAATCCGGCCGGACAACCTCGACCGGGGCAGGGGTGTAGGTGCATCGTTCACGCTGTCGTCGGCGGCGAGGGAGGAGACCAACGGCTGCCCGCGCGTCCCGATCGGCGGCCGTGCCGTTCTCTCCGAGAGAGCGCCGGCTCGGGAGGGCCTCCGACCCCTTCTTCCTCCCTGCGGTATTGTGGCCAAGATGCGGCCTCCCGACGCCGTCTTTGCGACATGCCGACGACCCTCAGGTATATATTCCTTCGAAACCTGCCTTGCTCTACTGCCCCAGCTCCCTTCGTGTGGATCCTTTTCTACTTCCGTCCGCTGTTCCAAAGCCACCTAGACTTCTACTAAGGCACGTGCTTTGCACGTATGTTCTGTATGATAGATACTCATATACCTTCTTTTTAGAGAGAGAAATGGGTACTCGTATCTTGAGTAGATATCATAGTGTGTTTGTTTGCATGATCTAAGGACTATTCTGAAATAAGAAGCAAATCACTTGCACAAATCAAACTGAGTTCCAAGTAAGAATTTGATTACAAGATAAAAGTTGTAGTTTTATTATATGTTGTTTCCTGGGTTCCACTGATGTATAGTTCCAGAGTTGTTTGACGGTTTACATGCATGTTTATGGACTATTTTGTGCAACTAAATAAGTCATTTAGGTCTGACAGACACTCATGTCCTGTATTAGCTTGAGGTATAGCTTATGTATGACTGAAATAAAATATTACACTTTTTCTGCGAATAATAAAAATATTACATTTCTCGATGAAGCAGAATAAAACTTTAGCTAGCATCAGCCATGCAATGTTATGTTATGTGAACAGTGTAAACTTTGCAGTATAGCGGCATCTAAAAAATCCATTTTTACAGTAATCTAAAAAAATAAGTTAGTAGTAGAGTGTTTATTTCCCAGGTGACAACGGGGAACCAAAATGTGCTAGCTATTTGCCAACTTGTCGTACTTGCATGTGAGGAGGTGGCAGCAGTTTCTAGACATTTCTCAACTTCAGTAGGTGCAATCCAGATTCAACGGGGACTTCTTTATTTGTTTACTTGGAGAGCAGAGTCGGCCATGTGCACAAGGAGCGGGAGCGAATCCGGCAGCTCTTAGCCGTCAGATCATGTCATCCTTTGTTTGATGGACGGCAGTGATATGCATGAGAGGGGAAATGAACGGTGGATTTTGAGCCAATGCTTGTTTGGGCGGGAGAACCGAAGATGGAGTGGTAAATCCAATTTCAAAACTGCCGCATTATAGTAGTAGTAGATTAGAAGTAAAGCTATTTCATACAGTCGACTCAAAGCGTTGGTTCAAACAGGGAAGAAAGTGGGAAAGCTGTAGCATGAATCTAGGACTTGGTTCTAAGAGGAAACGGGGGAAAGTAGTAATATCTGTCACTGTTTAAATAACCGTATATCTTATTTGCGCAAACAGGGATGTCTGTCTCCATATCGTTTCGGGATGTCTGTCTCCGTATCGTTTCTATCCGCGCAATCAAAAGCACACACCTCAGTTTTAGTACAACTGCGCAAAATGAGATGGCTATCCCTCGCTGCCGTCGTCTAACCTCCCGTCTTCAAGGTATCCCTACATTGGTAGTAACTAAGGTAGAATGACCAACGCAATCTAAAAGAAGCTGATTCGTACGTTTTACTTCCTGATTGCAGTGCAGGGACGAGCGAAAACAACTGCATCCTAGTCCGGAATGCACTTTCTACCAGTTCATCCATGGACCAAGGACTAGCTGGCACGGCTGCACGGCGGTTTTTTGGACAGGTGCGCGGACAAGAGGCATTGTGGTCTGCTTATTTCTGCAAATAGCGGTGCTTAAATTTAGTGGAATGCACAAGCATTTCAGCTGGTCAGTACACTGCATGGTTCAGTTCAGCATTCCAGCTGATACCACAATTATAATTGGTTATTCTGGAATGAGAGAACCTAACCCTGAATGGTGGCAACAAGAAAAAACCAGAGTGAACTCCAGGAAATTTAAGCCTGCCGGGAGGCCCTTTGCTCAGAGAGAAGCCTTGCTTGTTTTTTCCTGATTTGTAAACCTTCTCACAACTTTGTCTTTTGCTGTGAACTAGTATATGTTTGTTATGTTCTATGAATCATTGAGATGTATAAAATTGCTTAACTTATGCTTTTCAAGTTTTTTATGAAGACGAGTTTAATGTGAGTGTTCCACATGAGCGCTGGACTAGCGTGTGAACGTTTGGAATTTATTACATTGTGGCCTCAATTAACTGCATGAACCACTGTAACAAGATACATAGTTGCTTATATGTCAGACAGCAGATTGTTGATTGTTAGCTGGTCGATAGCCTAGTGTTGAAGCGAGCTGAGCCAATGTGCCGTGTTTTGCACAACTGCTTACAAGTGGGGTAGCACCAACAGTGTTTACAAGTACTTATGTATACGTCGGCGCACGGTTCTCGAACGAGTGCTCTATTTCATCAAAACACACACTGCTCGTATGATAAACCGTGACAACTTATGTCTTACCATGCCATATTCATGAAAAAACTAGTGAGGACGCATCTGTTTCGGCAACAATTACGATGGTTCTCACATGATTCACGGGCACACAAAAGTAGCAGCAGTTCCCATAGACGGATTCAAACAGAGTACTAGCCCCAGAGGGGTCGATAACAGGCAAGGTTCGGATAATTAGACACAATCCAAACTACTATTAAACACTAGCTGGGGCAACTATTTCATGCCTCGATCTAATTTGGGCTGGACACAAGACGGACCTTGCCATGAACATCATCGAGGACGTCCCGCAGCAGCTCAATCCTGTGAACCTTCATGAAGACAACCTTGTGGCCTTGCCACTGATAAACTTGTTTGTGGAGGCATGCCACGTCATCTTCCTGCGTAAGCTTGACAAGAACAGTATTCCTCACAAACGAAGGAGTAGCTTTGAACTTCTTGTGCTTCAGTACACCCTGGACAACACGCCTGACAACAGTGAGGCTGGAATACAACTCTTCATTGGTATAACCGCAAATGGCTTCCAGGATCCAACAGCCTAAGAACTCTGTTTTCCCAGTGCGTATATTCAGGTCGTCCGCCTCATAGCGAGTGACATGTACAACCACACAATCCTTGTCTGCATCAGGGCTCTAATTGAAACAGAAACAAATTCTGAATTACTTTTCAGTATAAGAAACACAAGTTATTTAAACCACTACGTATACCATGGCATCGAAGCTAATAAAATTTTGCATTATTAATCACCACATACTTCCTTTTCTAAAAAAATCACCACATACTTAGATGAAAAACCACAATCGAGATCGGCAAAGAAGGAAATCACCTTGGGCAGCTCAGCGGGGGGGGGGACACATCCTCGAAGGGGGAAAACTGCTCCTGCAGTGCCACGGGGGCTGTAACCTCAAACGGGGCGTTGACCATCTCAGTATCTGGGGTCGCCTCGGTGGTTGCCTCCATCTTCTTGGAGCTCTCTGTCTCGTGGGGATCAGCCTCCCGCGTCTGCTCCAATATCGGCAGATCTTTGCCTGGTTCTCCTTGGTCCATCATGAAACTGACGAATACTAGGAGTCCACTGAAAGGAAAACACAATCGCAATGACAATGAAACAAAAAAGAGAGTGAGGATCGGTTACTGCTTTGCAAAAGTTCTTTTTTTCCTCTGAACGAAAATATACCAACATCACGGATCCGCTTACCTTCCCTTCGTTCGGAGAGAAGAACAGTGGCAGATGCAAGTGTTGCCTTTCTTGAAGACGGTGAGGGAGAAGGGGATTCAGCGAAGAGTGAAATGATGGTTGCTTCGTCCGTCAAACTTAGACTGCGGGGAGGTGGGGTTTTGTGATACGACGGCTCGTTACTGCCGCGCTACGACCGGGGTGACTCTCCGCCTGCATACTGCCTTCTAATTTGGTGGATGGCATTTGGGCCCGCGCGCTGCATGGCCCGCATGTCGGTGAACAAAAGTATAACGGCATTCAGTAGAGGGAGACGTTTCAATGACCTAGGAGGAGCCAGAAGCGGTAGAGTGTCTCCACTGTACTAGTAGTAATTGTTTTTCTGGGTAGCTGTAGAGTGTCTCCACTGTACTAGTAGTAATTGTTTCTCGGGTCCCAAGACAAAACAGCCCATCCACACTAGTAAATAGTAAAATCAATTCAAAAACCTGGGTGCTCTTCTTCCTCCTCGCTCCCACCCACCTCACGTCAGCTCGCTCCACTCGTACCCCCAAATTCCTCACCTCACTCCTACAGAAAACCCCAGCTCCCCTTCTTCCTCACTCCTACAGAAAACCCCCAGCTCCCCTTCTTCTTCGCTCGCACTACAACTAGGCTCGTCATTCGTTACTCTGCTCAAATCCGTGAGCGCGACGCGACGCCCTCGAGGAAAATGGAGTCGGCTGACCCCAGCGCCAAGAAGATGAGGCTCCCGCCAGCGGCGACGCCTGTTGTAGATCCCGCACCCGGCAGCGCGGGGAGAAGCGGCGACCCCGCCCCCACCGGATCCCAGGAACCCGTAGAATCTCGGGTGGACCGCATCAGCGATCTCCCGGACGCCATCCTTGGGGAGATCATCTCGCTTCTCCCCACCAAGGATTGCTGCCGCACCCAAGTCCTCTCAATTCGGTGGCGCCCTCTATGGCGCGCCGTTCCCCTTAATCTCGACTGTCGTCAGCTATCTCTCTTCAATGATTTTGAAATCCCCAGAGCCATCATCTCCTCCCACCAGGGCTCCGTTCAAAGCCTCTGCATCCCGTCATGCTACCTGAGCAAGCATACCATGCCCTGCACGGTGGACGCCTGGCTGGAATCCCCTGAATTCACAGAACTACAGCTGCTTGAGTTCTACTATTCCCCTGGAAATCACATACCACATACCGAACGCCATGAACTTGTGCCCTCAGCACCGATGTCCATCTCGGGGTTTTCGTCCTCTCTCCACACCGCCACCTTTGCGCAGTGCTACCTACCAGACAATCTGGTACTAAACCTTCGACTCCCATTTCTCAAGAAACTTTCACTTGTGCGGGTTCGTATATCGGAGGCCTCATTGCACAGCATCATCCACTCCAGTTGCCCTGCGCTGGAGTGCTTGGTGCTTGTTTTCACAGTTAGAATCGGTTGTCTCCAAATAAAGTCGCCTAACCTTGTAAGAATTGGAATTTCTTTTGACGGAAGGCAGCTCATCATCCAAGATGCCCCTTCACTTCAAAGGTTGATCCTTGATTCTAGTTATTCACCGTTGCAAATAACCGTCCTCTCTGCGCCTAAACTGGAGACCTTGGGTGTAATACATGATCTCTGTGCTCATTTCAATATGGTGTTTGGCTCCACAGTTCTTCAGGTACTTTATATTATCATCTACACTTGTAACCATAAGCTGCATTTTAAATTTCTGCGCATAATTTATATATCATCTTGGAGTACACATTTTGTACTAATATTATGTTCTATGCTCAATGAAGAGTTTCTCCATGGATGGCCTATCAATGGTGCTGGATTCTGTCAAGATCTTATATATCCAAATGAATAGTTTTGATCTGAACAAGATTATTGGCTTGCTGCAATGCTTTCCATGTCTGGAGAAGTTGTATATAAAGGTGATAATTTCACGCACATTGGAAGCCCGCATATAGTGTACTAGAATTAACCGTTCAGCTGTTGCTCTTTCGACACTCTTCTTTTAGACCTTAACTGTTTTCAATCTTCATGTCTATTTAGGCAACAGGACGGGGTAAGAAAGTTATAACCAATCGGTGGATTCGTAAGCATCGGGATTTTCTCACTTCTCATGAGATTCGATTGAAGACAATAACGCTAGAACGATATGTAGCCAACCGTGCAAACACAAGATTTGTCACATTCTTCCTGCTGAATGCGAGGTTACTATTGTCCATCAGGCTTAAGTTTATCAGCAGCATGGTTTTGACGGATGGGTATGTCGAAGAGCAAAAAAAGGAGTTTCAGGTGGGCAAAAGAGCTTCTGAACGTGTCGGGCTTCTATTTACAACATATTGTGGTCATAATCCAGTAAATTTTACGACCCAGGATGTTCATTCTATGGACCTGACCGATCCATTTGACTGTGACTGCCGAAAACAGTGCTGGAGTTAGATGTTGTTGCCCTTTTCAATCTGGTTTTTTTGTAAACCTGATGAACAATTAACCCTCGTGCTTTTGTACAGTTTGTAAGCTGGAGTTAGATGTTCCTGCCCTTTTCAACTCGGCTGTGACTGTCATATTTTCTTTGAAACAAGGCAAATGGCTTGCCATTCGTTTAATTTAGAGTGAAATATTGTAACAAATCCAAACCAAGGGAAATAACATCACTCTCGCCGGCTGCTTGAGCTCACTGTGCATTACAGAAGCCAAGTGATTAGCCCCCACCAGCACCCACAAACTTATTTCGAACTAGCACATCAAATGGGCTGTAAATTTTCATAGGAAAGGCTGCATGACCGTGACAGATTTGGATTCTGACATTTGGGACCCGCGAGGAAATAGCCTATCCAAGGTGGTGTCGACTTACTAGCCAGTCAACAAACGATTCTGCCTACCAGCCGTTGGATTGACATCCAACATCTGTCGTGTATCTTCTATCTCTTGTCTTCTTCTTCCTCCAATCGCCCAAACCAAACCACCCCGTCGGCTCCGCCTGCTCCCGCCTCCCATGGCTGGCTGCGCCTCCGCCGCCCTACCGTACGTACCCTCCAACGTTGGCCAGTCCCTCCCTCTATTCCCCCACACGTCCTGTTATTCTCCGGCGACGTCAGCCCCAACACGCACCCGCGCCCGAACCAGTCAACCCTCGTACTCCCCTCCGCCTGCGACTGGACCGGCGCATCTTCAACGGCTCCTGTTCGTTCCGTCCGAGGCCTCGCCGTCGTCCTCCGCCTTGCGGCCTTGGTTCGCTCGCCGTGCGCGGTGCGCCGCCCTCTTGCGTTGTCAACGTCGTCAACAACCGAGAGGAACAAGGAGATGACTGTACGTGGAGAGGATGACAGTAGGGACCCACCAGCGTCATGGCAGTACGCAAGCAAGTGCCTCTATAGTACAAGCCCAAAAATATGGTTCCTCCTAATGGTTGGACATCTGGGGCTCACGCCATTGTCAACGTAGTCAATAAACGAGAGAATTACACTACGAGCGGCTGACACCAGGGACCCAGCAAGTCGCGCAGTTTTTTTGAGGAACAAGCAGTTGTTATTTATACTAGTTTTAGCGACGGATCAGGGTAACAACGGGGCTGTGCGGGGGCTGTGGCCCGTCTAGCCAGGGTTTTATTTATGTTTACCACATCATGAGCCCAGTTGTGTTTTTTTCTTGCTGAAAATGGCTAGCCCAGTTCTATTTTTTAAAAGAAATACCCAAACAAGGCCTACTTGCTTTATCGGCCCTGCTGGGCTGCAAATCTTTCAAGACGAGGAGAGTTTCATTCGGTTTGCCCAGAAATGGGCTGTACATTTTTAAAACACATCAAACCGGGAATTAGTTTCAATTTTTTTCATTACAAGATCTTAAATTCCATTGATTTTTATGCGTGGACAATTATTTGGATTTTATATTTATATAAATTATTTTTCAAAATAGTTTGAATGTGAATCGATATTTCTGGATTAAAAACAGTTGACCGCACCGAAATATGCAAAATTTCGTATACTTTTTAACCGTGGCCACAATATGGGGTGTGATGCTAACAAAAAGAAGATGGGCTCCAAAAAAATTCTTAAGAATTAGCAAATGGGCTGTACATTATTAGAAATAATGGCAGATGGGTTGTATGCTGTTTTCCACAGATTTGAGGCTGACTTGTGCGCCTACTACAGGTTGACGCGTATGCTTTCATAAAAAAAGGTTGACGCACACGCAACGCCCTGTCAACTTAGTCAACACACGAGAGCAGTGACTGTTGGATGTCCATCCAACGGCTGTCGTGCTTCTTCAATCTCTGCTCTTCATGCTCAAGCCGCTCAAACAAGCGCCGGCGGGACTGCCTGCTCCCTCCTCCCGCGGCCGGCTATGCTGCCGCGCAGGCCTCACGGCCCCACCGTACTCCCATCGCTGGCCTAGCCATCCCTCTACTCACCCACACATGCTGTTATTCTCCGGCGACGGCAGACGAACCAGTAAACCCTCGTACTCCTCCGCGTGGGAAACAACTGCCGAGTATTCCCTGGCTCCGTGTCGTTCCCTTCCTAGGCCTCGCCGTCGTCCACCGCCCTGGTGCTCTCGGCGCGGCCTGGTCAACATGGTCAATGAACGACATCCATCGGAAGTGGACTGTACGTGGAGAGGCTGACAGCTGGGTCCACGGCCGCACGCAAGGAAATGCCTCCTTATTACGCGCAAAATAATGATTCCTCCACCTGACAGCTAGGACCCACAGGAAGGGCCTCTGTATTTCGTGAAAAAAACGTTCCCCCCGCTGACAGGTCGGACCCACCAGCTATATCTTCGCACGCAAGGAAGTGCCTCCTTATTACGCCCAAAAAATGAATACCCCCTGCTAGCTGGGACCCACCATATTGTTGGGCTGACTTGTGGGCCTACTAAGTTGACAGGGACGGAGAGCTTTGTCAACTTAGTCAATACTCCAGTGACCGTATGATGTCCATCCAACGGCCATAGTGCTTCTTCAACCTCTGGTCTTCTTGCTCCAGCCGCCCAAAGCAGCGCCGGTCGTGCCGCCTGCTCCTGCCTCCCGTGGCCGGCTGTGCTACCGCGGAGGCCTCACCGCCCCCATACTACTCCCACCACTGGCCAGGCCATCCCTCCACTCACCCACACCCCCTGTTATTCTGCGGAGACGGCAGCCTCACACCGCAGCCGAACCAGTGAACGCTCGTACTCCTCTCCGCGTGGGCATCCACTGCCGCGTCTTGCACGGCTCCGCGTCGTCCCCTTCCTAGGCCTCGCCGTCGTCCACCGCCGTGGTGCTCTCGGCGCGGCGTGGTCAATGTGGTCAACGACCGACTTCCATCGGAAGAGTACTGTACGTGGAGAGGCTGACAGCTGGGTCCACGGCAGCCGCAAGGAAGTGCCTCCTTATTACGCGGAAAATAATTATTCCTCCACCTGACAGCGGGGACCCACCGGACGGGCCACCAGTATTTTGCGAAAAAAATCGTTTCCCCCTGACTGCTGGGACCCACCGGACGGGCCACCGTATTTCGCGAAAAAAACGTTCCTCCCGCTGTCAGCTCGGACCCACCGGAAGTGCCTCCTTATTACGCACAAAAAAATGAATACTCCCCTGGCTAGCTGGGACCCACCTTGCTGGGAGGCTGACTTGTGGGCCTACTAAGTTGACGGGGACGAAGGGCTTTGTCAACTTAGTCAATATGAACGATTCTAGCTCCAGTGACCGTACGATGTCCATCCAACGGCCGTAGTGCTTCTTCAACCTCTGGTCTTCTTGCTCCAGCCGCCCAAAGCAGCGCCGGTCGTGCCGCATGCTCCTGCCTCCCGTAGCCAGCTATGCTGCCGCAGAGGCCTCGCCGCCCCTACTATTCCCACCGCTGGCCAGGCCCTGCGGCGACGGCAGCCTCACACCGCAGCCGAACCAGTGAACCCTCGTAGTCCTCTCCGCGCGGGCTTCCACTGCCGCGTCGTCCCCTTCCTAGGCCTCGCCGTCGTCCACCGCCGTGGTGCTCTCCGCGCGGCGTGGTCAATGTGGTCAAGGAACGACTTCCATCGGAAGAGTACTATACGTGGAGAGGCTGACAGCTGGGTCCACGGCCACAGCCTAGTTTTTTTGTGATTTGCCAAGTAAATCACTTTGTCAGGCCTGTTGGGCTGCAAATCTTTCAAGACGAGGAGAGCTTTCATTCGGCTGGCCGAGAAAATGGCCCATCAGTAATGAGAAATGGGTTGTACATTTTTAAAACACATCAAACCGGCAATTAGTTTCAAATATCTTTTTTTTCATTTCAAGATTTTAAATTACATTAATTTTTATGCGTGGAGAATTTGTTGGATTTTATATTGATATACATTTATTTTTAAAATCAGTTTGAATGTGAGTCGAAATTTCGGGATTAAAAACAGTTCGGACCGCACCGAAATATGCAAAATTTCGTATAATTTTTTAACCGTTGCCACAATATGGGCTGTAATGCTAACAAAAAGAATATGGGCTCCAAAAAAACCTTAAGAATTAGCAAATGGGCTGTAAATTATTAGAAATAATGGCAGATGGGTTGTATGCTGTTTTCCACAGATTTGAGGCTTTCCTAAAAAAAGGTTGACGCACAAGCACTGACTGTTGGATGTCCATCCAACGACCGTCGTGCTTCTTCAATCTCTGCTCTTCCTGCTCCAGCCGCTCAAACAAGCGCCGGCGGGACTGCCTGCTCCCTCCTCCTCGCGGCCGGCTGTGCTGCCGCGCAGGCCTCACCGCCCGACCGTACTCCCATCGGTGGCCTAGTCATCCCTCTACTCACCCACACCTGATGTTACTCTCCGGCGACAGCAGACGAACCAGTAAACCCTTGTACAGTCGTACTCCCCTCCGCGTGGGAAACAACTGCCGGGTCTTCCCTGCCTCCGTGTCGTCCCCTTCCTAGGCCTCGCCGTCGTCCACCGCCCTGGTGCTCTCGGCGCGGCCTGGTCAATGTGGTCAACGACTGACATGCATCTGAACTGGACTTTACGTGGAGAGGCCGACAGCTGGGTCCACAGCCGCATGCAAGGAAATGCCTCCTTATGACGCGCAAAATAATGATTCCTCCACCTGACATCGGGGACCCAGCGAAAGGGCCTCTGTATTTCATGAAAAAAACATTACCTCCGCTGACAGCTCGGACCCACCAGCTATATCTTCGCACACAAGGAAGTGCCTCCTTATTACACACAAAAAAATGAATACTCCCCTTGTTAGCTGGGACCCAGTATAGTGGCAGGCTGACTTGTGGGCCTACTAAGTTGACGGGGACGGAGGGCTTTGTCAACTTAGTCAATATGCACGATTCTAGCTCCAGTGATCATACGATGTCCATCCAACGGCCGTAGTGCTTCTTCAACCTCTGGTCTTCTTGCTCCAGCCGCCCAAACCAGCGCCGGTTGTGCCTCGTGCTCCTGCCTCCCGTGGCCAGCTGTGATGCGGCGGAGGCCTCACCGCCCCTACTACTCCTACCGCTGGCCAGGCCATCCCTCTAGTCACCCACACCCCATGTTATTCTGCGGTGATGGCAGCCTCACACCGTAGCGAACCAGTGAACCCTCGTACTCCTCTACGCGTGGGCATCCACTGTCGCGTCTTCCCCGGCTCCACGTCGTCCCCTTCCTAGGCCTCGCCTTTGTCCACGCCCTGGTGCTCTCAGCGCGGCGTGGTCAACGTGGTCATGGAACGGCTTCCATCGGACATGGACGGTACGTGGAGAGGCTGACAGCTGGGTCCACGGCCGCAGCAAGGAAGTGCCTCCTTATTACGTGCAAAATAATTATTCCTCCACCTGACAGCGGGACCCACCGGGCGGGCCACCGTATTTCGCCCCCCTGACTGCTGGGACCCACCAGCTACATCTTCGCAGGCAAGGAAGTGCCTGACAGTCGGGACCCACCTGGTCGAAGCGTACGTAGCGTTGTCATTCTGGTCGGGAACATGTACGTACATACTGGTCGATGTAGAGGCACGCACGTGTCGTAGTAGAGGCGCGCACGTGTCTTAGTAGAGGCACGCACGTAGCATGTACACGTACGTAAAGCGGCCAGGGTGCAAGAAAGAAAATACGACCACGTATGTGTACATACGGGCGGGGTCTCGAATGCCTACTCGCGCATACGTACGGCCAGGGCTCGTATACATTGCTGGGTGGGAACGGAGAAACGGCGTCGTCGTCGTGTTCATGGGGAGGCAACGGAATGCGTCGTGTTCATGGGGAGGCAACGGATTGCGTCGTGTTCATCGGGAGGGCTTGGACGGAACAGGCGATGGAAACGAGGTCTGGTGTACCACAGAACGGAGGAAACAGCCTTGTGTTCGACCGGCCATGTTCGAAATGGGATCATGTTCATCGGGAGGGGTCTGGCGTACCGCAAAACGGAGGAAACGGACCTCCTACGGTCGAAACGGGGGTCCTGTTGATCAGGAGGGGTGTGGCGTACCGCAAAACGGACGAAACGGACTTGTGTTGGAGCGCTACGGTCGAAACAGGGGTCCTATTCATCGGGAGGGGTGTGACGTACCGCAAAACGGGACTCCTTGGGATACTATTCATCTCCACCGCCGGTCCCCTCCAGCCTCCACGAGCTACTGTTCATCCACCATCGACCTCCTCCAGCGTCCACCTGCGACTGTTGATCCACGGGCTCCTGTTCATCCAGCCTCCACCGCATGCTACTCCACCGGCTACTGTTCAACCAGCCCTCTCCACGGGCTCCTATCCAACCACCCCTCCACGGACTACTGTTCATCCTGCCCTCCACCATCTACTGTTCATCCTGCCCTCCACCATCTACTGTTCATCCTGCCCTCCACTATCTATTGTTCATCCTGCCCTCCACTATCTACTGTTCATCCTACCCTCCACTGGGTGGTCCTGTTCATCCAGCCCTCCACGGGGTCCTGTTCATCCAGCCCCAACCGGCTCAATCAATCGGGGTCTTGTTCATCCAGAGGCAACACCACGGGGTCCTGTTCATCCACCCCCACTGGGAACTGTTCATCCACCCCCCCCCCCCCGCAACGCTCACTGTTCATCCAGAGGCAGTATCGATCGGCTTCAATTAGCAGCAGTAGCGAAGGAATCGCTCGATCGGGTTCAGTTAACAGCCATCGATCGATCGCTCGGGTTCAGTAACGCATAGCCTGCAGTGCAATCGCTCGGGTTCAGTTAGAGCCCAACGCCTTGCTCGGGTTCAGTTAGAGCCAACGCCTCGCACACACGCGCGTACGTGTATGAGAGAAACGCGCATCGCTCGGCCCCCGACCTCCCACCGTAACCGGGAACTCCCCGAAATTTTCCTCCCCCTCGCTTCTACCATGGTTTTTTCCGTCATGGACAACCCAAAGAATGTCATGCAGCTGCGTCTCCGGCCCGCCCAGGACGAAAAGCCCATTTTCTATCATGATTTTTTGTCATAGAAGTAGGAGCCCACCACATCTATGATGATACCGGGTTTTGTCACAATTATCGTCATAGAAGTGTCATATGTATGACAGAAAAAAAATTGTTCGGCCCAAAATGTCACGATGTGTCTTTTTTTGTAGTGTGAGCCATCGTGACAAAGCAAGCAATCCAACACATGAGCACACAAAAGGTAAACGAAAAATACGAATGAAAGAGGGGCAAGGAAAAGGCGAATCTTTTCGAAAATCATTTTAGAAGTGGGGGAGAGGAAAACGAGAGGCGAATGGCGGATAATATAATGCGAGAGATGAGAGTTTATGATGGGTACTTGGTATGTCTTGGCTTGGTGTAGATCTCCTCGGCAACGGTTACAGAAATCCTTCTTGCTACCACTTGAGCTTGCGTTGTTTTGTCCCTTGAAGAGGAAAGGGTGATGCAGGAAAGTAGCATAAGTATTTCCCTCAGTTTTGAGAACCAAGGTATCAATCAAGTAGGAGACTACGCAACAAGCCACTGAATACTTGCACAAACAAACAACAACTTGCAACCAACACGACAAAGGGGTTGTCAATCCCTTCATGGTTATTCGCAAAGTGAGATCTAATAGAGATGGATAAATGGTAAAGTAATATTTTTGGTATTTTTGGTTTATGGAACGGCAAGTAAAAGATTGCAAATTAAGGGAACGACGACAAAAATTGGCAAGTTGACGGGAAACTAATATGATGTAAAATAGACACGGGGCCATAGGTTTCACTAGAGGCTTCTCTCAAGATAGAAGTTATTACAATGGGTGAACAAATTACTGCCAAGCAATTGATGGAAAAGCGCAAAGTTATGATGTTATCTAAGGCAATGATCATGAATATAGGCATCACGTCTGTGTCAAGTAGACCGAAACGATTCTGCATCTACTACTATTACTCCACACATCGACCGACTCATGCCTGCATCTAGAGTATTAAGTTCCTTAGAACAGAGTAACGCATTAAGTTAGATGACATGATGTAGTGGGATTAACTCAAGCAATATGATGAAAACCCCATCTTGTTATCCTCGATGGCAACAATACAATACATGTCGGTTCCCCATTTGTCAGTAGATCGAGCATTGCAAGATTGAACCCAAAGCTAAGCACTTCTCCCATTGCAGGATAAAACAATCTAGTTGGTCAAACCAAATCGACAGTTTGAAGAGACTTGCAAAGATATCAAACCATGCATAAAAGAATCCAGAGGAGATTCAAATAATATTCATAGATAAGCTGATCATAAATCCGCAATTCATCGAATCTCGGAAAACACACCGCAAAAGAGTATTACATCGAATAGATCTCCAAGAACATTGAGGAGAACTCTGTATTGAGAAACAAAGAGAGAGAATAATCCATCTAGCTACTAGCTATGGACCCCGTAGGTCTGAAGTAAACTACTCACTCTTCATCGGAGAGGCAATGCTGTTAATGTAGAAGCCCTCCATGATTGATTCCCCCTTCGGCAAGATGCCGGAAAAGGCCCCAAGATGGGATCTCACAGGTACAGAAGGTTACAACAGTGGAAAAGTGATTTCTTGGTTCCCCTGGATGTTTTTGGGGTATAAGAATATATATAGGAGGAACAATTAGGTCAGGCAAGCTACCAGGGGCCCACAAGGTCGGGGGCGCGCCATCCACCCTTGTGGCCGCCTCAAGGCTCCTCTGACTTGCACTCCAAGTCTCCTGGGTGTCTTCTGGTCCAAGAAAAATCATCGCAAAGTTTTATTCCATTTGGTATTCCTTTTCTACGAAACTCTAAAACAAGGAAAAACATAAACTGGCACTAGGCTCTAGGTTAATAGGTTAGTCCCAAAAATCATATAAAATAGCATATTAATGCATATAAAACATCCAAAACGGATAATATAAAAGCATGAAACAATCAAAAATTATAGATATATTGGAGACATATCAATGTCTAATTGTTTCCTATGAAACTTCTGTAGTGACGGTGTTTCATATATCAGACCATGGTTTCTTATGCACTCCAAGAACTTGTCACAATGCAGGTGCTCTGACATTAAAACTGATAAGTATTTTATCATGTGTCAAAATGCGCAATTTTTGTGTCATAAACTGATAAGTGTTTTATCGTGTGTCAAATGCAGGTGCTCTAACATTAGAACTATTTTGCTTTATCTGAAGACAACGTGTTTAGTTGTTGGGTGCATTTCAGTTCATTGGCCATTGAGAAGATTTCCCCTAGACCGGGAAAGGTATGTGACATAGTCATCCCTTTGACATGGTCACTAAGGAAAGTTAAATTTTGCGACTACTACATTGGAGAAAACTACTGCTCTTAATTATATTTTTACACAATGCAATGTATGCATAATGTTCTTTGTGTTCGACTACCTCATGTGATGTCATTTTTCTCTGCCTAGTATTGACACAATGGTCTTATTTTGTTTCTTTGGGAAAATCACTGCTCTTAGTTTTGTACTTAGATGTTAGAAAATCACTAGCTTTTCATTTACTATTGAGCTATCTAGGCTCCTATCTATTGGTTCTCTGATGTTGTTATTATTTCTTTAGTCGTTTCTATTATGTCAAACACTTCTTGGTGATTTTTATTATTAATTTTGTTACTTATTGTATATAGTAGTGATGCATTCTAAGAGGGATAAAACAAGTAAGTTTTCTTGCAGGAACAAGAAGAAGACGCTGAACTATTCTTCCTTTCGCCCCTTGCTTTATATTCTTGCCATACGAGGAAACGCAATCAGTACACACATCATCTTTATTCGGCACTGGAAAGGTTTAAGGTAATACTAGAAGAGCATGCGAGTTGGTCGAGGGTTGAGTTGAGGATGGGACTGTGATTTTAGGTCTATATCTTGGATTATCCTAAAATATAGCATCTATTGGAGGGTATGTTAATTGTTACCATTGAGGAGCAGCTGGAAATGTTTATGTACATGATTTCGCACAATTCTAGCAATGAAGATCTACAAAAGATACTTCCAACACATCACTAAAACAACGTGTAGGAAGATAAACAAACTTTTCGACTTAATCCAACTCTAGCCCAAAGATATATAAAGATTCCAAGTATGCTCCAGCCCCACTCAAAGATCATGTCCAACACTCACTATTGGCCTTAGTTTTAGGTGAACCACTACACACACATCTCCACATTGATGCAATTTTCCAAAGCTTCTCCATATAGATTTCTAAAACTACCAAGGTGTGTTGTTTCGTTTTCAATGTGTAGAATTGCATTGGTGCTATAGATGGAAAATGTACCCCATCACTATTGCTAAAGATAAGGTCCCCCTTTTAGGAATAGAAAATGGACCCTCTCACAAAACATCGTGGTTGCATGTGAATTGATCTTAATTTCACATTTATTTCAAGTGGGTGGGAAGGATCTGCATCATATGCAAGAGTTCTTCGGTCTGCTATTAGCAAGGGGTTTCATGTGCTAATTGGAAAAATTTATCCCATAGATGCTAGATATGCAAGCACTCCTTATTTTCTTGCCCCTATCGAGGATTTCAGTGTCACCTTAGTGAATTTAGGAGGCGGCTCTCATCTCATGTGGGCTATCTGACCATAAGGACTTATTCAACCATCGCCTTGCAATTCTCTGGAACCATATCGAAAGGGCCATCGGTGTTCTAAATAACGGTTCTCTATCTTGATAATGGACAATCACCATCTTATATAGTCACAAATCAAAGATTCTGGCTGCATGTGATGTATTCCATAACACCGTTAGAGCTCGGAGTGGTGATGAGGCAAGGTTGGATCACCAACCACCATTAATTTTACTAGCAACATATGTTGATGTTCTAGAGGGTGATGATGTCAACCAACTTCATCATGATTAGTCAAACAATGGAAATACTCTTAGAGATCAGATTGCAATGCAAATGTGGGATAATTATTAGTTGTGCATGAATTTATTTTGTAATTTTATTTACTTTTCACCTTTTTGTGTAAAGTAGTGGTAGGGAGAAATTTAACTAGTACCCATTGTTAGTTCAGTAATGTAGCTATGGCAGCAGCTAGGTCATCTTGGGATCATGCATATGAGCAAGGTCTTGCAGATACATTGCTTGACCACAACAATCCCTTTTGTATAGGTCAAAATGGGTGGATGGCTGAAGGCTGGAATAACACTACAAATAAATCCAATTAGAAGTTTCCACTAGCACATTTCACAAAGCAACAAATATGAGAGAAGTAGAAGGATTTAAAAGGAAACTATATGGCTATGTGAGATGCTAGGAAGCAGAGTGGAACATCATGGGATGATAAACTTTGCATGATCATTGACTATAAAGGGTTTCCCCCATTTTATATTATAAAGCAACCACACAGAAAACAAGAGAAAGAAATAGAAACAAATGTCGACACCGGTAGCTTGAAGAAACAAAGAAGACCGGCAACCGCTGCTCCCCCCGGAGATTTCCCACCACGCGCCAAGTGATAACCCGCAAGTATAGGGGATCACAACAGTTTTCGAGGGTAAAGTATTCAACCCAAATTTATTGATTCGACACAAGGGGAGTCAAAGAATACTCTCAAGTATTAGCAGCTGAGTTGTCAATTCAACCACACCTGGAAACTTAATATCTGCAGCAAAGTGTTTAGTAGCAAAGTAATATGATAGTAGTGGTAACGGTAGCAAAAGGTAACAATAGTAAAAGTAATGTTTTTGGTATTTTGTAGTGATGATAGCAATAGCAACGGGAAAGTAAATAAGCGAAGAACAATATATGGAAAGCTCATAGGCAATGGATCGGTGATAGAGAATTATGCCAGATGCGGTTCATCATGTAACAGTCATAACCTAGGGTGACACAGAACTAGCTCCAGTTCATTAATATAATGTAGGCATGTATTCCGAATATAGCCATACGTGCTTATGGAAAATAACTTGCATGACATCTTTTGTCCTACCCTCCCGTGGCAGCGGGGTCCTTACGGAAACTAAGGGGTATTAAGGCCTCCTTTTAATAGAGAACCGGAACAAAGCATTAACACATAGTGAATACATGAACTCCTCAAACTACGATCATCACCGGTAAGTATCCCGATTATTGTCACTTCAGGGTTAACGGATCATAACACATAATAGGTGACTATAGACTTGCAAGATAGGATCAAGAACACTCATATATTGATGAAAACATAATAGGTTCAGATCTGAAATCATGGCACTCGGGCCCTAGTGACAAGCATTAAGCATAGCAAAGTCATAGCAACATCAATCTTAGAATATAGTGGACACTAGGGATCAAACCCTAACAAAACTAAGTCGATTACATGATAGATCTCATCCAACCCATCACCGTCCAGCAAGCCTACGATGGAATTACTCACGCACGGCGGTGAGCATCATGAAATTGGTGATGGAGGATGGTTGATGATGACGATGGCGACGGATTCCCCTCTTCGGAGCCCCGAACGGACTCCAGATCAGCCCTCCCGAGAGGTTTTAGGGCTTGGTGGCGGCTTCGTATAGTAAAACGCCATGATTTCTTCTCTCTGATTTTTTCTCCCCAAAACTCAATATATGGAGGTGGAGTTGGAGTTGGAGAGGCAACCGGGGGCCCACGAGGTAGGGGGCGCGCCCCCACCCTCGTGGCAAGGTGGTGGGCCCCCTGGCCTTCATCTTTTGCAGGTATTTTTCTTATTTTATGAAAAGTGGCTCCGTGAAGTTTCAGCTCATTCCGAGAACGTTTGCTCCTGCACATAAATAACACCATGGCAATTCTGCTGAAAAAGCGTCAGTCCGGGTTAGTGCCATTCAAATCATGCAAGTTAGAGTCCAAAACAAGGGCAAAAGTGTTTGGAAAAGTAGATACGTTGGAGACGTATCAACTCCCCCAAGCTTAAACCTTTGCTTGTCCTCAAGCAATTCAGTTGATAAACTGAAAGTGATAAAGAAAAACTTTTACAAACTCTGTTTGCTCTTGTTGTTATAAATATGTAAAGCCAGCATTCAAGTTTTCAGCAAAGATTATAACTAACCACATTCACAATAACACATAGATCTCAAGTTTACTCATATCAATAGCATAATCAACTAGCGAGCCATAATAATAAATCTCAGATGACAACACTTTCAAAACAATCATAATATGATATAACAAGGTGGTATCTCGCTAGCCCTTTCTGAGACCGCAAAACATAAATGCAGAGCACCTTTAAAGACCAAGGATTGACTAGACATTGTAATTCATGGTAAAAGATATCTGGGCCTAACAAGCACCGCCGGCCGGGCCCCCGCACTACCAACGGCATCGTCGCCGCGCCTAAGGCACCCGAGGCCCTCGAGAACCACCCCAACGAGCCAGACCACCGCCGGGAGGAGACCCGCGCCCCTGCCGCGTGCCCGGGGAAAGACCAGTCCGCCACCACAAGCACAACGCGGTCAAGGCCCCGGCGGACTATGGCGACAGTAGCAGGGGAAGAGGATGGGGAGGGGCTGGAAGAGAAGGGGTCTAGGGTTCGCTCGTCGCTGGAGGAGGGGGGAGTGAGCGAACAAAGGAGGATCACAGGCTGGAATCGTATGAATCTGCATGATCATTGTTAGACTAGTAATATGGAATGAACTTAACAACGTTATCTCTTTTCTTCTTATAAACTTTGTGCAACTCACTAATCCTAACCATACACTATTGGTGCATTCAATACCACTATCCAAGGGTATATAAATTATGTTCAAAGCCATTCATGCACTTCAACGCCTTGGCTCGACAAGAAGGTGAGCTTTATGTATCATATGTGCCCTATATATTTTTTATCTTAGCATTGCTTGGAGCTGATATTCTCAAGATTGTATAGACATTGTATCATATGAGCAATATTTAGCACAATTTGATTGATTTTGACTTGAAGTTCGCTTGGCTTGTTGAACTATATGGTTGTAAACAGACCACAAACATAGTAGTGAAAAATAATAATTTAATGATCAGTAAGTAGTATTGACATCAAGCATGTATAGTTGCATATGTTTAGTTAGGAACCTGTGAGCTTTTATCATCACGAGTTCATCGACCCTGCATATTAAATCCTCTTTTTTATTGCTTTTATTATTATATTACTTGTTGATATGGAGTGTTATTTTGTTTGCTCCCAACCAAGAGTGAGGTGAACCATACTTGTTGTCCTTCTAGTGGATTTTGATGGAGTGCTACTTGAGTTGGTGTACATGAATCTCATGTTCATGTTTGCGGGACTCTTGTTTGTCCTTCCTTTCAACTAGTATGCTGATATGATTCTATTTTTGGAGCAAGACATGTTGCTTCAGGAGACTTAAACTTTGTATCAATTCTGCAAGTGGGTCTAACAAGTGATTTCATTTCTCCTATCAATTCCTCCATTAATGATTTAAACCCATTCCACTCTACTAATTGCATTGATGGTTTTTCCTCTTCTGATATGCAAGGCCAAGGGGCATTGAGAAGAGATCAAGTTGAAGCTGGAACATGTCACAACCCGATTTTTTCAAAATTTAGGATGTGCATTTAGAAGAAATACATCCATGCTTTCATTTCATATTTGGTTATTAAAAAATCAAACATGACCAATTCTTAAACCCTAAGTCAATTTAGAGTTTAACTAATGGCCATGAGGATTTTCTATGAATAAATTTTTTATCAAAATTGCATATGGGCAGGAGATAAATTTCCTAATATAAAAATTTGCCCCGTTTCACTTCAGTGATCAAAAGTTTGAAAATAGTTTAAATTTGTGCAACTTAAACTATATGTAAAACCTGGGTTAAAATAGAAAAATAGAAAAAGAAACACTACAAAAAGGCCCAATAGGAAGTGACCAAATAGTTTGTCAAAGACCCCAAAGGAAATGTTCACCTAGTCACAAATATTCAAAATTGATTTTAGAGCAAGTTTATTGTTTGAAGAAAATTCAAATTTCAAATTCGAAATGAATTTACAAACAAAAAGAGAGAAGAAAAAGGAAAGAATAAAAAAGAGAAGCCCAGCCAAACAGCTAGGCCAACCACGGCCTAGTGATAACCCACAAGTATAGGGAATCGTTTGTAGCCTTCTTCGATAAATAAGAGTGTCGAACCCAACGAGGAGCTAAAGGCAGAACAAATATTCCCTCAAGTTCTATTGACCACCGATACTACTCTACGCACACTTAACATTTGCTTTACCTAAAAAAGTATGAAACTTTTTACAAGAATAAAACTACGAATACTTTGTGAGAAAGGAATAACTTGCAAGGTAATAAAAGTGGACAACTTTTGTCAACAAGAAAGTCATTTGTCCCTAGGCAATCGATAACTAGACAGGTAATCATTCTTGCAATTTTATATGAGGGGGAGGCATGGGCTAACATACTTTCTCTACTTGGATCATTTAGATACATTAAAACTGAGCACTAATCGAGCCCTCTTAGGACATCAGCATTTTGACCATCGGATCTACAATTCTCGGCATTTCTGGCCGTTGGATGCAACTTCAATCCCGCTGAGAGAGCTACACGGGCTAGGCAGATCCCTAAACAAATTGGAGGTCGTCCGATCCCCCTCCTCTCACGCGTGGGTTGCTCCTAGGCTTACTATGCATGGGCCGCTATTCTCGAAACAAAATCGGAGCCCTCTTGTATCTTGACAACGACCTCGGCCTCGACCACCCCCGATCTCTCCTCCCTCGCTTGCCAACGACACAGGTTGCACCGCCACCACTGTCCTTCCCTTTAGCTCGCAGCTCCTCGTGCCACAGTCCTTGGACGCCCTCTCATTTTCCTGTCTTTTCTCTCGTGACGGAGACGAGTTCCACCTCAGGCCGGTTGTGGCTCCACACCACGGGAGCCAGTACCTGATTTTTCCTACACAACATCTGGAGTCCTTGGCCATGCTGCCACACGGTCCATCCTTGCCCGAGCACCCGGTCAGAGGTACGCTGATGGACACGTTCCTTCGTCTGCACCAACAAGTTTAATATACGTTAACTTGTTTATTTATAGATCATATGTGGATGGCAATAGAATATGATCAATAGCTTTTAGGATATCTAAATCTGAAGTTGTCAAACTTGAGTGCAATCTTATTCTCATTTGCTTTTGTTGTTTAGGACTAAAGATGACTAGGTGGCAACTGAATGTGCTTACATTTTCAGAGCAGCTATTCTCAGGTCTTATCATAGTGCCAATCAATAGTGAGCACTTGCTAATGTGAATGAGAATCCTTCAAGTTCTGTTGAGTTCATGTGATTTCTTAACCAACTCATCCCTGCTGAAATGCCCTAGACTAATTTCTTAACTTTTTTTGTTTTAGAGGTGGCATCGGACAAGGGGTTGTTCATGTTATCATAAAGTGCCACAAGAATTACAGCCCAATAGAAACAAAATTTGTTTCCCATTTACCCAAAGTGCAATTACACTACAACAGCTTCTCCGAGGTATACAAATAATTTCATCTCCCATAAACCTTGCTTAATCTATCAATCTTAGGCTGTCAACGTTTTCATCCATTCTATCTGGACTTCTAGACATTTCTGACCCTTGGATCTACTTCCAATCCCTTGTGGGCTTGGGTGCTGAACACCGGGTGCTATACAAGCTGGGCTGATGCTCGCACAACAAAATCTACAGTCTGTTATTTAGGTGTATGGGTCAACTGTTCCATGTATGCCTCGCTGACCTGGCGATTCTATGCCTTTTCCGATATGGGTGAGAGGGTCACCTCACAAGCAGCAAATAGTTGCCGGAAATCGAGGAGGTAAATACCCGATGTTACAAGATTTTAATGGAAACTGGTCGACGTGTGCCACTTATCGGCGACGGCTAATTGCAGGCACATCCATTGGTGCTCTTTATTTACTCCACACGCGTCCATATAGTCTCATCTGACCTTTGGTTCCTTCTCATATAGAGCTCTCGGATCGACAGCTGAAGGTACAAGATGGTGTCCATTCAACAAGGGGTGGTAGTTTGATCCATGGCGCCGCTGCACATACATCTCCATCTCCATCTGTCTCGGCTGACGACCAGCCCGTCTTCCTATCCGTCAACCTCCATGAATATTTTAGATTGTCGTATTGTGATTCGAGATTCTATCCATTAGCAGAGAGATGATTTGTTTAAGATGAAAGGATATCCCCATCTTTCAAGTAAGCTATCTTAGTGTGTTTGAGATCTGATCTCCCTATTGATACGTCCATTTTGCATCATGTTTTCTTACTGTTATTTATAATGTTTTTATCCATAATAATGCTTTTTGGAGTAATTCTAGTGCCTTTTCTCTCATAATTTACAAGGTACACACAAAGAGGGAGAATTCTGGCACCTGGAAATCTGGACCTAGAAAAGCTACGTCAGGCTACCTATTCTGCACAACTCCAAACAAGCTGAAACTTCACGAAGATTTTGTATGGAATATTTAAGGAATATTGGAGCAAATAACTACCAGAGGGGGCCCACCAGGTGGGCACAGCCCACCTAGGCGCGCTAGGGAGCCCAGGCGCGCCCTTGTGGGTTGTGCTCACCCAGGCCCACCTTCGGTGCCCGTCTTCTGGTATATAGGTCATTTTTACCTAGAAAAAAAAATAAGGAGAGGACTTTCGGGACGGAGCACCGCCATCTCGAGGTGGAACTTGGGTAGGAGCACTTTTTCCCTTCGGCGGAGCGATTTTGCCGGGGGAACTTCCCTCCCGGAGGGGGAAATCATCGTCATCATCATCACCAACAACTCTCCCGTCTTGGGGAGGGCAATCTCCATCAACATCTTCAACAACACCATCTCATCTCAAACCCTAGTTCATCTCTTGTGTTCAATCTTGTTACCGGAACTATAGATTGGTGCTTGTGGGTGACTAGTAGTGTTGATTACATCTTCTAGTTGATTACTATACGGTTTATTTGGTGGAAGATTATATGTTCAGATTCAATATGCTATTTAATACCCCTATGATCTTGAGCATGATTATTATTTGTGAGTAGTTACTTTTGTTCTTGAGGTCATGAGAGAAATCATGTTGCAAGTAATCATGTGAACTTGATATGTGTTTGATATTTTGATAGTATGTATGTTGTGATTCCCTTAGTGATGTCATGTGAACGTCGACTACATGACACTTCACCATATTTGAGCCTAAGGGTATGCATTGTGGAGTAGCAATTAGATCATGGGTTGCGAGAGTGACAGAAGCTTAAACCCTAGTTTATGCGCTATTTCATAAGGGGTCGATTGGATCCAAAAGTTTAATGCTATGGTTAGAATTTATTCTTAATACTTTTCTCATAGTTGCGGATGCTTGTGGGAGGGTTAATCATCAGTAGGACGTTTGTTCAAGTAAGAAAAGCACCTAAGCACCGGTCCACCCACATATCAAATTATCAAAGTACCGAACACGAATTAAACCAACATGATGAAAGTGACTAGATGAAATTCCCGTGTACCCTCAAGAATGCTTTGCTTATCATAAGAGACCGTTTTGGCTTGTCCTTTGTCTCAAAAGGATTAGGTTACCTTGCTGCACTTTTGTTACTATTATTGTTACTTGCTCGTTACAAATTACCTTGCTATCAAACTACTCTGCTACTTACAATTTCAGCACTTGCAGACATTACCTTGCTGAAAACCACTTGTCATTTCCTTCTGCTCCTCGTTGGGTTCGACACTCCTACTTATCGGAAAGAGCTAAAATTGATCCCCTATGCTTGTGGTTCATCAAGGCTATTTTCTGGCACCGTTGTTGGGGAGTGAAGCGCCTTTGGTAAGTGGAATTTGGTAAGGAAACATTTATATAGTGTGCTGAAATTTATTATCACTTGTTACTATGGAAAACAATCCTTTGAGGGGTTTGTTTGGGGTATCTTCACCTCGACCGGAACCACAATTAGCTACCCCTCAATCTAATGCACCTACTGAAAATATTGAATATGAAATTCCTTTGGGTATGATAGAACAACCGCTAGTTAAACCTTATGCAGGACACAGAACCGAACATCCTGATATGCACTTGATATATGTAGGACAAATTTGTGGATTGTTCAAGCTTGCAGGTTTAACCGGAGATGAAGTTATGAAAAAGGTTTTCCCTTTATCTTTGAAGGGAAAATCATTGGCATGGTATACTCTATGCGATGATATTGGATCTTGGAATTGGAATCGTTTGAAATTGGAGTTCCACCAAAAAATTATCCTATGCATCTAGTTCATCGTGATCGGAATTATATATATAATTTTTGGCCTCGTGAAGGAGAAAGAATCGCTCTAGCTTGGGGGAGGCTTAAGTCAATGTTACATTCATGCCCCAATCATGATCTCTCAAGATAAATCATTATCCAGAACTTTTATGCTCGGCTTTCTCGTAATGATGAAACCATGCTTGATACTTCTTGTGCTAGTTCTTTTATGAAGAAGACTATTGAATTGCGGTGGGATCTTTTGGAAATAATTAAATGCAACTCTAAAGATTGGGAACTCAATGAAGGTAAAGAGTCAGGTATCAAAATTAAATATGATTGTGTTAAATCTTTTATGGATACCGATGTTTTTCACAAGTTTAGCACTAAATATGGACTTGACTCTGAGATAGTAGCCTCCTTTTGTGAATCATTTTCTACTCATGTTGATCTCCCTAAAGAGAAGTGGTTTAATATCACCCACCTATTAAAGAATAAATTAAAGAACCAATACCGGTTAAAGAAGAAACTATACTTTACAATGTTGATCCAGTTGTTCCTTCTGCTTATATTGAGAAACCACCTTTCCTTGTTAGGATAAAGGAACATGCTAAAGTTTCAACAGTGGTTAACAAAAGATATATTAGAGCACCTAAACCTGATGACCAAATTAAAGTAGAACCTAGTATTGCTATGGTTAAATATCTCTTGGAAGAAGATATGGATGGGCATGTTATTTACTTATGTGAAGAAGCTGCTAGAATTGTCAAACCTGAAAGGATAAACATAGACTTGTTGTGGGCATGCCCGTTATCTCAGTTAAAATAGGAGATCACTATTATCATTGTTTATGTGACATAGGTGCTTGTGTGAGTGCTATTCCTTACACCCTATATCAAGAAATTATGAAAGATATAGCACCTGCAGAGATAGAAGACATAGATGTTACTATTAAACTTGCTAATAGAGGCACTATATCACCAATTGGGATTGTTAGAGATGTTGAAGTCTTGTGTGGGAAAATAAAATACCCTATTGATTTTCTTGTTCTTGGTTCCCCACAAGATGATTATTGTCCCATTATATTTCGTAGACCTTTCTTGAACACCGTTAATGCTAACATAGATTGTAAGAAACAAACTGTCGGTGTTAGTTTTGGTCTCATGAGTTTAATTTTTCCAAGTTTAGTAGAAAGCATCATGAAAAAAAATTGCCCAGTAAGGATGAATTAATTGGTCTTGCTTCTATTGCTGTACCACCTACTGATCCTTTAGAATAATATTTGCTAGACCATGAAAATGGTTTACATATGCATGAAAGAAATGAAATAGATAAGATTTTCTTTGAACGGCGTCCTCTGCTTAAACACAATTTGCCTGAAGGAGGACCTCCTACAGTTTCAATAGGAGATATATCCTGTTATTATTAGTGCTAACCTTTCAGAACATTAAGAAAAAAGATTATTGAAAGTTCCAAGGATGAACTGGGCTGCTATTGGATATACTCTTGATGATTTAAATGGCATTAGTCCCACTCTATGTCAGCACAAAATTAATATGGAACCTGATGCTAAACCCGTTGTAGATCACCAACGTCGGTTAAATCCAAAAATGAAGGAAGTGGTAAGAATAGAAATCTTAAAGCTTCGGGAAGTGGGTATAATTTATCCTATAGCTGATAGTAGATGGGTAAACCATGTTCATTATGTCGCTAAGAAGGGAGGTATAACTGTTGTTCCTAATGATAAGAATGAACTTATTCCACAAAGAATTGTTACAGGCTATAGGATGGTAATAGATTTTAGAAAATTAAACAAAGCAACTAGAAAAGATCATTACCCTCTGTCTTTTATTGATCAAATGCTTGAAAGATTATCTAAGCACACACATTTTTGCTTCCTTGATGGATATTCTGGTTTTTCACAAATACCTGTTTCTCAACCTGATCAAAAAAAGACCACTTTTACTTGTCCCTTTGGAACTTATGCTTATAGACGTATGCCTTTCGGTTTATGTAATGCATCTGCTACCTTTCAAAGATGTATGACTACTATATTCTCTGGATTTTGTGAAATGATTGTTGAGGTTTTCATGGATGACTTCTCTGTTTATGGGAAGTCTTTTGATGATTGTTTAAGCAATCTTGAGAGAATTTTGCAGATATGTGAACAAACAAATCTTGTCTTGAATTGGGAGAAGTGCCACTTCATGGTTAATGAAGGCATTGTCTTGGGTCATAAAATTTCTGAAAGAGGTATTGAAGTGGGCAAAGCTAAGGTTGATGCAATTGAGAAAATGCCATGTCCTAAAGTTATAAAAGGTATTCATAGTTTCTTAGGTCATGCTGGTTTCTATAGGAGATTTATTAAAGACTTCTCTAAAATTTCTAGGCCTCTTACTAGTCTTTTGCAAAAGGATATTCCTTTTGTTTTTGATGATCATTGTTTAGAAGCCTTTGAAACACTCAAGAAAGCCTTAATTTCTGCACCTATTGTTCAACCACCTGATTGGAACTTGCCTTTTGAAATTATGTGTGATGCTAGTGATTATGATATTGGTGTTGTTCTAGGACAAAAAGTTGATGAGAAACTGAATGTTATTCATTATGCTAGTAAAACACTAGATGGTGCTCAACAAAATTATGCTACTACTGAAAAAGAATTCTTAGCCGTGGTGTTTGCTTGTGATAAATTTAGACCTTATATTGTTGATTCCAAAGACTGTGAGCCTGTCTTGGGATGGCAATGCCAGAATCACAACATTCTGGTGGCCCTCGGGGCATCCCACTCGCCTGGCTTCATGATAACTTTCATATTTTATCTAGCTTCACCGATTCTGAGACGAGAAAAAGACATCTGTTTGCGTATTTGTTGTGGCTCCTCGGGGCTCTGTTTCCAAATTCACACGGGAACGTAGTTCTCACTGGTCTCATCTACATTCCAGAGAATATGGTAGCTGAAGCCTGAGCAGCCAAAATACAGCTTCGGTTCTGCCATGCTATGTCATACATATAGAGGCTTGTGTGATGCCACACAAAAAACTTCTTTCACACAAAAAGCTTCTTTACTTTGTGTCGCCTACGAGTTTCTACAGTTGTGGTCCTGGCCTATAGGACGACCTCATATACTAAATCTCGTACACCCATACAACTTTAGCAAGGGCAGCAGTGCAACTATGGCCACCAGGTGGACAAAGGCACAGAAACGATGGTCTCCAGATATTGCAAAAAATTGTTACCTATATACTACCAGCAGTTTGAGACAATTGATGAGTTAGAAGTCACATGGAACCCGTGGACTCAAGACCATATACAAATGGTCTTTGATATTCGACCCGTCACAGCAGGCACCTTGAGCGATAGTGCATTATGGATGACTCGCTGCAACTTATTGTTCATGTGGTGTGTTGAGCCTTACAACCTAGAGCGTGTAATGAGACAGTTCGGTCTCTATCAAGGGATTCCACCACCTTTTCCAAGATATATCGATGAGGAAACCCACAAGTAAGATGTGACCTCCCTAAATAGATAGTGTCATTTTTAATTTACTAAACTCACACTTCGTTACACAATTTGCAGGCTAACCAATATGGGCAGGGGTTGGAGTTTATACGTTTGGAGCGAACACAACATTCAATGGGTACACAAGTGGGAAAATGAAGCGCTAGAAGATATAGTGCATCAACATAGGTACATTTTATTTACATTATTTTATTATGATGACCATACGATGCGTGAAGATGCTTTGCTTTCATCACAATAGTTTATGTAATTATTTAATTTTGCAGACCGTATGATGAAAGTACAGATCAAGCGTACAAGCAGTGGTACTGCATCAACACACGTACTAGCCTGGCCAGTCAACCGGCTACGATACCAACACATCTCACACAGGAGGAGCAGACGCGGAGACATATTGAGCTGCATGCAACTTACTATCGTGACCAGCTGGTAATCACTTGTAACTCTTTTAGGTCCATCATTTCATAATCATTTCAACCAAATAACATCCAAACATTGTTTAGCTTGAAAGTTGCAACGAAGTAGGGCAGATGGCTACGGAAAGCATGCCAGCCCGGGGCCCAGCTCGCAAGTCATTCCAGAAATGTTTTGAAGAATACATGGCAACAAAGTTTAGATGCGGTAGAGGTGACGACGTTGTCACTGGAGCGTACAACATGTCGGTAGCGAGGTCAGCCAGACTGAGTGCGGCGCCGTCGTCCAGACCGAGCGAGGCGCGTACAAGCCATGGGCAGTGGGGGGAGGGTCCGAGTACTAGAATGATATTGCCATGACATGACTCATCTCTGCCACTACATCGCTCTTCTTCGGTGCAGCTTCGTTAGGGGTGGACATCTCAGGACCATGGCACGGGCTTGGATTTGATGCCCGAGTAGACTCTTTCCTCGAACCCATATGCGTACACATGATATGACGCATACACCCAAGGTGAGGGATCTCAGTCGTATCTCTCCATGCAAGGGATCTCCATGCCCGAGGAGACTCCTGTACCAGATTTAAACCAGTACCACGTACAACGGCCAAATAGTACAGCCGAGGGATCTGATCAGGTAGTCATGTTTACATTTTAATGCATTTACAATGATATCATATATTATCCTCTAACTGTTTCTTTATAATGTTTCTATGTGCAGGACATACCTGATGTTAATTGGGACGATGAGGACACCCAATGTGGCCTCAACACACGCATCCGGGGATCATCACACGATCATGGCGACATGGTTACATCATTAGTTACAGAGTTCTTTGGAGGGGACGTTATTGGCTCATCTTTTATCCCCGAGGAGTCACAACCACACGCCTACAATTACGCTTCAGGTTCGCAACAAGGATTCTAGACTCCACCACCTACGCAGGAGTCGCAGACACATGAAGCCGAAGTGGAGTACAGTCGTGGTCTTCATGTAACTCAGCACCTAATCGCTTGTCGCTTTCCGGTCCTAAGGAAAGGCCAGGTGGTCGTCGTCGACTAGGTGATTCATCTATCCACGTGTGTGACCCATTGTATCTACATATGTCAGTATTAGACTTTCCGATTTAAACATCTATGTATGCTGAAATAAAAATGCACCAGTCAGAAACAATGTTTCCCGCCTATATCTCCCAGCACACTATCCCGCTTCACTCTTCGGCTTATGTTAGGCCGAAATGATTTTTTTTTAATTTTGGCTGATGAATATTGTGCAACCAGCCCATCTTAGACATTGACAAAATATATTTTCACGCAACCCTTTCCCCTCAATATTTTCCCGCCAACTCTTTCCCTCCATATGTCCCCGCCACCCGTTTCCCGCCAACCCCTTCCCGCCATATCTTCCCGCCACTCGTTTCCCGCCATATGTTCCAGCCGTAACGCGGTCATTCTTTCCTGCCATTTTCTCCTCTCTACCTATAAACCCCCCTTCAGACGGAAGTGGATAAGCATTCCAGTGTAGTGTAGTCGAGATGTCCCATTATCCTTTCCATCATAGTTTTCACCCTGGGATGAGCAGGACTCTTCTGAGGCTAGCTACCGATTTCAGGATGGACAATAGGATAGTTCCATGGGACGAACTCACCGGTAGTGACACCATAATGAATGAGTTGGCTCACGAATTACGTAGGTCTGGGTGGCCTAAAAGGACCTATGAGGTGGTACGTAAAGAACTACTTAGGTTGCATGCAAGGTGAAAAAAGGTAGTGGATCCGAAGAGTGAAACTTTCACAAGGACTGCAGCAAAGCATCCATTTTTATGGACTAACGACAGCGAGGACGAATATGATATCTTCATGTCGTCGCTTCCGGGTTCTGCATCGTCAAAGGGCAAGAGTTCTGCATCATCCAAGGGCAAGAGTACTGCATCCTTGAAGGGTGAGAGTTCTGCATCGTCCAAGGGAAAGAGTACTGCATCCTCGAAGGGCAAGAGTTCTGCATCATCCAAGGGTAAGAGTTCTGCATCCTCGAAGGGCAAGAGTTCTGCATCGACGGAGGATGACGATGATGCCTTCATGTAGTTTTTAAGTTGTATTCCAATTCTATCATTTAATTCAGATGTACTTGCATTATTAGTATGTACTCTCTTATTGTAGGGCATTATGTTCTATCTTAATTTCATTTTGTAGTTGTTGCACGATGTTCGATAATTAGTGGAGGGAAAGAAAATGCCACTAATTTATTCCAAAACTATATTTTTTTCATTACGACACGGTAGAACTAAAAATAAGATACATCGTACTATTGAAATAAAGCTACATTTAACTACTGAAATAAAGCTACATTAAGCTGCAAAAATTAAGATACAAATGATTGCGAAATTTAAAATACTACCACGGGAATCTACTAAGTACAACGTGGATATTTTCCTTTTCCGTCGCTAGCTTCTTCTGCTGCCTTGGCCTCACGAGCCCTTTCTTTCTTTCTTTGTCTCTCCGCCTCACGAGCCTCCTTTCGCTATCGATCCTACTCCTCCATGCGACGAGCCTCTTCCTGGTATTTCTTTCCTAAATCCTGAAAAAAACTGTGTTGCTCCGCATAGTATTCTTTTAACTCTCTCTCTTGCTCTGCTTTCTCCTCAGGTTCCGCCTTCTCGCGTCGCTCTTCCGCATAGAAACTATTCCATGCTCGGCGACTTCTTTCACGAATCTCGGTCACTGCCCAAGACGGCATCTCGGTGTCAATCCAACGATAGTACATGCATAGAGGTGGAGGAGACTACAACAAGAAACAAGAATGTTATTAAACAATCAATCAAAATACCAACAATATCTATTCGTGACGGTTAAAGCATACCGGAGGCTTGTCGTACTCTGAAATAGCTACGGGTGGATCTTCCTCATAATTGGCGCACATGAAAACTTCATGCCCAACCAATCTGAAAAATCCGTCACCTCCTTCACCTTGAAAAGATCACCACACCAACACCGCAGGACTGCCACTCCCGAAGGCAAACTTGCATTCTTCATTTTCCTCGGCCTAATGCTTTGATTGGAGCAAGGCAAACTCATACCGATGGAAAAAAAGGCGGACACACTTTGCGCAGTGGTGATTTCAAGGGTGGCTAGACAACGGAAGACAAGAGCCTCAGTGCCTTATTTTATAGGTTCGGACGACAAATGATGGCGAGAAAATAGGCACGAACAGACAAATTGTTAGACGAGAAATACACGTAATTCAAACAGTGCAGAGGAGCACCGTAGAGTGTCGGCACAAGGCGTCAAAATGCACCTAGCGCACAGCATCATATTCCCGCCCGTGGAAATGAGCGTCGTCGCATGGGAATCCTTGCCGTCTGCTACAGCACAGGCTGTCGGGCCGCATGCGTGGGAATCATCGTGTGAAAATCAATCACCGCAGTCTGCAATAGGGACATTGTCACGCGTGCAGCTGCAACAGAGGTACCGCCTACAGGTTCCCGCAGCATGTGAGTAATTCCCGCAGTGTCGTCGCATCCGTTGAGGCAACAAAAGCAAAAGCCGGAGTGATTCTCGGGCAGCAGTAGGGCATCAGCATGGAAAAAGCAACCAGTGTCGACACAAGGGGTCAAAATCCATAGATTCCCGCCCGTGATAATCAGCGTTGCACGGGAATCAGCATCGTCTAAGTCCTTGTCGCACGTGCAGCACGAACAGCGGTGCCGCCTCCTGCGATGGTGGCGTGGCCCACCTGCTAGGCCCCCTCGCGTAGCAGGCCATGTCGGCCAGGGAGCGGCAGGGCCAGCACTGGCCGCCTCGTCCGGTGGCGGTGTGGCCCACATCGCCTGGCCCGTTCCTTCTCGACTATTGGCACTGTAAGAAACCGTTCTGCCCCGCACGGCCGCCTCCTACCGTGGCAGCAGGGCCCGCCGCCTCCTGGCATGGCGGCAGGTGCCACGTGTCACCTGACACACCTGCCTCCATGGATCAGGGGGTCCTTTTTGTCAATTGTGTCTGGAGGGGGTCTTTTCTGGCAAATCCACTGGGCAGAGGGTCTCTTTCGACAAAAAATCACTGCATAGAGGGGGAGAAAGTTGGTGTTGACGGTAGCAAGATTGTTGATGTAGATCGCCATCATGATCCTTGCCCCGGCGGCACTCCAGCGCCACCGGGAGAGAAGGGGAGAGAGCCCCGCCTCCTTCTTCTTCTTCTTCTTTGGCCTCTCCCTAGATGGGAGCAGAGTTCCCCCTCTGGTCCATGGCCTCCATGGTGGCGGAGGGGCAAGAGCCCCTCTGAGATTGGATCTCCCTCTGTCCTCTTCCGTTTCGCGTTCCCCAGATCTGGCTGAAAACCGTTTCTTATATTCCGGAAGATCCGTAACTTCGATTGAGCTGAAATTTTAACACGATTTTTTCTGGATATAAGCTTCCTTGCCCCCGAAGTAGAGACCCAACCGGCATCCGAGGAGGGCACAACCCACCAGGGTGCGCCCAGTCCCTGGGGCGTGCCCTGGTGTCTTGCGGGGGTTGTGGTCCCCCACTTGTGTTGATTCAAAGTCCCAAAAATCACATATATTCCAAAATAATTCTTCATGAATTTTTATCGTGTTTGGACTTCGTTTGATATGGATTTTATGCGAAACAAGAAAATGCAAAAAATAGGAACTATCACTAGGCACTGGATCAATAGGTTAGTCCAATAAATCATATAAAATGTTGCCAAAAGTATGTGAAAGTTGTATAATGTTGTCATGTAACAATCAAAAATTATAGATACGACGGAGACGTATCACCTAGCTAGACGACCGAGCTAGGTAGCCCACACACGCGCTCTTTTCTCTCCCTCTCACTTACAGGCGGGACCCACCTGCCAAGGTCATCATCGACCTGCCACAACCACCGCCTGACACACACGCCCACGTCATGCACAAACCAAAGCATGTTCATGATATCTACTCACGTTCTCTGTGCGACCCAATGCTACTTGAGCTTGCGTTGGTTTTTCCCTTGAAGAGGAAAGGGTGATGCAGCAAAGTAGATAAGTATTTCCCTCAGTTAGAGAACCAAGGTATCAATCCAGTAGGAGACAACACACAAATCACCAATACCTGCACAAACAATCAAACAACTTGCACCCAACACGATAAAGGGGTTGTCAATCCCTTCACGGTTAGTTTCAAAAGTGAGATCTGATTGAGATAGATGAAACTAAAAAAAGATAAGTTAAATATTTTTGGGTTTTTTGGTTTGTAGATCGGAAAGTAAAAGATTGCAAAATAGTAAATCGGAAACTAAATGGAAAATAGTAGGTCGGAAACTTATACGATGGAAAATAGACCCGGGGGCCATAGGTTTCACTAGAGGCTTCTCTCAAGATAGCAAATAACATGGTGGGTGAATAAATTACTGTCGAGCAATTGATAGAAAAGTGCAAAGTTATGATGATATCTAAGGCAATGATTATGAAATATAGGCATCACGTCCGTGTCAAGTAGACCGAAGCAATTCTGCATCTACTACTATTACTCCACACATCGACCGACTCCGGCCTGCATCTAGAGTATTAAGTTCATGAAGAATAGAGTAACGCATTAAGTAAGATGACATGATGTAGAGGAATAAACTCAAGCAATATGATGTAAACCCCATCTTTTTATCCTCGATGGCAACAATACAATACGTGCCTTGCTGCCCTACTGTCACTGGGAAAGGACACTGCAAGATTGAACCCAAAGCTAAGCACTTCTCCCATTGCAAGAAAAACCAATCTAGTTGGCCAAAACAAACTGATAGTTTGAAGAGAATTACAAAGATATCAAATCATGCATAAAAGAATTCAAAGAAGATTCAAATAATATTCATAGATAAGCTGATCATAAATCCACAATTCATCAGATCTCGACAAACACACCGCAAAAGAAGATTACATCGGATAGATCTCCAAGAACATCGAGGAGAACATGGTATTGAGAATCAAATAGAGAGAGAAGAAGCCATCTAGCTACTAGCTATGGACCCGTAGGTCTGTAGTAAACTACTCACGCTTCATCGGAAAGGGTAATAGAGTTGATGTAGAAGCCCACCATGATCGAATCCCCCTTTGGCAAGATGCCGGAAAAGGCCCCTAGATGGGATCTCACGGGAACATAAGGTTGCGGCGGTGGAAAATTGTTTTCGTGGATGCCTCTGGTGGTTTTGGAATATATGTGAAAATATAGGATGAAGAATTAGGTCAGGGCAGTCAAGAGGGGCCCACAAGGCAGGGGTGCACCCTCCCCCCTTGTGGCCGCCTCGTGGCTCTTCCGACTTGATCTCCAAGTCTCCTGGGTGTCTTCTGGTCCAAGAAAAATCATCGCAAAGGTTTTATTCCATTTGGACTCCGTTTGGTATTCCTTTTCTGTGAAACTCAAAAACAAGGAAAAAACATAAACTGGCACTGGGCTCTAGGTTAATACGTTAGTCCCAAAAATAATATGAAATATCATATTAATGCATATAAAACATCCAAAACAGATAATATAAGAGCAGGGAACAATAAAAAATTATAGATACATTGGACATGTATCAAGCATCCCCAAGCTTAATTCCTTCTCGTCCTCGAGCAGGTAAATGATAAAAACAGAATTTTTGATGTGGAATGCTACCTAACATATTTATCCATGTAATTTTTCTTTATTGTGGCATGAATGTTCAGATCCATAAGAATCAAAACAAAAGTTTAATATTGACATAAAAACAATAATACTTCAAGCATACTAACAAGGCAATTATGTCTTCTCAAAATAACATGGCTAAAGAAAGCTTATCCCTACAAAATCATATAGTCTGGATATGCTCCATCTTCATCACACAAAATATTCAAATCATGCAAATCCCCGATGACAAGCCAAGCAATTGTTCCATACTTTTGATGTTCTCAAACTTTTTCAACTTCCACGCAATACATGAGCGTGAGCCATGGACATAGCACTATAGGTGGAATAGAATATGGTGGTTGTGGAGAAGACAAAACGAAGGAGATAGTCTCACATCAACTAGGCATATCAACGGGCTATGGAGATGCCCATCAATAGATATCATTGTGAGTGTGTAGGGATTACCATGCAACGGATACACTATAGCTATAAGTTTATGAAAGCTCAAAATGAAACTAAGTGGGTGTGCATTCAACTCACTTGCTCACGAAGACCTAGTGCAATTTGAGGAAGCCCATCATTGGAATATACAGGCCAAGTTCTATAATGAAAAATTCCCACTAATATATGAAAGTGACAACATAGGAGACTCTCTATCATGAAGATCATGGTGCTACTTTGAAGCACAAGTGTGGTAAAAGGATAGTAACTTTGCCCCTTCTCTCTTTTCTCTCCTTTTTTTTATTTTGGGCCTTCTCTTTTTTTCCGGAGTCCCATCCCGACTTGTGGGGGAATCATAGTCTCCATCATCCTTTCCTCACATGGGACAATGCTCTAATAATGAAGATCAATGCACTTTTATTTACTTACAACTCAAGAATTACAACTCAATACTTAGAACAAAATATGACTCAATATGAATGTTGAATGCCTCCGGTGGTGTACCAGGATGTGCAATGAATCAAGAGTGACATGTATGAAAGAATTATGAACGGTGGCTTTGCCACAAATACGATGTCAACTACATGATCATGTAAAGCAATATGACAATAATGAAGCATGTTGATGTCTACTACACAACTTTATTCTTGTAGACACATGTTGGGCCTCCAAGTGCAGAGTTTTGTAGGACAGTAGCAATTTTCCCTCAAGTGGATGACCTAAGGTTTATCAATCCCTGGGAGGCGTAAGATGAAGATAGTCTCTCTCAAACAACCCCGCAACCAAATACAAGAAATCTCTTGTGTCCCCAACACACCTAGTACAATGGCAAATTGTATAGGTGCACTAGTTCGGCAAAGAGATGGTCATAAAAGTGTAATATGGATGGTATAAATATATTTGTATAACCCGAATAAATAAAAACAGCAAGGTAGAGAATAGTAAACGGGCACAAAAATGGTATTGCAATGCTTAAAAATGAGGCCTAGGGTCCGTACTTTTGCTAGTGCAATCTCTCAACAGTGCTAATATAATTGGATCATATAACCATCCCTCAACGTGCAACGAAGAATCACTCCAAAGTTCCTATCTAGCGGAGAGCATAAGAAGAAATCGTTTGTAGGGTACGAAACCACCTTGAAGCTATTCTTTCCGATTGATCTATCCAAGAGTTCATACTAAAATAACACCAAATAATTTCATATTCGTAATACTCAATCCAACACAAAGAACCTCAAAGAGTGCCCCAAGATTTCTACCGAAGAAACAAAAGATGAGAACGTGCATCAATCCTATGCATAGATTACCCCAATGTCACCGCGGGAATCCGCTAGTTGAATGCCAAAACACATATCAAGTGAATCAATATGATACCCCATTGTCATCGCGAGTATTCCTATGCAAGACATATATCAAGTGCTCTCAAATCCATAAAAGTATTCAATCTAATATCAACGAAATCTCAAAGGGAAAAACTCAAATTATCACAACAAGATAGAGAGGGGGAAACACCATATGATCCGACTATATTAACAAAGCCTGCGATACATCAAGATAGTGACATCTCAAGAACACGAGAGAGAGAGAAAGAGATTAAACACATAGCTACTGGTACAAACCCTCAGCCCCGAGGTTGGACTACTCCCTCATCATCATGGTGGCCGCCGGGATGATGAAGATAGCCACCGGTGATGATTCCCCCTCTAGCAGAGTGCCGAGACGGGGTCTAGATTGGTTTTCGGTGGCTACAGAGCCTTGCGGTGGCGGAACTTCTAATCTAGGGTTATTTCTAATGGTTTCTCTATTTATAGGATTTTTTGGCGTCGGTTTCACGCGAAGATGGGCCTCGAGGTGAGCACAACCCACCGGGGCAATCCAGGCCCACCAGGCGCGCCCTGATGGGTTGTGCCCTCCTCGTGGCTCTTTTGGCCCTCCCACGAAGCTTCGGAGGTCTCTTTTGTTCCAAAAAACGTCAAAAGGTTTCAGCTCATTTGGAGAACTTTCATTTCTGCACAAAAAACAACACCACGATAGTTCTGCTGAAAACGGCGTCAGTCCGCGTTAGTTCCGTGCAAATCATGCCAAAACCATATAAAATTGTTGTAAACATGGCATGAATCCTTCATAAATTATAGATACGTTGGAGACGTATCAGCGTCCCCAAGCTTAATTCCTACTCGTCCTCGAGTAGGTAAATGATACACTACACAAAAAATACACTTCCGTGATGATACGTGTTTGTCACAGTAGGTCGCTTTTTTTGTCATGCATGTACATCCATGACAAATTTATGACAGAATCAAGATAGTCATACCTGTGCTGTCGTAGAAGTATTCCATGACATTACCAAAATTATCATCACGGAAGTGTCCACTTCCATGACGATAAATCGTGCGTCACAGAAGTGCTTTCATCAAGGGTGACCGACACGTGGCATCCACCGTAACGGAACGTCGTTAAGCTATCGGTCGGGTTTTAGATCCGATAACCCGTTAACAGCCCCGACCAATGGGGATTTTCCACGTGTAAAATCATCATTGGCTAGAGGAAACACGTGTCGGCTCATCGTCGGGACAGATGTCATCCACTCACTGGACAGAAGGCGCCTATGATACGTCGACACATGGCACGACCCAACAAGTTTAAATGGGCCGGCCCAACTAAAGGCCCACAAGATTTTGCGGACCATAATGGGCTGGCCCAGCTAAAGGCCCACGAGATTTTGCGGACCATAATGGGCTGGCCCAGCTAACGGCCAACAAGGTTTCACGGGCCATAATGAGCCGGCCCAGGTAAAGGCCCACAAGATTTTTGTGTGCCATAATAGGCCGGCCCAGGTAAAGGCCCACAAAATTCTTGCGGATCATAATGGGCCGGCCCAGCTAAAGGCCCATGAGATTTCGCTGACATTAATGCACCGGCCCAGCTGTAGGCCCACGAGATTTTGAGGACCCTAGTAGGCCGGCCCGTTAACTGGCTGCCATGTTTTGGGCCAAATACTGGCCCATATTTGATCCGGTCTATTAATGGCCTGCCACGCTCTGGGCCTAATAGTGTCCCATATGAGATCCGGCCCATTAAATGCCTACCACGTTCTGGGCCAAATTACGACCCAAATCAGGTCCAACCCTTTAAGAGGTTTTGGGCCTAATTATGGCCCATATCAGATTCGGCCCGTCAACTGGACACTATGCTTTTGGGCCCACTTGCTAAAGGCCCACTTAGTAATTCGGCCTGATATTAGTTTTGGCATGTTAAGGGCCCGGTTAACATTTCGGCCCTATATTAATTTCAGCCTGTTAAAAGCCCGTCATATAGTTGGGCCTAACTACGGCCCGGTTTGCATCCGGCCTGCTCGCAGCTGATATCTGATTGGGCCAAACAAGGACCGGGACAATTTTTTGGCCTGTTAAAAGCCCGTGATTTGATTCGCACAATCATGGGTCGGGGTTCATTTCGGGCTGCTGCCGGTCCGTGAGCTGATCGACACGTTTCAGGCCCAACCTACATCATGATTGCATGACGGCCCGATTATGTACTGTAATTTTACGGTTTGGTCGGTTTACTGCGAAGACAGGATATATATACAGTAAAATAACTGCAGCATCGTGAATAAGAAAAAACCTATACTAAGAAAGAAATTACGACATATTACATCCATTGGGCATCAACATTCGCCACTATGATAATAAAGCACAAGCAGACAGCAGATTACATACACTAGGCATCAAAGATCGCCACCAGTGCAAATAAACACGCCGACAAAAAAATATACAAAACCAATAGCACTTCAATAGAGTTCAAGAAAGGTTAGCCCTGCTAGGGAGCTGCAGCGCAAGAAGCTGAGCAAGATGATGAGACTGCGCTTGTCCAACACTTATATCTTCCTCACTCTGAAAGATAAACAAGCAGACAGATGGCAGGTTTTGCACATAAAAGTATCAGTGCTGACAATTCATCACATTTCTTACTGACGAATAAAGTGACATAGTTTAAATTTGCATTGACACAATATGGTATTGTTCAGGTCAAGACATGGCAGGAAATGACATTGTGAAGGAGTTGGCAGCTTCACGACACCACTGGATTACAGATCAAGAACTCATAAGTATCAATGGTTAGTGTGCTGTCAATTTATACCATTTCAGATTGGCAAATAAAGAGACGGTTTAAATAATAGTAGAACGATATGACATTTTTCATAGTTAAGACATTGCAGAATATGACATTGTGCTGTAGTGGGTAGGTTCACCACACCACTGGATTACAGATGAAGAACATAAGTATACATGCAGTGCAAAAGAAGATCACTTGCTTTGTATAGTTTAGTTTACATGGTATGAAGAAGGAACTTGGTTGTACAACTGAAAACTTAAATTGAGAAAGGACGAACTTTTGTTTATGAACTACATATAATAAACTTTAAACAAGCAATTTGATGCAAACACCAAAAATAAACAGCTGTTGCGGTCATGCCTAACCAAATATATACAACAAAGTTTGAAGCCTTGAGATGGACAAACTTACATTATTGGTGAAGACGGGCTCTATAAAGGCCTTATACATGCTGATGGGGGGGCCAATTCAAGAAGTTTACCACAGAATCTTCTTCAAAAGCATTGCCTTTATTCTACATTTTGTTAAGAGTAAATATAGATGTGATAATATACGAAAAAATGGAGAATATTTAAGATAAGATGAAGAGTGATGCTACATAACCAAGTAGCTATAAATGTAAGTGCAGCAATACAGGCAAAAGGTACAGCCAAGAGCAATGCACAGCTAAACTTCTTCAGTACCAACCTTATGGTAAGAGTAAATATAGATATGATGTGTAGAAAATGGAGGGCAAAGGAAAATAAGTTGTAGAGTGATGGTACATGAACAACTACCTGTCATTATAAGTACACTGATAAAGGACAACATGTACTTACAAGAACAATGCAGAGCTAAAAAAACATTGGCATTGGATATATTATACACTAATGTAACCATTCATACAGATCAGATAATTTGGAGCAAACAATTGATAAGCAAGCTATCATGCATACTTCTGTCACATAATGAACCAGGTATGTATGCAAGTACAGTGATACAGGACAACAGGTACTAACAAGAGCAAAGCAGCGGGCAGCATATTTGTGATATCCTGTCGTTCTTGTCAAACCAGAATTCTTCTTCGAGCAGATTTCCTGCAAAAAAGATCCGTAAGGCACATGCGGAAAATTAGAAGTTCAAATTGTCATGTGATTTCATAGACAGTACCTCATCCTGGGAACGAGACCAGTGCATAAAAAGGTTTTTCCATTCAATGTCTTCTAAATTTAGCACAGGAGACTTCACCGGAAATTCGTTTATAGACTTGCCATCAAAGTGTGATTTCCTCAGGTAACACCGATACTGCTGCAATGCTTCCTTGAAAAGCACTAGCAAGCTTTGCTCATCATGACTATCCAGATTGACCCTCTCCTAGTTACAACAATGTAATGTAAATCATTGAATGTGTTCAATTAGCAGAAAGCAGGAAAATAATAACCATGAATAATAGCACTTACACGTAAGTTGGACAGGAAGATGTGAAAATGGTGTTTGTCTTCGCAATAATCTTCCCATGATGGGAATATATGCACGTAGTCCCTAACAATATTGAAAGCATTGTCTTTTAAACTGGGAATAAATGGAATGGGGTTCCAATCTGCAGGAATTGGTCGTCTCTGCAGTTGGGATAGGTCTTCGGCCGGTGGACTTGCTGTACTTTTTGCTGGAGTGGGATTTTTCTGTGGTACAGCTGGTGCTATGGCAAATGAAATCGGTATACCTTTTGCTGGAGTGTAGGTCCTGTGTGGTGGGGCTAGTGGTGTGGCCAGTGAAGTATGGGTACAGTCTTCTGGAGTCGGTCCTACGTTTTGTGTCACTGGTTGTACATCCAATATAAGTGGGGTGCTGTCTGATTTCTCCGGCACCACCACGTTTTTCAAGGACTTTGTTGGTGCTCCTTCAGGTTCGGCAATCACCCTCTTCCTTTTTGATGTCTGATGCACAAGAACATCATTTGAGTGGAAAAACATGGTATGATGACAGATGGAATATGTATTGATAACGGATGGGCATGGCATCTCGACATATATGATGAGTAAATTAAGCAGATGGCGGTGCAACAAAGTAGAAGAAATGCAAGACAACATATGCAAGATACGCGCACTCAATAAAACCTTGCCAAATTAGAACAGGCACCTTGATGGGTGAACAGGACAGGCCATCTGCCTTTGACTCCTCGAGGTTAGAATAGTCATTAGGATGATATTCTGAACAAGAATCAACAGGTGGGGAGCGTACGAGTTTCATTGCTTCCAGAATGGCACTCAATGCCTTGTTGCCAATTTTGTAAGTCATTGCAGTGTTCCACAATATTCTTCTGATGCGCGGATTCTGATATTCACTGTAATTGCGTATAATATCTGAGAACCATGAAAACATAAATAGTTGTGAGATTATCTTTGTAATGCAGATGATATTCTAATATAGGGGCGCCCCTATAAACACTTCTATCACTGGATTCTGATGAGAGAGCTCATGTGTGCTGTAAAATCACTACTAGGAAAAGGCCTACTAATGGCACACCAGTTTTGCCTACTAATGGCGCACTACTGGTGCGCCATTAGTATCATGCCACTAGTATTTTTTACTAATGGCGCACCAGTGGTGCGCCTAGAGGTGCGCCATTACTATCTAACTTAGTAATGGCGCACCACATAGAAGTGCGCCATTAGTAATAAAAAAATTCAATTTTTTTTCATTTTTTAAAAAAAATCAATTTTTTTTTTCATTTTTTCTTTAAAAAAATTCAAATTTTTTTTATTTTTTTAATCTCTGGTCACTATGGCTTAATCTCGAGTCAATATGCTTAATCTCAGGTCAAATCGCACTCTGTGGTCAAACTTCCTGAAAGGTCACCCATCCTCACACTACTCCAGCCCAAGCACGCTTAACTTCATAGTTCTATCCAACCCCAACACCACCTCACTTCACAGGCACTTGTTGATATATCTATCATATCAATCCTATTAAACCTTGCTGATGTCTAGGACAATGTTCATGTTCATGAGTATGATGAAATTTTGAAAAAATATTTCAAACTTCCCGATCATATTACGTATCATATTTTGAAAAATAATTCAACTTTTTTTTCAAAACCAATTTTTTTTCTGTTACTAGTGGCGCACCTAGCATACGGTGCGCCACTAGTAAGTTTGAAATTTTTTGAATTTTTTTGCCTCCGGATCTTAGAAGCCCCATAACTTTTTTTCTGTTAGGTTTTTGAGGATTTTGAAAATGTTTAACAGGGTTCCCCCGATTAAATTCGGATGTAACTTTTTGAGTAGATGATTTTTCATATAAAAAACTTTTTCATCCGAGTTCGTACGCAAAAGTTATGCCCATTTTACAAATTCTCGAGAGATCTCGCAAATAAAGTCGAAATTCATATTTGTAAATTTTCACAACAACTAGACCACATATCACATGGGAAACTTATTTTCTTTTATTTTTTTGACATTTCCATCATTTATTTTTATTTTAATTAAACTAAAAAGGCGGTCCACAGGGGGGGGGGGGTGTGCATTCGGTGGAAGTGCTGGCCAAGTTACTAATGGCGCATCACTCTCATGGTGCGCCATTAGTAAATAAAATTTGTTTAAAAATTTAAAAAAATGTTACTAATGGCGCACCAACACATGGTGCGCCATTAGTGTCATTTCCATCTATAGCCCTTTTCCTAGTAGTGTATGGTGCGTGCATTTATATAATCTGGCACAAGTACACAAAAATATAGGCTCCAGAAGTAAGGATAGCTGGCAGGTGATAGGTTCATAATATACTGTATAGAGAGTTTATTGCCAAACCATGATAACAAGAGCACCCAGCAACTAGGCAGATCATAGTGTACATAACAGGGGTACACCATAACCAGGATATATAAATCGGGAAAGTGGAACTGGCTGGAAATTACGGTGTTGTATTGCCGCTAGTAATTGAAAGCCTATCGATCACGTACAGGCCAGCTCTATCAGCTGTTGGCTGCAGATGTCCCTCCTCCCCTTCCTGACAAGGAACATACTGTGCTTCCCATACAGAACACCGCACGGGCCGCCGGCCAAACCACCGGCCCCACCGCCTGTGTTCCTCCGCCACCCCCACCCCGCCCCCACCCGCGTCGAGTTTTCTTCGTTCGATGAGGCCCCACCACCACCCCCCACAACCACCATCCCCACCCGAGCCCCTTCGATCGCACCGGCGAACTCCGGCGAGCTCTGAAAAATCGACTGACCCAATTTTGAAATTTAGTCTACTGTGATTTAACTAGTGTGGAATATAAAAGGGGAAAACCATAAGCATTGCGAGTATGGTGTTGAGCGTGCCATGGCGGATCTAAAGGTGCAAACCGGACAAAGGCAACTTCGCAACCAAGACAAGAAATCAGAGTAAAGCAGTGGTGATCTATTTTCTTGCTGCGATAAATAAGTTGAGCAGATACGAAAGAGTACCGCCTCTGGTGCGGCACCGTGTACGCATCTGCTGAGAATTTGACGGTGCTGCGGTAGCGATGGCTGTCGGCGGCGTGGAAGCAGATCTAGAAGGGTAGACGGTGGCGGTGGGGCACGGTGGACGAGATGGTCGTTGGAGCGGCATTGGCAAGGTCGACGACGGCGGGGATGAAGCGAGAGGACGGGATGCAAGGATCCCGGTCCGAAGCCGTGGATGAGAGAGGTCGATCTCTTGTAATGGACGGCGGCGTCGGGGTATCAGCTCCGGCATGGTGGAGGAGGACGGCGGTGGATGGGGTGGCGGACGGCAGCGGACGGAGGAGGGTGGGGTGGAGAGGGTGTTTTGGCGCCCACGGAGTACGAATGGGGAAAAGGGAGGTACAGAGGAAGGGTGAACCATGTATTCAGGGCGCGCTTGACTCAAATGTGAGGAAATTTACAAACTTAGCCCCCGTTTCAAATTTCTACTACATCACAGCAACACTAGTTGGTTGGGGATAGGACGGTAATCTCACATACACCGAATATTTGCCGACGAGAGTTTGTTTTTGGCGCCCACCGTGTATGAATATGAATCAGGGAGGGAGTCGATTTTGGCCGAGGACACACTGTGTTTTGGCGCCCACCGTGTATGAATCCGGGTGAGAGGTGGTTACGTCACGTTTGGATGAAATTACAAACCTACCCCTATCGAAACCTATAGAAATCCAGCATATAGGCTTTGCGTGGCAGGGATAGGCAGTAGTGATTTCCATCTCACAGATTTTGGTTTCGGGCGGTTACTGCGACTTTCCCCGCTTCGTTCAATTTTTGCAGAGTGCACATTTACCGTGCCAACTCAATTCGAATCCCATTTGTATTCTATTTTTTTCAGGCGGGATCCATTTTCAATTGGAATTACATTCTATATACATCATTTTTTATATATACTTTCAAAAGCACAACAAAGAATTCTGCTTCTTTATACGTATAATATGATTTACAAATACAACGATCTCGAAATCTTAAGGTTGAATTCGAAAAAATTTAACCAAATTATGTTCTACTAAAATGTATGGATCAGTAATATCTACATATTAAATAACATAGATGTGCGTGAATTCATATGAGTATGCATGTTTGATAGATCAATTTTGGTTCGAGTATGGATTACATGTATCATCATCTCGAATTCAAATATTTGAATCCCTTTTTTGTTCACTCCTTTCACGCCCATCTCTCTCGCATGCATGCTCCTTCAGGTAGCTATCACTCTCTTTTCTCCAGCTCACCCGCACGCTCACTTCATGTTGCTCCTATCCTCGCAAACATGGTCTCTCGACGTCTCCCTTGAGAAGTGTCACACTCTCCCTATCATTATAAATTACACGGTTTTCATTATCTCTCACGTCTCTACTGTTCTCTGGTATCACTCGGTACCTAAGCTTTCTTTTTCACCGCCAAACACACAGTCTCCACTCGTCTTTCACTTTGTCTTTCTCTCTATGGGATTCTCTCACACACCCTATATGTCTCTACATATGACTCATACCACTAAAATTACTCTCTCTATCTCTCCTGTAGACACAACATTTGTTGCGGTCTCCTTTTCGTCTCCATCCCAGACTGACATTATTCATTTGTTTACCGATCAGACAACCCCGACTACCGTCTCCTCTCTCTCTCTCACAGACACACACGCACAACTCCTGCTTCCACTCCCCTTCCTGACTACCGTCTCTCTCTCACACACACAAAACTCTCGCTTTCGCACCCCGACTCGTATTTCTCTCACAAACATTTATCGACTAGCTAGCCTCTAGATAGGTTTATACACCCGCACACTCGTGCTTCCACCATCGCATACATGTCTCTCTCCCGCTCCTTGTATCTATGTAGATTTTTCTTCCCTTCTTGAGACACGCCCTCTCGATCATGCACACACACACTATCGCCTCATTTTAAGCTGATACCTATCGCACACACACTCCTTGTGTCTTTGTCACACATGCACTCCGTCCTCCTCCACTCGCCCTCTCTCTCACACACACATGGGCTTTTTGCAACAACTAGCAAGATGCCCATGCGTTGCACGGAACATCAAGATGCATTTGTATGAGTAGTTTATCTTGTGGGGGAAAAGGATGAACGAGGGAAGGCCTTATTTGCAAATGTGGAGAGGGGTGTGGGTATCTTTTTGCAAAATTGCCATAGTTTCCTTCCTATCCGTCAGATATAGATCGGACGGCCTATATTGCAGGATGGCAGGCACACGATCATCACCGACAATGCTTATTATAAGAGTAGGGATAAAAAATAGAGTTGGTGATGATGGTGGGCCTGCCATCCTGCAATGTAGGTCGTCTGATTTATATCTGACGGATAGGAAGGAAAATATGGCAATTTACCCGCACTCTTCACCACATTTGCAGATAAGGCCTTCCCTCGTTCATCCTTTTCTCCCACAAGATCTTGATGTTCCGTGCAACGCACGGGCATCTTGCTAGTAAGAGTAGAAATTAGACATATACCACTTCTCGAATCTTGAAACCAACAACATTCCTCCCTTATCTCATCAAAACCGCCAAAGGAATATATTTTGAGTGAAACATAACATATTTTTAGTGATATACGTATTTCAAAGCTAGACTTTTTTCTATCAAATCGGTGAATATGTATTAATCCAGTGGCGGAGATAGGCCTGGGGCAGCTAGGGCTATAGCCCCAGGCCTAGAAACAACTTCCTTTGTAATTTCTTCATGCAAAGCATAGAAAATCATAGAAGTTTATCACTCAACATAGCACAGCCCCAGGTGTAATCTGCATCTAGCTCCGCCACTTATTAATCTACTTTGATCATGTGGCAATGCATTGACACATTGCTAGTAGTTATTATAATTTTTTGGACACCAAACAAACGGTGGAGTACATATACGAAGAGAAGAGGCGCACGCACGCAGTCGGCCTCTCGCTGTCTCGCACACATGAGTGTTACGTAAAGGCGACGTTAACAAATAAACCCTAAAACCCTAGGGGCACGATTGCTGCATTCACGGGTACCGGGTACGTGGTGGAGCACCTTTGTAGGAATAGTCAGCTCGTGTGATAATTTGATCCGTAGGAGTTGATGGTCGGGACCACAGGTGAACGACTTGGAGCGCGGTGGCTCGCCAGTTGCCACAGATCGAGTAACCACGTTTAAAATATTGTTTTTTTAGCGGGGTTAAGAGTTCCGATTTTCAATGGCGCGTTATAAGTAGTTTTTAGAACGATTGGTATGGAGCAAAAATGGAATTCATAGTACTATGTACCTCCTTGGCGTATGGTTGTATGGTTTGTTTTTTTTGCGATGGAGATTGTATGGGTTTATGTTGCGAGATGTTGAACCTGGTAGTTCTAGGGCAAATACTATGGTTTAGATTTAGATGCTCGTTTTCTTTAATGAAAATCGGAAGGGGAAACCCTTCTTCGATTAAAAGACTACTACCTCCATTCTGGTTTACTAGTCCCAATCGTACTTTGGGTCAAAGTTTGTCCACGAACTTTACTTGTAAAATGTGAATGGAAAACGAGATTTTGTTATACCCAAACAAAAAAGGACTGGAGGGAGTGATTGCTCTGACACGGACGCGACCTCTCATAGCGCAGGCATTGAACCGGTATAGCTTCTTCCTGTTCGCACGCCATGCCGGCGCGTGGATGTAACTTCACTTAATTTCGTCAAACGTCGCGCCTCCCACGACCTTCGCCTCCCTCGCGCGGTTGCGCCCTTTGAGGCTTCGACCGGCTATAAATGAGCAATTTTTTTGCCTTTTTTTAGACAAGCAATTTTTTATTGCCTACTCCACATGCATGATACTCCCTCTGGTCCTTTTTACTCCCGTCAACCGTTTGCAAAGTGTTTGACCAAATTTATACTTTTTTTAACACCACCTTATATTAATTAACCAGCCACACCAGTACACTCATTCGATACAATATTCACCACACAGGGCGGTACGTTATTTACAAGAATACCATCTAATCTATTGTCAAAGCTATACTTAGCAATTAAGTGTGCCACCTTATTGGCCGAATGGCTAATCTTTGACAATTGAAGATTGTTGATCAACTTCGAGATGATCAACGCTTTCATCTTCAGGTCGCGCATAGCAGACCTGTCAACGCTTTGACAGGCATCAATGAAATCCCACGACCAAATTTATACTAAAAATATCAATATCTACAATACTCCCAAAACACTTAGGCGCAGTGCATTAACTTCTACCTCGTTTCTTGTTTCTTGACATATCAACCAATAGGAGATGTGGGTGTGCATGCTTTTAATGACTTGAGACTACCAAACACGACATGCAGTGGTTAGTTCATTGCATGCAATGCTATTAATTAGCAAATAAACATTAAGATCTCTCGTTTTCCCCTCCTCCTTGGTCACAGTGCACAATCTAAGATGACTTGCTCACCTAGACGGAGGGAGTACTGATTATAATGAGTATAAGAACTACGTTTTATAATGAGTGTAAAAATATTGATTTGACATTGTGAATGTTGACACATTGTGGAATAGTTTTTGAAGTCTGCAAAAGTACTCAACTAGTGTTGTCGTTCTCCACAAAAAAATGTGTTTACCAATGCATGCATGAACACTAGTTACTCTAACCCCCCTCTCTTCTTTAATTCTTTGCCACATCAGCATGTTTGCTATTCCCGTGTGCATGATACCAGCTAAGATACCACCATTATGGCCAGCCTTAATCATCGCATGCAATAATTTAGTGCACCTTGAAATATGAACATGTGTGGGGCATGTTTGTTTTTAATGACTTGAGACTATACCTAGCCCGGCATGCAAGATGACTTATTATGCACCGTTCCCCATACCTGCAGGAAGCCCATTCGTCTCCAAATCTTTTCCTCTCCATGTGTGGAAACAATATGCCTGCCAAACTCTCCTCCCTCCGGCGGTCCCACCACTCCACCCCGTGTGAAAAAATCTGCATGCATGACTCTCCTCCCCCCACGCTCGTCCAATCCGTTGTGACCAGCAATATTTCCACACCTTCGCTCCCCCGTAATTTACTCCAACAAATATGCCCACGTAGTTGTTACTTAACTGTAGGTGCATTCGGTCACTGACATATGGGCCCAATAGGGGTCTGGCCCACATGTCAGTGACGCAACTGGACCGGCAGTTAAGTCAGTGTAGCTCAGTCCATATCTTACGTAGGTGTGCCATTGCTCGCTATAAATACCGCGCCTCCCACGACATCGCTATCTCCTCCCCCTCACGTTCACGTTCATCGCTATCTCCTCCCCTCCCTCTCACGTCGACCACCATGGCATCGCCCCTCCCAAGCCCTAGGAGCCCCTCGCTGCACCGCGCGGACGGTCACGCGTCACCGTTCCATTCCTCGCCGCCACTAGTCGAGGAGGACGCGTCGGTGTTCCGCTCCTCGCCGCTACGCGACGCGTCGCCGTTCCATTCCTCGCCACCACTAGTCGAGGAGGATGCGTCGGTGTTCCGCTCCTCGCCGCGACGCGACGCGTCGCTGTTCCGTTCCTCGCCGCCACTAGTCGAGGAGGACACGTCGGTGTTCTGCTCCTCGTCGTGACGCATCGAGGTGGATGCGTCGGTGTTCCCAATCTCGCCAGCACGCACACCGGAGGACACATCGGCTCCCCGCTACAAGGAGAATGCCGCGCCGCCCGCCGAGCCCCCTAGCATTGAGGAGCTTTGGAAAGAAATGGATGTCGCCTTGTGGGAGGCTTTGCCTCCAGCAGAGCGCGCCAAAATAGAGGCGGAGAAGAAGGCCGAGGAAGAGAAGCGCACCACGGAACAAGCTGCCTGGGAGGCCTATGTCGCGTCCGAGAGAGTCAGGCAATTGGCTCTTTGGCAGAAGGCTCGTGCGAGGGCCGTGAGGGTGGCGGAGGACGCCCGTGCCGACACCCTGAGTGCAGTCGGGCCCAAGCGCCTCATCTACGCTTGGCGGTACGTGGACCGGTTGCACGCTTCCAGCGAGGAGGAGTACCTGTTCGCGCCGGATCACCACACCGGTGAGATCGCGCTCGCCCGCCGGCAAGACGCCAATCAGCACCTCGCGAGTTGCGAGGCTGAGGAAGAGGCGTTGTGTCAGCACGCTGGGAAACGGCCGCGCACCAGGGCACTCGTGGCGCACCGCAAGTGCTCCTGCAAGCGTCGTGGCTTTTAGGAGGAGTATAATTTTTGTTTCGTAAGGCGATCTCATTAGTTTTGGGACGCAAATGGTAAATCCCGGACATTCAGGATTTTTTAGCGTCCTTAATTAAGTATGTAAAAGGGAAAGTTTGGAAACCTTGTGTATTTGTACGCATTTTGCAAGTACGTGCATATAGCACAAACTTTACTATATACTATCGCACTACACGTCTCTCTCGATAAGTCATCTTTGGTTGTGCACCGTGACCAAGGAGGGAAGACTTATACACCTAGACGGAGGGAGTACTACTATTACTTATGTACGTGCAAATGCACATTTTAACATTATGATGCGGTTTTTGTAAAAGTAGAAAAACAGCACTAGTCAAGCTTGTGAAACGATTCAATGCAAAACAAATGCAAAAATGCTCGTTTGATTGTTTACTTTTAGCTTCCTTCTCTGTGGTTATTTCTCTGTCGTACTTTGTACGGAGTATCTCACTGGTTGGAAAGGCATGCAAATTCCCAAACCGCTTCCTACACCCTGTATCTCACTGGTTTCCGGCGTTGACATTGTCGCCCATGTCGAGGATGAGGTTGCCGAGGTCGGGGAAGAAGTCATCGTTCGCGAAGTCGCCGCTGCCAGCAGTCGCGCGAGTGCGCTCCCCAAAAACCTGATCGCCCCTCTCCCGTACAGGATCACGAGAGGCGGGGTTCTGGAGGCCTACTGTCCCTTCTCCCGGTGCACACCGAAAGGAGGGATGGAGAAGACTTGCTTGGCGGCGCAATGATCTAGAACGGTGGTCAGAAACTATATAGTGCGGGCCGGGTAGGTCGTGGGAGTATAGCTCTATCCTCGGCTCAACTCAATCCCACAACCCGCGGCGCGTCGTGACGAGGCGTGGCGTGGCGAGGCGAGCGAGAAGGAGGAGCGCGCATGTAGGTCTCCTCTTCTCATGCTCATACAAGTGGTAGAAGAGATCACCTTGTAAAGGCCTACTAGCAAAATTCCAACATCGACCAGGCCGTCCATGAAATGGGAGTGGCTGTAGGGGATGTTGCGCCAGTTGAATATATGAGCAAGTTACTATGAGATTTAATCCGAATAAGCACAAAATAAATCATGGCGGCTATAACAGAGATGAAACTAATCATGTGGACTAGCATAGTAGTAGGATACAGAGTAGAAACATGAATTCTACCACGATTTCGACCAGGAAGGACAGAAACACATACGGTGCAACGGGAGCAGCACCGTTGGCGTTGAGGTTGTCGCCCATGTCCAAACACCACGTAGACACGGTCTTTGAGCACGGTTCGTAGTCGTTCCACGCTCGAGCATTGAAGTTTGTAACTATTTCAGATTAGAATATACTACTCCTCCGGTGCTAGTAGTAGAGCAGAGTCCTACTCTACTACTGTACTCAAGCAAGTTAGGGCATAGCATTGTAGGGAGTACCAGTACTGTGATCACTCAAGCAAGTTGTCTGGCATCGACATGACCCTACATTGCTGGTATGTGTCTCGTAAGTCAAGCGGCGTGCTGTAGTCATCATCACCTGTCCACTTCCCGCAGCACATATTCACTTCTCCATCTTTGTCCGCACATAATCTCGTCCAATCTTCCATCCCCGCTAAGGCACCTCCCCCCCCCCTCGTCCGAAACCCAAGCACTAACAATGGCAGAACCGAGCAGCGTCCGCCGAAAGAGTGGCTGGAATTCGTTCCCCACAGAGGTAATCAAGCTCATTGTTTCGCGTGTGGACAATCTCAGTACCATGTCGCTCGCCGCGTGCTCTTCGGGGCTGTATCGTTTACTCAAAGCCCTCAGGCCGGAGCTTTTTAAGCCAGCTCCTTGCTTGCTGATGCCGCCTGATCTTCAGAAACGGCGTGTCACACAGCATAATGATTGTAGGGTGGCGAGCATCAACCCCCTTGACTGCGATCCGATCCCCGTCAGCCTCAACTACATTAACGGTATGTACTAGGTCGGCATGAACACGTCTTGGATGGTGCTCGTTGACGGTTGCGGCGGCTGGATGCTTGTGGAAGTCTACACCCGGCGATTGATCCCCCTTCCTTCGATTAACACTGCACTGCTTTGGCACCGCGGCCCAGAATACTCGGAATCTTACAGTAGCCAACATGATACCAAGTTTGATTTGCTCAAGGTTGTAATCTGCCAAGTGCCCACAAGATCTGCGAATTATAAGGACTTCAGGCTAATTGCGTTCTTCAACCACGGTCTCGCCTATCTGACAGGTCACTGCGGTAAGTGGATAAATCTGCACGTCCATTGCAGGATCATACATCCTTCATGGTTCTCTGATGCCATTGAACACAAGGGCTTCATTTACGCTATCGACTCCTTCTATGGCTGGACGTATTGCTGGCCTACTCCAGTCATCGCTACAAACGGTTGTTACAGCAGTGTGTTACTTTCCTATGATATCATGATGGCTTGCTTATATTACTGTCAACATTTGCTGAAAAATATTCATGCTCATAACATGTTGTTCTTAAGATTGACTAAACAAAGAGCCCTTTCTTATTTGACTCCAACTTGATATGATGTTGTAGGCCGCCTGGTGTCCCTACCCTTCCTAATCCCATAACCTTTCAAAGAAAAGTGGCATGGCAGTTGCAGGTGGTTCCTGGCTCGATCAGACAACGGTGAAAGATTGATGATCGTTCACACGTACTGGACGTGTTGTTTCGCGGAATACAATCACAGTCATTGCAAGGTCTTTGAGCAGGATCCCAGCTTCTCTGGGCCTTCAGGAATTTTTGACTGGAGGCTGGTAAGTAGCCTTGGTACACGCTCTCTGTTTGTTGGACTAAATTATCCGATTAACCAGGCGATAACCGACAACCAGGATCATGATGGCAGTGCGGTTTCGTTCATCAGGCAAAACTGTGTGTACACAGCGTACCATGCGTCTCTGCATGCACCATACCCTGATATGCGCCGCCATGCTCTGCAGCTCAAAGTAGGAGAGAGGGTCGCAAGTATCAGACTTCGACCTGCTGGCTGGAGTTTCCCCCGTCAGGCACCCATCTGGTTCAAGCCGTCAGCCAATCTCCATAGCTTAATAAATAGTAACGTCTAACTGAGCCAGTTAGTTAGATGCGTACACTTGGTGTAGTAGGATCTTTATTTAGTTTGATGCATACACTTGTTCTTTTTTGGTAGCCCTTTTGTAATGATGGCTGATGTTTGGTTTGGAAGAGAGAGCTGCGTCTTCACTCTTCTGGACTGCTTACTGCTTCTGTTGCACCCCCAGCCCTGGTTGTTGCTGCTGCCGCTGTTTTCAATGTACAATCAGTAGTATATTTCGTCTGTTGGTTGAATAAATGTGTTGTTAGAACGACAAACACAATATTTTGGAAGTCGTTGCATGGTTTGATCCTTTAGTGCCCCGTACCGTACGTAGCGCATACTATTTATCATACGGAACACTTTTTTTTGAAACTCGGAACACATTTTCCACTTGTTGATAACATGCAGCCCACTGATGAAGGCCCAATAGAGAAGCCCATAATTAACTGGAAGGGAGGCTCTCACATGAATCCGGCCCAGGTACATGCTCATGGTCCCCTAAACATAAATAAGTAAATAAATAAATAAATAAAGCTAAATGCTCATGCACCAGTTCTTTGGGAAAATAGGTAGCCCAGTATTTCTTTTTGAAGAATACCCAAGCTAGGCCTATTTGTTTTCTCCGAATTACTAGGCTGCAAATCTTTCAAGACGAGGAGGGATGCATTCCGGCCTGGCTTAAGAGTATGGTCAATGTCTGTTAAAAGTAATATCAAAAGGGGTTGAAAATTCCAAAAAAATATAGCAAATGGGATATAAGTTTCTTTTTTTGTTTTTGTTCTTCACTCATATCCTATACGTATTTCATTGGATTTAACATGACATAGTACTAATTTATTTTTAAATTTGTTTTAGTATGGCTATTAGTTTTTGGATTAAGAATATTTCGTTCCCCAGCAAAAATTTGCGAATTTTCAAAATTTCCCACATATTTAGTTAATTTTTTGACCCTGGTACTGACCAGAAAAAGACCAGCAATTCTAAAAATGGAAAACGGGCTGCAATAAATTCCATATGAATTAGAAAATGAGTAAAAATTATAAAAATAATAGCAAATGGGATGTACACGCCACAGATTTTGAGGCTGACTTGTTTACGCAAGGCTTTGTCATTGAACACACGATTCTAGCAGCAGTTAGTGTCGGATGTCCATCCAACGGCCGACATGCTTCTTCAATCTCTGATCTTCCTGCTCCAGCCGCCTAAACTAGCGCCGGCGGGACTGCCTGCTCCCTCCTCTTGTGGCCCGCTGTGATGCCGCGCAGGCCTCCCCGGCCCACCCTACTCCCTCCGCTGGCCTGGCCGCACGCAATCAACTGCCTCCTTATTACGTGAAAAAATGATTCCTCCCACTGACATCTGGGGCGCACCGGTTGGGAGGCTGACCTGTGGGCCTACTAAGTTGACGCGTACGCAGGGCTTGCCAACTTAGTCAACAAACGATTCTAGCAGTAGTAACCGTTGGATTTGAATCGAACGGTCCTGCTGCTTCTTCAATCGCTGCTCTTCTTGCACCAGCCGCCCAAACTAGCGCCGAGGAGACCGCCTGCTCCTGCCTCCAGTGTCCGGTTGTGCTGTCGATGAGGCCTCATCGCCCCCTACTACTCCCACCACTAGCCAGGCTCTGCCGCGACGGCAGCCTCACACCGCAGCCGAACCAGTGAACCCTCGTACTCCTCTCCACGTGGGCATCCACTGCCGCGTCTTCCCCGGCTCCGCGTCGTCCCCTTCCTAGGCCTCGTCGTCGTCCACCGCCTTGGTGCTCTCGGTGCGGCGTGGTCAACGTGGTCAACGACATTCCATCGGAAGAGTACTGTACGTGGAGAGGCTGACAGCTGGGTCCACGGTCACAACCCAGTTTTTTTGTGATTTGCCAAGTAAGTCGCTTGGTCAGGCCTCTTGGGCTGCAAATCTTTCAAGACGAGGTGAGCATTCATTCGGTTGGCCGAGAAAATGGCCCATCAGTAATGAGAAATGGGCTGTATATTTTTAAAACACATCAAACCGGCAATTAGTTTCAAATATCTTTTTTTCATTTCGAGATTTAAAATTACATTAATTTTTATGCGTGGAGAATTTGTTGGATTTTATATTGATATACATTTATTTTTAAAATCAGTTTGAATGTGAGTCAAAATTTCGGGATTAAAAACAGTTCGGACCGCACCGAAATATGCAAAAATTCGTATAATTTTTTAACCGTGGCCACAATATGGGCTGTAATGCTAACAAAAAGAATATGGGCTCCAAAAAAACATTAATAATTAGCAAATGGGCTGTAAATTATTAGAAATAATGGCAGATGGGCTGTATGCTATTTTCCACAGATTTGAGGCTTTCCTAAAAAAAGGTTGACGCACAAGCAGTGACTGTTGGATGGCCATCCAACGGTCGTCGTGCTTCTTCAATCTCTACTCTTCCTGCTCCAGCCGCTCAAACAGGCGCCGGCGGGACTACCTGCTCCCTCCTCCCCGCGGCCGGCTCTGCTGCTGCGCAGGCCTCACCGCCCCACCGTACTCCCATCACTGGCCTAGCCATCCCTCAACTCACCCACGCCTGTTGTTATTCTCCGGCGACGGCAGACGAACCAGTAAACCCCCGTACAGTCGTACTCCCCTCCGCATGGAAAATAACTGCCGAGTCTTCCCTGCCTCCGTGTCGTTCCCTTCCTAGGCCTCGCCGTCGTCCACCGCCCTGGTGCTCTCGGTGCGGCCAGGTCAACATGGTCAACGACCGACATGCATCTGAAGTGGACTTTACATGGAGAGGCCGACGGCTGGGTCCACGGCCGCACGCAAGGAAATGCCTCCTTATTAGGCGCAAAATAATGATTCCTCCACCTGACATCAGGGACCCACCGAAAGAGCCTCTGTATTTGACGAAAAAAAAACGTTACCGCTGCTGACAGCTTGGACCCACCAGCTATATCTTCGCACGCAAGGAAGTGTCTCCTTATTACGCACAAAAAAATGAATACTCCCCCTGTTAGCTGGGACCCAGTATAGTGGCAGGCTGACTTGTGGGCCTACCAAGTTGACGGGGACGGAGGGCTTTGTCAACTTAGTCAATATGCACGATTCTAGCTCCAGTGACCGTACAATGTCCATCCAACGGCCATAGTGCTTCTTCAACCTCTGGTCTTCTTGCTCCAGCCGCCCAAACCAGCGCCGGTCGTGCCTCGTGCTCCTGCCTCCCGTGGCTGGCTGCGATGCGGCGGAGGCCTCACCGCCCCCTACTACTCCCACCGCTGCCCAGGCCATCCCTCTACTCACCCACACCCCCTGTTATTCTGCGGCGATGGCAGCCTCACACCGCAGCGAACCAGTGAACCCTTGTACTCCTCTACGCGTGGGCATCCACTGCCGCGTCTTCCCCGGCTCCGCGTCGTCCCCTTCCTAGGCCCCACCGTCGTCCACCACCCTGGTGCTCTCGGCGCGGCGTGGTCAACGTGGTCAAGGAACGGCTTCCATCGGACATGGACTGTACGTGGAGAGGCTGACAGCTGGGTCCATGGCTGCAGCAAGGAAGTGCCTCCTTATTACATGCAAAATAATTATTCCTCCACCTGACAGCGGGACCCACCGGACGGGCCACCGTATTTCGCCCCCCTGACTGCTGGGACCCACCAGCTACATCTTCACATGCAAGGAAGTGCCTAACAGTCGGGACCCACCTGGTCGAAGCGTACGTAGCGTTGTCATTCTGGTCGCGAACGTGTATGTACATATATACTGGTGGATGTAGAGGCACGCACGTGTTGTAGTAGAGGCGCGCACGTAGCATGTACATGTACGTACAACGGCCAGGGTGCAAGAAAGAAAATATGGCCACGTATGTGTACATACGGGCGGGGTCTCGAACGCCTACTCGCGCATACGTACGGCCAGGGCTCGTGTACATGGCTGGGTCAGAACAGAGAAACAACGTCGTCGTCATGTTCATGGGGAGGCAACGGAATGCATCGTGTTCATGGGGAGGCAACGGAATGCGTCATGTTCATGGGGAGGCAACGGAATGCGCCGTGTTCATCGGGAGGGCTTGGACGGAATAGGCGATAGAAACGAGGCATGGCGCACCGCAGAACAGAGGAAACGACCTTGTGTTCGACCGGCCACATTCGAAACGGGATCCTGTTCATCAGGAGGGGTCTGGCGTACCGCAAAACAGAGGAAACGGACCTCCTACGGTCGAAACGAGGGTCCTATTGATCGGGAGGGGTGTGGTGTACCGCAAAACGGACGAAATGGACTTGTGTTGGAGCGCTACGGTCGAAACGGGGGTCCTGTTCATCGGGAGGGGTGTGGCGTACCGCAAAACGGGACTCCACGGGATACTGTTCATCTCCACCGTCGACCTCCTCCAGCCTCCACTAGCTCCTGTTCATCCAGCCTCCACGGGCTCCTGTTCATCCAGCCTCCACCGCGCGCTACTCCACCGGCTACTGTTCAACCACCCCTCCACCGTCTACTGTTCATCCAGCCCTCCACACCACGGGGTCATGTTCAACCACCCCTCCACGGGCACCCCTCCACCGTCTACTGTTCATCCAGCCCTCCACCACACCACGGGGTCCTGTTCATCCAGAGGCAACACCACTGCTCACTGTTCATCCAACCCCCCCCCTCCAACGCTCACTGTTCATCCCAGAGGCAGCATCGATCAGCTTCAGTTAGCAGCAGTAGAGAAGGAATCGGTCGATTGGGTTCAGTTAACATCCATCGATCGATCGCTTGGGTTCAGTAACGCGTAGCCTGCAGTGCAATCGCTCGGGTTCAGTTAGAGCCCAACGCCTCACTCGGGTTCAGTTAGAGCCAACGCCTCGCACACACGCGCGTACGTGTACGAGAGAAACACGCATCGCTCGGCCCCCGACCTCCCACCGTAACCGGGAACTCTCCAAAATTTTCCTCCCCCTCGCTTCTACCACGGTTTTTTCCGTCATGGACGGCCCAAAGAATGTCATGCAGCTGCATCTCCGGCCCGCCCAGGACGAAAAGCCCATTTTCTGTCATGATTTTTTATCATAGAAGTAGGAGCCCACCACATCTATGATGATACCGGGTTTTGCCACAATTATCGTCATAGAAGTGTCATACGTATGACAGGAAAAAAATTGGTTGGCCCAAAATGTCATGGATGTGTCTTTTTTTGTAGTGATAAAAGAAATAATTTATGAAGTGTGAGTGCTAGCAAAGTGCATAAGTTTGATCAATGATAATTTCAATCACTTCTCCTAGCATCAAAACATCAATTCTTTCTCATAAAATTTCTCATGTTAAAGTAGCAACCAATTGACATGTTAAGGTCAAACAATGAATTCTCTTGAAACTCAACAACCTATGTTCTCACTCTCCAAGCAATTGCATTTCAACTTATTCAATGGAGTTTAAGTAAGAGCTCCACATACTCAACCATCATATAGTCTTCTATGATTGCTAACACTCACCACATACACATGAGAAAAACTTTTCAACCAGACACATAGAAAGATAGGGGCTTATTGTTTTGCCTCCCAACGTATTCACCTCAAGGGTGATCTCAACAATAATAACTCATGCTACCCATATCCAACTGGATATACATGCCTAGATCTTTCCTCACCACATGATGCTTGCCAAAAGAGAAAAGTAAAAAGGGAATAGAGAGAAAAACTTTAACTCTTTGCATAAAAGTAAACATTAAAAAGTAAAAGGTAGGCAGAGGGAAGCAGAACGTCATGTTGTATTGCCCCTTGTGATGGCAACCTTTATTATGCAGTCTATCGCTTTTATTCTTCAACATCACAAGTTCGTACAATGCTCAAGTTTCTCTTACACTAAATGATCTCACACTTTTAGAAGCAATTTTTATTGCCTTATTGCACCGATGACAACTTACTTGAAGGATCTTGCTCAATACTTAGGTAGGTATGGTGGACTCTTGAAGATCAGATTTGGGTTTAAGGGTTTTTGGATGCACAAGTAGTATCTGTACTTGGTGCGAAATTTTTGGCTAGCAAGGATGGGGGGCAAGCACCACATGTTGAAGGATCTATGACAATAGAACTTCTATTGAATATGAACAAACATAAACCATTATGTTGTCTTCCTTGTCCAATGTCAACAATTTTCCATATAAAATTTTGATGGGGGCTCACAATCACAAAAGATTTCCATGATAGTGTATTTGCATGTGAAAGTTCTCTTCCTTATACTAATTATTCGTGAATTGCTTGTATGACCAATATTGTGATTGTCAAGCCTCGAAAGATTCACTTTCTAAACCCAATGTGAACCTACCACTAGGCATGATATAATTTCAACTTCATGATATTCAATTCATTCAACGATTTACTCATCGGATATAAGTGAAGCACAAGAGTAAATTACGAGCTACTCCAAAAAAGATATAAGTGAAGATCAAGAGAGTAGTTAAGTAAATAAGTACTATTTGAGGACTCTCTCTTATTCAAAAAATTTCAGATCTTAGCATTTTATTAAAACAACTAGCAAAACAAAATAAAATGGCATTCCAAGAATAGCACACATCATGTGAAGAAGCAAAAACTTAGGCTCAACCGATACTAACCGATAATTGTTGAAGAAGAAAGGTGGGATGCCTACCTGGGCATCCCCAAGCTTACATGCTTGAGACTTCTTGAAATATTATCTTGGGATACCTTGGGCATCCCCAATCTTGAGATTTTGTGTCTCCTTAATTCTTCTCATATCACTGTTTTCCTAAATCTCAAAAGCTTCATCCACACAAAACTCAACAAGGACTCGTGAGATAAGTTAGTATAAACCAATGCAAAAACCTTATCATTCTCTACTATAGAAAGTCACTAAAATTATTATTCAACATTGCACACTAAATGCCTCTACATATTTAATACTCGTATTCTCAAATAGAATAATTAAACAAGCAAACATATGCAAACAATGCAAACATAACAACAATCTGCCAAAACAGTACAGTCTATAAAGAATGCAAGAGTATCAATACTTCCCTAACTCCAAAAGTTATAAAAAATTTCCACACTGTAGAAAATTTATCAGAGCTCATTTTGCAAAATTCAACATTTTATCACATTCTGACTTTTCTAGGGAATTTTTGCAACAGCGGTAAACTTTCTATTTTCAAACGGTAACATGTATACTTGCAAAATAAGCATGGCAAAGGCTATCATTGCCACTTTTATTGAAATAAAAGATGCAAAACATTATTTTAAATAAAATAAAGCAAATCCTAACAAAATAAAATGACGCTCCAAGTAAAACTCATAGCATGTGACGAATGAAGACATAGCTCCAAATGAGGTTACCGATAATGTTGAAGACGAAAGAGGGGACATCCCCAAGCTTAGTTGCTTAGATATTCCTTGAATATTACCTTGGGGTGTCCTGGACATCCCCAAGCATAGGGTCTTATCACTCTTTATTCTCCTCATATCGACATCTCACCCAAAACTTGAAAACTTCAATCACACAAAACTTAACGGAACTTTGTGAGATAGGTTAGTATGATAAAGAGCAAACCATTTCACTTTTGGTACTGTAAAAGACAAGATTCATAATTTTTCTCATACAATGCCTACTTTAGCATATCATTTCCACAATTTATATTGAGCAATATAAGCTATGGAAATTAGAAAACAAGCAAACTATGCATTGAAAACAGAATCTGTCAAAAACAGAGCAGTCTGTAGTAATCTGTACTCCAACGGTACTTCTGCTACTCCAAAAATTCTGAAAAAATAGAAACACCTGGGTAATTTGTCTATTAATCTTCTGCAAAAAGAATCAGCATTTTATCACACTTCCGTTAAAAATGAGAACTGTTTTCCTGAGCACAAAAGTTTCTGTTTTTCAGCAAGATCAAATCAACTATCACCGTAAGCCATCCCAAAGGTCTTACTTTGCACTTTATTGAAACGAAAGAAGTAAAACATGATTACTAGAGTAGCCTAATCATGTGAACACACAAAAACAGTAGGTAAAAGTGTTGGGTTGTCTCCCAACAAGCGCTTTTCTTTAATGGATTTTAGCTAGGCATGAAGATCTCAATGATGCTCGCATCTTTGATAAGAATTGAAAGATAAAGAGAGCATCATGAATCATAACTTCCTCTTTCATAAAAAATTTCAGTAGCATCATGAATAGATTCATCAGTATAACCATCACATAAAGCATTCTTTTCATGATCCAAAAGCATAGAAAATTTATTACTCTCCATATAAGCAATCTTATTCTCATTCATAATAGTGGGAGTATACTCAACAAAATAACTATCATGTGATTGAAAATTAAAAGCATAATGACAAGTTTCATGGTTATCATTATTCTTCATAGCATACATTTCATCATCATAATCTTCATAGATAGCAACTTTGTTGTCATAATCAATTGAAACCTCTTCCGAAATAGTGGATTCACTAAATAAAGTCATGTCCTCTCCAAATCCACTTTCATAATTATTATAATAAGATTCAACACACTCCAAAATAGTGGGATAATTAGTGCCTAGAGTTGACACTCTTCCGAACCCACTTTCATCAATATAATCATCATAAATAGGAGGCATGCAATCATTATAACAAATTTGCACATCAAATCTTGGGGGACTAAAAATATCATATCCATCAAATATAGCATCCCCAAGCTTGTAGCTTTGCATATCATTAGCATCATGGATATTCAAAGTGTCGGTGTACTAGAGTAGGGGTACCCTAGTACCTCGAACTTGTGCACGGGCGGTCGCAGCATCCCGTGGCAAGGCTTGCCGGGTGACCGCCAAGACCCTCCGTGGTTCCCTTGAAGACCATTCAAGAACAAAGTACTCAAACCAAGACCCCGACAAGAGGAGCTTGCCGGGAAGGCCAACCAAGGCCCCGGCAAGAGGAGCTTGCCGGGAAGGCCAACCCAGGCCCCGGCAAGAGGATCTTGCCGGGAAGAGACAAGACCCCGGCAAGAGGAGCTTGCCGGGAAGGCCACTCAAGGAATACCAAGAAAGCTTGCCGCGACGCGCCCTGCGTCCCGGCAAGGCCCGGTGAGCAACAAGCTCCCAAACACGACAAGACGACGACCGCGGCAAGGAGCTTGCCGCGGGAAACCCTCACTTTGTGCCCGCGCTCCAGCACACCTGCTAACGTGTCGCTCTAGGACTCTCCCAAGCACACGTGGCAGGAGGCCGTGCAGCTAGGGGTGCGCGGTGGCAAGCGGAGATGAAGAGAAGGCCATCGTGGCAAACGGTGGCGCTCCTAACGGTCACTTTTTGCATTGTTTAGGCAACTCAGACGGGCATTCAATGCCCCTGTCCCCTGCCGTCAGAGTTAGGTAGGATACACTGTGTCTATAGTAGCAGTAGGTGCACCTACCGCATCCTTTTCCATTTTTACCCTTCTAGTCTACGTTGCCACCTGTCGGTGACCCCTTGAAAGTATAAAAGGAGGCCCAAGCGCAACGTAGAAGAGGTTCGACTCATTCGAAACATCAGGAACACTCTCACGCTCGGTCTGGCAGCGTCCATCGCTCCTGAGCAAGAATTCAATACACACAAACAAGCAGCAGTAGGGTTTTACGCATCCGTGCGGCCCGAAGCTGGGTAAAAACCGCTCGCGTGTACCGCCTCGATCCGCTCTTTGTGCGGCCTCCGCCCCCCTCCGAACCGAAAGGGGCCCGGTCCCCATAGGTGTTGGTGGATCAGTCTTCCCCGACATCTTTGGCGCGCCAGGTAGGGGGCGTCGAGATTGTGCGAATCCGATCCGGCGTTCACACGAGCTAGATCTTCATCTTCTTCATCGACATGCCACCGAAAAAGAAGACTTCGGCGGCAGCCGTTCCGTCCTCGTCAAGGCTCAGCTGTTCTTCATCGTCATGACTCCTAAGAAGCAGGCGACCAAAAGAACGACGCCAGTGCGGCAACAGAAAAGCTAAGTCATGCGAAACTTTAGATATTTCCTTTTTATATAAGGTTATCCGCCTCGGAGATCTCGTTCTTTGTATGGAAAACCTGTGCACGGAGGAACCAACTCGTAGCTAGTTGCGCCTTTACTTTGCTTCGAGTCCGCTCAACAACTTAAGTGAGCTGCTAGCGCCCTTACTTTGCTTCGAGTCCGCTCAGCAACTTAAGTGAGCCACTGGCGCCCTTACTTTGTTTCGAGTCCGCTCAACAACTTAAGTGAGCTGCGACTAGTTGCGACAAGGTTGCTTGTCGGTAGCGACCCCGCCAGTAGGCTGCTGAAGTTCCACACTCGGCGCTCGCGGCAAAGGTGCCTGTGCCGACAAGTTCCCTAAAAGTGTAGGGTGGACGTACAAAGAGAGGTTGAACAGGAAGATGCCATGCACTATTTATTTGAGATTTCTGCATAGACCTGTATGCCAAGGAACCTTCTCGGGGCTAGTTGCGCTCCATGTTGCCTCGAGTCCGCTCGGCAACTTGTGCGGTTGCGCTAGGGCCAAGAAGGTAAACCTTTCCGGGAGGCGACGTTCCCGAATAGCCGCTAAGGGCCCGTTCCCTCAAGCGCTGCTGGCTGGATCGTACGCACCGGAAAGCATTCCAGCAGGCATAGGGAATATGTAGCAGAAGTCAAAAATTGCAAGTGAGTTAAGTGCACTTCAGATGCTAATCACTTGTCATGTTTAAACGCAGTTATGGCCTGGGGGCTGGCAACGCCCTTAAGACCAATCTTCTTGGTGTCAAGAACGACGAAGTTCTTCGCCATAAGCCTTCTCGGCAACAAGCTTGCCGGAAGCCGGCATTGAGAACGTCAAAGTTCTCTGCTGAAGATAAAAGCCTTCTCAGCAACAAGCTTGCCGGAAGCCGGCATCGAGAACGTCAAAGTTCTCTGCTGAAGATAAAAGCCTTCTCGGCAACAAGCTTGCCGGAAGCCGGCATTGAGAACGTCAAAGTTCTCTGCTGAAGATAAAAGCCTTCTCGGCAACAAGCTTGCCGGAAGCCGGCATTGAGAACGTCAAAGTTCTCTGCTGAAGATAAAAGCCTTCTCGGCAACAAGCTTGTCGGAAGCCGGCATCGAGAACGTCAAAGTTCTATGCTGAAGATAAAAGCCTTCTAGGCAACAAGCTTGCCGGAAGCCGGCATTGAGAACGTCAAAGTTCTCTGCTGAAGATAAAAGCCTTCTCGGCAACAAGCTTGCCGGAAGCCGACATCGAGAACGTCAAAGTTCTCTGCTGAAGATAAAAGCCTTCTCGGCAACAAGCTTGCCGGAAGCCGGCATCAAGAACGTCAAAGTTCTCTACTGAAGATAAAAGCCTTCTCGGCAACAAGCTTGCCGGAAGCTGGCATCGAGAACGCCAAAGTTCTCTGCTGAAGATAAAAGCCTGGCAAGAAAGTTTCTCCTTGCCGGGAAGCAGACGACAGAAAAGCTAAGTTGCTAAAGCTTGAGCAATCAGTTTTTTAAGATTTTGAGTTATTTTCCTTGAACGACCGTGCTTTGTATGGAAAACCTGTGCGCGGAGGAACCAACTCGTAGCTAGCTGCGCCCTTACTTTGTTTCGAGTCCGCTTAACAACTTAAGTGAGCTGCTAGCGCCCTTACTTTGCTTCGAGTCCGCTCAGCAACTTAAGTGAGCCGCTAGCGCCCTTACTTTGTTTCGAGTCCGCTCAACAACTTAAGTGAGCTACAACTAGTTGCGACAATGTTACTTGTCGGTAGCGACCCCGCCAGCAGGCTGCTGAAGTTCCGCACTCGGCTCTCGCGGCAAGGGTGCCTGCACCGGCAAGTTTCCCTAGAAAGCGTAGGGCAGAACCATACAAAGCCAAGAGTCGAGTAAAGGAAGTAACACAACATTTTTTTGCCCAAGATAGAGTTATATTACAAAAATAACTTGTCGCGCCTTTAATAAAGTGTTCCCATGACATGACTGGCAGCGACAAGAAAAGAAGAAAACGGACGGCCTAATCTACGTGACCGTCGTCAACCCTTTTGACCTCGTTCACCCTGTCCACAATGGGTGCGACGAGGGCCTTGAGTGCGTCAAGATCAGCGTCCGCCGGCAGCCTCTTGAGGATGTTGGTGAGGTTGAGGTCCGGATTGCGGAAGGCCACCTTCACCAGCACCTTCTCCAGAACTCCGGCACAAATCGAGCGTGACTCGTCGGCCAACTACTTTGGGATCCGTTCCCGGAGTTGCTGGAGTGCCGCCGCCACGCCTTTGAAGAACAGAGTGAGCTTGGCGCTGGGTTGGAGTTCCTCGTCGGAAGAGTACCCGAAGCCTTCCACCCCGGGGTTATAGCATGCATGCTAGAGGTCGAGTGTCCGTCCTTTTGCTTCTCTTTCGTTCGCAGGGCTCGCATATCCTGGCCAGACTGCTTGAGGACGAAAAGGAGAAGAAGGGCGCGCCGGCACCTGGGCCCCGGCAAGCCAGTATCGCTGGGGGCTGCGAGTGCCAAGAATCGTCCACGGCAAACCAGAGTTGCCGGGGGCTGCAATATCAGATAAGTCTTTCATCCCTCATCATGCATCCTCTTATGGACTGGGGAATGCGAAACCGCGTTTCTTCCCGAAAACTGCCGTGCTCCCTCAACTCTAGGCCCTGGGGCTCGTTCCAGGGGCCAAGTTTGGTCGTAGTCGCGGCAGCAAAGGGATGAAACGAGGAGACCGCACCCACCTTGTTCCCGCCTCCGTCAAAGGCGTGAGAAAGGTCGAGCGACGTGGGAAGGCAGCAGGGCCTGTTGCCGGGAGATGAAATGTCTGTGCGAGGGATACCAAGGATTTGCTCCTTGGCGTGGGTTCAACTCGCGAGACAAACAACCTGGCAAGCATCCCCTTTTCATTAAAAAACATCCCACTCAGGTACAGTCCATAGAGGATGAAAAACATGAAAGAGAGGATTACAAGTTTTAGATATAGCTGAGGCCCGAAGGCTTACAAATTAAAAAGATAAGATGCCCGTAATCCCTTTCCTGTCCCTCTCTTCAGGAGGCAGGTCAAGGAGGCGAAAAGGGCAAAAGGAGCGAGGTGGGGGCTCGGCCGCCCCGCTCAGCGAATCAAGGCACGGGAAGAGCAGGGAGTCGGGGCCAACCCGCTGCCTCTGCTCGCGACGGCCCAGTTTCCCACTTCCACCGTCCGCGACCCCAAGCGCATGGGAGCCGCGTGGCGGGGATGCAGAACCAAGGCGACGGATGAGGCGGCCTTGCTCCGCCTCGTGATCGCGGGGAGTGGACGTCCCGAAAACCGCGCACCGGCCCCGTCCAGTAAATGCACCACGCCCCCACGCCTACCTCCGTTTAGGGAGGAGGGCATGAACCGTCCCCATCATCGTGGCCTGACGCATGCTCGAGGGGCTTAGCCCCGCGCACGCCGCCCGCGTCACCCACGACGCCGCGTTTGACGCGTGCCATTCTGGGCGTGCGCGGTGGGAGCGGGGAGATATGCGGCGTGACCTAGGCCGCACGTGCCCGTGCACTGTTTTGGGCCTGGCCCAACAGCGCTCGGCACCGTGTCTGGCCCAGGCCCGGGGGCTCCTGTCGGTGTACTAGAGTAGGGGTACCCTAGTACCTCGAACTTGTGCACGGGCGGTCATAGCATCCCGCGGCAAGGCTTGCCGGGTGACCGCCAAGACCCTCCGTGGTTCCCTTGAAGACCATTCAAGAACAAAGTACTCAAACCAAGACCCCGGCAAGAGGAGCTTGCCGGGAAGGCCAACCAAGGTCCCGGCAAGAGGAGCTTGCCGGGAAGGCCAACCCAGGCCCCGGCAAGAGGATCTTGCCGGGAAGAGACAAGACCCCGGCAAGAGGAGCTTGCCGGGAAGGCCACTCAAGGCATACCAAGAAAGCTTGCCGTGACGCGCCCTGCGTCCCGGCAAGGCCCGGTGAGCAACAAGCTCCCAAACACGACAAGACGACGACCGCGGAAAGGAGCTTGCCGCGGGAAACCCTCACTTCGTGCCCGCGCTCCAGCACACCTGCTAACGTGTCGCTCTAGGACTCTCCCAAGCACACGTGGCAGGAGGCCGTGCAGCTAGGGGTGCGCGGTGGCAAGCGGAGATGAAGAGAAGGCCATCGTGGCAAACAGTGGCGCTCCTAACGGTCACTTTTTGCATTGTTTAGGCAACTCAGACGGGCATTCAATGCCCCTGTCCCCTGCCATCAGAGTTAGGTAGGATACACTGTGTCTATAGTAGCGGTAGGTGCACCTACCGCATCCTTTTCCATTTTTACCCTTCTAGTCTACGTTGCCACCTGTCGGTGACCCCTTGAAAGTATAAAAGGAGGCCCAAGCGCAACGTAGAAGAGGTTCGGCTCATTCGAAACATCAGGAACACTCTCACGCTCGGTCGGGCAGCGTCCATCGCTCCTGAGCAAGAATTCAATACACACAAACAAGCAGCAGTAGGGTTTTACGCATCCGTGCGGCCCGAAGCTGGGTAAAAACTGCTCGCGTGTACCGCCTCGATCCGCTCTTTGTGCGGCCTCCGCCCCCCTCCGAACTGAAAGGGGCCCGGTCCCCATAGGTGTTGGTGGATCAGTCTTCCCCGACACAAAGAATTCATACCAACAACATTGCAATCATGCTCATCATTCAATGTTTTTTTTCAAACATTTTATAGAATTCTTCTTCTATCAATTGAGCACAATTTTCCTTTCCATCATTCTCACAAAAGACATTATAAAGATGAATAATATGATGCAACCTCAATTCCATTTTTTTGTAGTTTTCTTTTTATAAACCAAACTAGTGATAAAACAAGAAACTAAAAGATTAAATTGCAAGATATAAAAATATACCTTCAAACACTCACCTCCCCGGCAACGGCACCAGAAAAGAGCTTCGTTGACGGGATATGAGTGCCGCTTACCTAACCTCCCCGGTAACGGCGCCAGAAAAGAGCTTGATGTCTACTACGCAACTTTATTCTTGTAGACATGTGTTGGGCCTCTGAGCGCAAAGTTTTGTAGGACAGTAGTAATTTTCCCTCAAGTGGATGACCTAAAGTTTATCAATCCGTGGGAGGCGTGGGATCAAGATAGTCTCTCTCAAACAACCCCGCAACCAAATACAAGAAATCTCTTGTGTCCCCAACACATCTAATACAATGGAAAATTGTATAGGTGCACTAGTTTGGTGAAGAAATGGTGATAAGAGTGTAATATGAATGGTAGAAATATATTTTTGTAATCTGAATAAATAAAAACAGCAAGGTAGCAAATAGTAAACGGGCACAAAAACAGTATTGCGATGCTTAAAAATGAGGCCTAGGGTCCGTAATTTCGCTAGTGCAATCTCTTAACAGTGCTAATATAATTGGATCATATAACCATCCCTCAACGCGCAACGAAGAATCAGTTCAAAGTTCCTATCTAGAAGAAAGCATAAGAAGAAACCATTTGTAGGGTACGAAACCACCTCGAAGCTATTCTTTCCGATCGATCTATTCAAGAGTTCGTACTAAAATAACACCAAATAATTTCAGATTCGTAATACTCAATCCAACGCAAAGAACCTGAAAGAGAGCCCCAAGATTTCTACCGGAGAAACAAAAGACGAGAACATGCATCAACCCCTATGCATAGATTACCCCAATGTCACTGTGGAATCCGCGAGTTGAAATCCAAAACACATATCAAGTAAATCAATATGATACCCCATTGTCACCACGAGTATTCATATGCAAGACATATATCAAGTGCTCTCAAATCCATAAAAGTATTCAATCCGATAACAACGAAACCTCAAAGGGAAAAACTCAATTCATCACAACAAGATAGAGAGGGGAAAACACCATATGATTCGACTATATTAACAAAGCCCGCGATACATCAAGATCGTGACATCTCAAAAACACGAAAGAGAGAGAGAGAGAGAGAATAAACACATACCTAATGGTACAAACCCTCAGCCCCGAGGGTGGACTACTCCCTCATCATCGTGGTGGCCGCCGGGATGATGAAGATGGCCACCGGTGATGATTTCCCCCTCTAGCAGAGTGCCGGAACGGGGTCTAGATTGGTTTTTGGTGGCTATAGAGCCTCGCGGCGGCGAAACTTCTAATCTAGGGTTATTTCTGATGGTTTATCTATTTATAGGATTTTTTGGCGTTGGTTTCACGCGAAGATGGGCCTCGAGGTGAGCACAACCCACCGGGGCAAGCCAGGCCCACCAGGCGCGCCCTGGTGGGTTGTGCCCTCCTCGTGGCTCTTCTGTCCCTCCCACGAAGCTTCAGGGGTCTCTTTTGTTCCAAAAAAATCGTCAAAAGTTTCAGCTCATTTGGAGAACTTTCATTTCTGCACAAAAAACAACACTATGATAGTTCTGCTGAAAACAGCGTCAGTCCGGGTTAGTTCCATGCAAATCATAACAAAACCATATAAAATTGTTGTAAACATGGCATGAACACTTCATAAATTATAGATACGTTGGAGACGTATCATGTGTCATAATAAACGGGACGGTTGAAAGTTGCATGGCAATATATCTCGGAATGGCTATGGAAATGCCACAATAGGTAGGTATGGTGGCTGTTTTGAGAAGGTATATGGTGGGTGAATGGTAACGGCGAAAGTTGCGCGGTACTAGAGAGGCTAGCAATGGTGGAAGGGTGAGAGTGTGTATAATCCATGCACTCAACATTAGTCATAAAGAACTCACATACTTATTGCAAAAATCTATTAGTTATTGAAACGAAGTACTACGCGCATGCTCCTAGGGGGATAGATTGGTAGGAAAAGACCATCGCTCATCCCCAACCGCCACTCATAAGGAAGACAATCAATATATAAATCATGCTCCGACTTCATCACATAACAACTCACCATACGTGCATGCTACGGGAATCACAAACTTTAACACAAGTATTTCTACAATCCACAATTACTCACTACCATGACTCTAATATCACCATCTTTATATCTCTAAACAATCATAAGGAATCAAACTTCTCATATTATTGAATGCACTTTATATGAAAGTTTTTATTATATCCCTCTTGGATGTCTATCATATTAGGACTAAATTCATAACCAAAGCAAATTACCATGCTATTTAGATACTCTCAAAATAATGTAAGTGAAGCATGAGAGTTCAATAATTTTATAAAATAAAGACACCGCCATGCTCTAAAAAGATATAAGTGAAGCACTAGAGCAAAATTGTCTAGCTCAAAAGATATAAGTGAAGCACATAGAGTATTCTAATAAATCACGATTCATGCGTGTCCCTCTAAAAAGGTGTGTACAGCAAGGATGATTGTGTAAAACTAGAAAGCAAAGACTCATATCATACAAGACACTCCAAGCAAAACACATATCATGTGGTGAATAAAAATATAGCCTCAAGTAAATTTACCGATAGACGAAGACGAAAGAGGGGATGCCTTCCGGGGCATCCCCAAGCTTAGGCTCTTGGTTGTCTTTGAATATTACCTTGGGTTGCCTTGGGCATGCCCAAGCTTAGGCTCTTGCCCCTTCTTATTCCATAGTCCATCAAATCCTGACCCAAAACTTGAAAACTTCACAACACAAAATCTCATAAGCTTCGTCAGTATAAGAAAATAAATCACCACTTTTGGTACTGTTATGAACTCATTCTTTATTTATATTGGTGTAATATCTACTGTATTCCAACTTTTCCATGGTTCATACCTCCCGATACTACCCATAGATTCATCAAAATAAGCAAACAACACAAAGAAAACAGAATCTGTCAAAAATAGAACAGTCTGTAGTAATCTGTAACTCTCGAATACTTCTGTAACTCCAAAAATTCTTAAAAAAATAGGAAAACCTGGGAAACTTGTTTATTAATATTCTGCATGAAGAATCAGTATTTTATCACGCTTCTGTTAAAAATGAGAATTGTTTTCCTGGGCACAAAAGTTTCTGTTTTTCAGCAAGATCAAATCAACTATCACCGTAAGTCATCCCAAAGGTCTTACTTGGCACAAACACTAATTAAAACACAAAAAAACATCTAACCAGAGTCTAGATGAATTATTTATTCCTAAACAGGACCAAAAAGCAAAGAACAAAAATAAAATTGGGTTGCCTCCCAACAAGCGCTATTGTTTAACGCCCTTAGCTAGGCATAAAAACACAAATAGATCTAGGTATTGTCATCTTTGGTATACAATCCATAAGTAGCTCTCATAATAGATTCATATGGCAACTTAATTTTCTTTCTAGGAAAGTGTTCCATGCCCTTCCTTAACGGAAATTGAAATCTAATGTTTCCTTCTTTCATATCAATAATTGCACCAATCGTTCTAAGGAAATGTCTACCAACAATAATAGTACGTGTAGGTTTGCAATCTATATCAAGAACAATGAAATCTACAAGCACATAATTCCTATCTGCAACAGTAAGAACATCATTAATCCTTCCCATAGGTTTCTTAATACTGGAATTCTCAAGATGCAAATTTAAAGAACAATCATCAAATTCACGGAAACCTAACACATCACATAAAGTTTTTGGAATCGTGGAAACGCTAGCACCCATATCACACAAAGCATGGCACTCATAATCTTTTAGTCTTAATCTTAGTAGTAGGTTCCCAGTCATCATAAAGTTTTCTAGGGATAGAAACTTCCAATTCAAGCTTTTCTTCAAAAGATTGCATCATAGCATCAACGATATGTTTAGTAAAAGCTTTGTTTTGATTATAAGCATGAGGAGAATTCAACATGGATAGCAACAAGGAAATACAATCTATTAAAGAAAAATTGTCATAATTAAATTCCTTGAAATCCAAAAGAGTGGGGTTCATTGCTACTTAAAGCTTTGATCTCTCCAATCCCACTTTTATCAGTTTTTGCATCATCTAAAACTCTGAATCATTGGAATGCCTTTTAACTAAAGTTGGCTCATGTCCAACCCCATATTTATAAAGATTTATATTGGAAAACAAAGATTCAATAGGAGTCACATCAATCACTTTAAGATCTTCATCATTATTTTCATGGAAGCTAGAAGAACACGCTTTTACAAACCAATCTCGTTTAGCACGCATCTTAGCGGTTCTTTATTTGCACTCATCAATGGAGATTCTCATAGCCTTTAGAGATTCATTGATATCATGCTTGGGTGGAATAGATCTAATTTTCAAAGAATCAACATCAAGATAAATTCTATCCATGTTCCTAGCCAAATCATCAATCTTAAGCAATTTTTTTCAACCAAAGCATTGAAATTCTTTTGCGAACTCATAATTTCTTTAACACTATTCTAAAAATCAGAGTGCATCTATTATAATTTCCATAATAATTGTTGTTGGAATTACCATAATTATTAGAGGAGTTACTAGGAAACGGCCTACGATCGATTGAAATTACCTCTATACGCATTATTACCAAAATTGTTCCCACCAACAAAATTCACATCCATAGATTCATTATTATTTTCAATCAAAGTAGACAAAGGAATACCATAAGGATAAATAGAAGCACTCTTGCTAGCAAATAATTTCATAAGCTCATCCATATTTCCACTCGAAACATTAATCTCTTCAATCACATGCACTTTTTCACTAGTGGAAGATCTTTCGGTATGCCATTGAGAATAATTAACCATAATATTATGTAGGAGTTTAGTAGCTTCTCCTAAAGTAATTTCCATAAAAGTGCCTCTCGCGGCCAAATCTAAAAGATTTCTAGAAGCAAAATTCAATCCGGCATAAATTTTTTGATAATCATCCACAAATTCAAACCATGAGTAGGGCAATTTTGTATCATCAATTTCATCCTCTCCCAAGATTGTGCAACATGTTCATGATCAAGTTGCTTAAAATTCATAATATTGTTCCTAAGGGAGATGATCTTAGTGGGAGGAAAATACTTGGAAATAAAAGCATCTTTACACTTATTCCATGAATCAATACTATTTTTAGGCAAAGATGAAAACCAAATTTTAGCACGATCTCGAAGTGAGAACGGAAATACCTTCAATTTAAGAATATCATTATCCACATATTTTTTCTTTTGCATATCACGAAATTATTCAGATGGGATGCGACATCTTCACTAGGAAGGCCGGAAAATTGATCTTTCATAACAAGATTCAGCAAAGCGGCATTAATTTCATAAGATCCCGCACTAGTGCGGGAACAATCGGAGTACTAATAAAATCATTGTTATTAGTACTAGAAAGGTCACATAATTTGGTATTATCTTGAGCCATCGTGACAAAGCAATCAATCCAACACACGAGCACACAACAAGCAAACGAAGAAGACAAATGGAAGAGGGCGAAGAAAAAGAAAATCTTTTCGAAAACCGTTTTAGAAGTGGGGGAGAGGAAAATGAGAGGCAAATGGGGAATAATGTAATGAAAGAGATGAGAGTTTATCATGGGTACTTAGTATGTCTTGACTTGGTGTAGATATCCCTAGCAACGGGGCCAGAAATTATTCCTGCTACTTCTTGAGCTTGTGTTGGTTTTTCCCTTGAAGAGGAAAGGGTGATGAAACAAAGTAGAGATAAGTATTTCCCTCAGTTAGAGAACCAAGGTATCAATCCAGTAGGAGACAACACACAAATCACCAATACCCGCACAAACAATCAAACAACTTGCACCCAACACGATAAAGGGGTTGTCAATCCCTTCACGATTACTTGCAAAAGTGAGATCTGATAGAGATAGATGAAACTAAACAAAAGATAAAGTAAATATTTTTGAGTTTTTTGGTTTATAGATCGGAAAGTAAAAGATTGCAAAATAGTAAATCGGAAACTAAATGGAAAATAGTAGGTCGCAAAGTTATGACGATATCTAAGGCAATGATTATGAAATATAGGCATCACGTCTGTGTCAAGTAGACCGAAACGATTCTTCATCTACTACTATCACTCCACACATCGACCGACTCCTGCCTGCATCTAGAGTATTAAGTTCATGAAAACAGAGTAACACAGTAAGTAAGATGACATGATGTAGAGGAATAAACTCAAGCAATATGATGTAAACCCCATCTTTTTATCCTCGATGGCAACAATACAATATGTGCCTTGCTGCCCCTACTGTCACTAGGAAAGGACACCACAAGATTGAACCCAAAGCTAAACACTTCTCCCATTGCAATAAACACCAATCTAGTTGGCCAAACCAAACCGATAGTTCAAAGAGAATTACAAAGATATCAAATCATGCATAAAAGAATTCAGAGAAGATTTAAATAATATTCATAGATAAGCTGATCATAAATCCAAAATTCATTGGATCTCGACAAACACACTGCAAAAGAAGATTACATCGGATAGATCTGCAAGAACATCGAGGAGAACATGGTATTGAGAATCAAAGAGATAAGAAGCCATCTAGCTACTAGCTATGGACACGTAGGTCTGTGGTAAACTACTCACGCTTCATTGGAAGGGCAATAGAGTTGATGTAGAAGCCCTCCATAATTGAATCCCCCTTCGTCAGGATGCCGGAAAACGCCCCTAGATGGGATCTCACGGGAATAGAAGGTTGCAGCGGTGGAAAAATGTTTTCATGGATGCCTCTGGTTGTTTGGGAATATATGTGAATATATAGGACGAAGAATTAGGTCAGGGGAGTCATGGGGGGCCCACAAGATAGGGGCGTGCCCTACCCCCTGGACGCGCCCTCCCCCCTGGTGGCCGCCTCATGGCTCTTCCGACTTGATTTCCAAGTCTCCTCGGTGTCTTCTGGTCCAAAAAATCATCGTGAAGGTTTTATTCCGTTTGGACTTTGTTTGGTATTCCTTTTCTGCGAAACTCAAAAACAAGGAAAAACAGAAACTGGCATTGGCTCTAGGTTAATAGGCTAGTCCCAAAAATAATATGAAATAACATATTAATGCATATAAAACATCCAAAACAGATAATATAATAGCATGGAGAAAATAAAAATTATAGATACGTTGGAGTCGTATCACCCAACGCTCGTGGCTATGCACGTTAAATAGCCCTAGACCCCCTCTAAATTTTTCCCTACTGATTTCTATTACACAACTTTTATTCTTGTAGACTTTGTAGGATCTCCAAGCGCAGAGTTTTGTAGGACATCAACAAATTTCTCTCAAGTGGATGACCTAAGGTTTATCAATCCGTGGGAGGTGTAGGATGAAGATGGTCTCCGATTTGACCGGCCCACCTGAGTTGGCCCAGCTCCTCCGATGTCGTCTTCCCTTTCCCTGTTCACCCGACCGACGCCCGCGCTGCACGTTGCCGCCAAGCCACCTCGCCGGCCACGCTGTACAGTGTCGCGGGAGGAGATAAGCAGGCCGCCGCGGCCCCCAAATATCTCCCCACTCACCTCCCTCTCTCCCCCTCGCCCGTGCTCTCTCCCCCTCATATCCGCTCGCCCACGGGTGTGACCGTGGCCGTGCTGCCGGAGTAACTACGGTCACCGCCACCCCCGGGACCCTCCACGTGTCCCCGAGCACCGCCCAGTCGTTCTTCATCGACTCCAGCACCGGGTCGAGACAAGGAGGCCTCAACGCCATCTCCCCCAACCTCTTCCCCATCCCTGGTCGCCGCCACTACCGCCGCGTCATCCCGCGCTCCGTCAGGCTTTCGTCCTGTTCGAGCACGTCACTAGCCCCCTCCCGGTGAGCCTCCGCCTTCCCCCATGTTCCCTCTCCTGCCTAGTCGCCGTAGGTCACCATGCCCGAGCTCCCGAGGAGCTCGCGGTTGCCGCGGCTACTGCTGCGCACCCACGCCCCTGTGTGCCATGGCCAAACACCGGCCACGCCCCGTGCTACCCCGCACGCGCCCGGCCGCACGTACCCGCGTCTGTGGCCGCTGTTGCCCCGTTGCCTTGTTGACGCTGCCGTTTTGTCTCGCCCCGCCCGCTTGCCCCTGCTTCAGCTGCTCTACTGCTGCTATGTAACCTTCGCTGCCTGCTGCCTTCTGGTGCGGCTCACCGCTCCCTCTACACTCACCTCGGCCGGCCGGTGTGTCGCCCACGCCCGCGACTGCTACCTCTTGAGCATGCGTTGGTTTTCCCATGAAGAGGGAAGGGTGATGCAGCAAAGTAGCGTAAGTATTTCCCTCAGTTTTTGAGAACCAAGGTATCAATCCAGTAGGAGACTACACGCAAGTCGCCTAGTACCTGCACAAACAAACAAGAACCTCGCAACCAACGCGATAAAGGGGTTGTCAATCCCTTCACGGCCACTTGCAAAAGTGAGATCTGATAAGGATAATAAGATAAATATTTTTGGTATTTTTGTTGTATAGATTGGAAAATAAAGATTGCAAAATAAATAGTAAACTAGAATTGTAGAATGGAAACTTATATGATGTAAAGTAGACTCGGGGGCCATAGGTTTCACTAGTGGCTTCTCTCAAGATAGCATGTATTATGGTGGGTGAACAAATTACTGTCGAGCAATTGATAGAAAAGCGCATAGTTATGATGATATCTACGGCAATGATCATGAATATAGGCATCACGTCTGGGTCAAGTAGACCGAAACAATTCTGCATCTACTACTATTACTCCACACATCGACCACCATCCAGCATGCATCTAGAATATTAAGTTCATAAGAACGGAGTAACGCTTTAGGCAAGATGACATTATGTAGAGGGATAAACTCAAGCAATATGATACAAACCCCATCTTTTTATCCTTGATGGCAACAATACAATACGTGCCTTGCTGCCCCTCCTGTCACTAGGAAAGGACGCCACAAGATTGAACCCAAAGCTAAGCACTTCTCCCATTGCAAGAAAGATCAATCTAGTAGGCCAAACTAAACCGATAATTCGAAGAGACTTGCAAAGATATCAAATCATGCATATAAGAATTCAGAGAAGAATCAAATAATATTCATAGATAACCAAGTTTATAAACCCACAATTCATCGGATCTCGGCAAACACACCACAAAAAGAGTTGCATCGAATAGATCTCCAAGAAGATCGAGGAGAACTTTGTATTGAGATCCAAAGAGAGAGAAGAAGCCATATAGCTAATAACTATGGACCCGAAGGTCTGCGGAAACTACTCACACATCATGGAAGAGGCTATGGTGTTGATGTAGAAGCCCTCCATGATCGAATCCCCCTCCGGCAGATCGTCGGAAAAGGCCCAAATATGGGGTCTCACGGGTATAGAAGGTTGCGGCGGTGGAAAAGGTGTTTCGTTCCTCTCCCCAAAGGTTTCAGGGTATAAGAGTATATATATATAGGCGAAAGAAATAGGTCCGTGGAGCTGTGAGGGGCCCACGAGGGTGGGGGGCGCTCCCTCCTGCCTCGTGGCTTCCTTGTTGCTTCCTTGACGTCCACTCCAAGTCTCCTGGATCATGTTTGTTCCAAAAAAGATCCTCGTGAAGGTTTCATTCTGTTTGGATTCCGTTTGATATTCCTTTTCTGCGAAACACTGAAATAGGCAAAAAAAATAGCAATTTGCACTGGGCTTTCGGTTAATAGGTTAGTCCAAAAATAATATAAAAAGGTATATTAAAGCCCATTAAACATCCAAAACAGATAATATAATAGCATGGAACAATAAAAAATTATAGATACGTTGGAGACGTATTAAGCATCCCCAAGCTTAATTCCTGCTCATCCTCGAGTAGGTAAATGATAAAAACAGAATTTTTGATGTGGAATGCTCCCTATCTTAATTTTCAATGTAATTCTCTTTATTGTCGCATGAATATTCAGATCCGAAAGATTCAAGACAAAAGATTAATATTGACATAAAAACAATAATACTTCAAGCATACTAACCAATCAATTATGTCTTCTCAAAATAACATGGCCAAAGAAAGCTATCCCTAAAAAATCATATAGTCTGGCTATGCTCTATCTTCATCACACAAAATATTTAAATCATGCACAACCCCGATGAGAAGCCGAGCAATTGTTTCATACTTTTGATGTTCTCAAACATTTTCAATCTTCATGCAATACATGAGCGTGAGCCATGGATATAACACTACAGGTGGAATAGAATGGTGGTTGTGAAGAAGACAAAATGGAGAAGACAGTCTCACATCAACTAGGCGTATCAACGGGCTATGGAGATGCCCATAATAGATATTAATGTGAGTGAGTAGGGATTGCCATGCAACGGATGCACTAGAGCTATAAATGTATGAAAGCTCAACAAAAGAGACTAAGTTGGCGTGCATCCAACTTGCTTGCTCATGAAGACCTAGGGCATTTTGAGGAAGCCCATCATTGGAATATACAAGCCAAGTTCTATAATGAAAAATTCCCACTAGTATATGAAAGTAACAACATAAGAGACTATCTATCATGAAGATTATGGTGCTACTTCAAAGCACAAGTGTGGAAAAAGGATAGTAGCATTGCCCCTTCTCTCTTTTTCTCTCGTTTTTTTATTTGGGCCTTTTCTCCTTCTTCTTTTTATGGCCTCTTTTCCTTTTCTTTTTTTTTCTTTCTTTATTTTTCGTCCAGAGTCTCATCCCGACTTGTGGGGGAATCATAGTCTCCATCATCCTTTCCTCACTGGGACAATGCTCTAATAATGATGATCATCACACTTTTATTTACTTACAACTCAAGAATTACAACTCGATACTTAGAACAAAATATGACTCTACGTGAATGCCTCCGGTGGTGTACCGGGATGTGCAATGAATCAAGAGTGACATGTATGGAAAATTATGAATGGTGGCTTTGGCACAAATACGATGTCAACTATATGATCATGCAAAGCAATATGACAATGATGGAGCGTGTCATAATAAACGGAACGGTGAAAAGTTGCATGGCAATATATCTCGGAATGGCTATGGAAATTCCATAATAGTTAGGTATGGTGGCTGTTTTGAGGAAGGTAAATGTTGGGTTTATGGTACCGACGAAAGTTGCGCGGTACAAGAGAGGCTAGCAATGGTGGAAGGGTGAGAGTGCGTATAATCCATGGACTCAACATTAGTCATAAAGAACTCACATACTTATTGCAAAAATCTATTAGTTATCGAAATGAAGTATTACGCGCATGCTCCTAGGGGGATAGATTGGTAGGAAAAGACCATCGCTCGTCCCCGACCGCCACTCATAAGGAAGACAATCAAAAAATAAATCATGCTCCGACTTGATCACATAACGGTTCACCATACGTGCATGCTACGGTAATCACATAACACAAGTATCTCTCAAATTCACAAATACTCAACTAGCATGACTCTAATATCACCATCTTCATATCTCAAAACAATCATAAAGAATCAAACTTCTCATAGTATTCAATGCACTTTATATGAAAGATTTTTATCATACCCATCTTGAATGCCTATCATATTAGGACTAATTTCATAACCAAAGCAAATTACCATGCTGTTCTAAAAGACTCTCAAAATAATATAAGTGAATCATGAGAGATCAATAATTTCTACAAAATAAAACCACCACCGTGCTCTAAAAAAATATAAGTGAAGCACTAGAGCAAAACTATCTAGCTCAAAAGATATAAGTGAAGCACATAGGGTATTCTAATAAATTCCAATTCATGTGTGTCTCTCCCAAAAGGTGTGTACAGAAAGGATGATTGTGGTAAACTAAAAAGCAAAAACTCAAGTTATACAAGACTCTCCAAGCAAAACACATATCATGTGATGAATAAAAATATAGCCTCAAGTAAAGTTACCGATAGACGAAGACGAAAGAGGGGATGCCTTCCGGGGCATCCCCAAGCTTATCCTTTTGGTTGTCCTTGGATTTTACCTTGGGATGCCTTGGGAATCCCCAAGCTTAGGCTCTTTCCACTCCTTGTTCCAAAATCCATCAAATCTTTACCCAAAAACTTGAAAACTTCACAACAGAAAACTCAACAGAAAATCTCATGAGCTCCGTTAGTATAAGAAAACAAATCACAACTTAAGGTACTGTAATGAACTCATCATTTATTTATATTGGTGTTAAACCTAATGTATTCCAACTTCTCTATGGTTCATACCCCCCGATACTAGCCATAGATTCATCAAAATAAGCAAACAACACACGAAAAACAGAATCTGACAAAAACAGAACAGTCTGTAGTAATCTGAAGGTTTCGAATACTTCTGTAACTACAAACATTCTACAAAATTATTACGTCCTAAACAATTTGTATATTTATCTACTGCAGTTGGAATCAGTATTTTATCGCTCTCTGGTAAAAAATGAAAATTATTCTCGTGAGCGCATACTTTCTGTTTTTTCAGCAAGATCAAACAACAATCATCCAAGAAGATCCTAAAGGCTTTACTTGGCACAAACACTAATTAAAACATAAAAAACACAATCATAACAGAGGATAGATGATTTATTTATTACTTAACAGGAACAAAAATAAAATTGTGTTGCCTCCCAACAAGCGCTATCGTTTAACGCCCCTAACTAGGCATAAAAACAAGAATAGATCTAGGTATTACCATCTTTGGTGTTGGGAAAGAAAAGAGAAAAATTCTTATCTATAGCATTTATCCTTCTATTTTGAGAAAGCACATGGCCATTAATGGTGGAAGAAAGATTAAGCACGCTATGAAAATTTGCATCTAAGCTAGCCTTCATCTCTTTGATAATTTCATTTTGATAAAAGCACAAAAGAGAGGTGGATTCAACCTTCTCACTCATGGGGTGGCCAAATATAGTTTTCATCTTTTCATAGGTATCTATGGCATCCCCCTCAAGAAAACCTTCTTCAAAAATAGAATCTAAAACTTGCTTGAACGAAGAGGGTAAGCCAACATAAAAGCTTTTTAGGTATATCTCAATTTGATATTGGGGCACATAGCTAGCTTGGATCCTTAATAACCTATCCCAAGCGTCTTTCAAAGACTCATCAAGAAAATAACGAAAAATTTCGGGATTGTCTTCATCGAAATTATCCAAACTCTCATTGATAACCCCGGTAGGTCTTTCAATAGCATCATTATTTATGAGCTTAGAAAGGATAGAGGGTCTATCCAAAGTGCTAGAACTCGGGAGAAAAGCCTTACCCCTTTTTGATTCAGCCATGGCGAAAGAAAGGCAAATGGTAAAAGGGCGAACGGAAAAGAGGCAAATAAAATGGCAAAAGTGAAGTGGGGGAGAGGAAAACGAGAGGCTAATGGCAAATAATGTAATGCGAGGGATAAGAGTTTGTGATGGGTACTTGGTATGTCTTGACTTGTGCGTAGATCTCCCCGGCAACGGCGCCAGAAATGGCTAGTTGACGGGAGATCAAATCTTGACTTGACTTGGTGTAAGCCTCCCCAGCAACGGCGCCAGAGATCCTTCTTGCTACCTCTTGAGCATGCGTTGGTTTTCCCTTGAAGAGGAAAGGGTGATACAGCAAAGTAGCGTAAGTATTTCCATCAATTTTTGAGAACCAAGGTATCAATCCAGTAGGAGACTACACGCAAGTCGCCTAGTACCTGCACAAACAAACAAGAACCTCGCAACCAACGCGATAAAGGGGTTGTCAATCCCTTCATGGCCACTTGCAAAAGTGAGATCTGATAAAGATAATAAGATAAATATTTTTGGTATTTTTGTTGTATAGATTGGAAAATAAAGATTGCAAAATAAATAGTAAACTAGAATTGTAGATTGGAAACTTATATGATGTAAACTAGACCGGGGGGCATAGGTTTCACTAGTGGCTTCTCTCAAGATAGCATGTATTACGGTGGGTGAACAGATTACTGTCGAGCAATTGATAGAAAAGCGCATAGTTATGATGATATCTAAGGCAATGATCATGAATATAGGCATCACGTCCGTGTCAAGTAGACCGAAATGATTCTGCATCTACTACTATTACTCCACACATCGACCGCTATCCAACATGCATCTATAGTATTAAGTTCATAAGAACGGAGTAACGCTTTAGGCAAGATGACATGATGTAGAGGGATAAACTCAAGCACCATGATATAAACCCCATCTTTTTATCCTCGATGGCAACAATACAATACATGCCTTGCTGCCCCTGCTGTCACTGGGAAAGGACACCGCAAGATTGAACCCAAAGCTAAGCACTTCTCCCATTGCAAGAAAGATCAATCTAGTAGGCCAAACTAAACCAATAATTCGAAGAGACTTGCAAAGATATCAAATCATGCATATAAGAATAATCAAATAATATTCATGGATAATCAAGTTCATAAACCCACAATTCATCGGATCTCGGCAAACACACCGCAAAAAGAGTTACATCGAATAGATCTACAAGAAGATCGAGGAGAACTTTGTATTGAGATCCAAAGAGAAAGAAGAAGCCATCTAGCTAATAACTATGGACCCGAAGGTCTATGGTACGGAGAGGCTATGGTGTTGATGTAGAAGCCCTCCATGATCGAATCCCCCTCTGACAGATTGCCAAAAAAGGCTCCAAGATGGGATCTCACGGGTACAGAAGGTTGCGGCGGTGGAAAAGGTGTTTCGTTCTTTTCCCCGAAGGTTTCAGGGTATAAGAGTATATATAGGCGAAAGAAATAGGTCGGTGGAGCTGTGAGGGGCCCATGAGGGTGGGAGGCGTGCCCACCCCCCTGGAGCGCGCCCTCCTGCCTCGTGGCTTCCCCGCTGCTTCCTTGACATCCACTCCAAGTCTCCTGGATCACGTTTGTTCCAAAAAAAGATCCTCGCGAAGGTTTCATTCCGTTTGGATTCCGTTTGATATTCCTTTTCTGCGAAACACTGAAATTGGCAAAAAAAACAGCGATTTGCACTAGGCTTTCGGTTAATAGGTTAGTCCAAAAAATAATATAAAAGGGTATATTAAAGCCCATTAAACATCCAAAACAGATAATATAATAGCATGGAACAATCAAAAATTATAGATACGTTGGAGACGTATCAGCGCCTCTCCCGTCGGTGTCTGTCCACACCCGCCAGGGCCGCCGCCGCCCCGGGCCTCGCCCTGTGCTACCGCCTCCTGCACTGGGTGCTGAGGCCATCGACACCTCTTGTGCTGGCCGGGGGGTAAGCCCAGCCGAGGCCACGGCCTCGCCCTCGATGGGCGCCCACGCCCGGTACCCGCACGCCCGCACACCTAGTTGGCCCTATGGGACACTGCCGAGTGGGGCCCCCACGCCCCTGTCTACAAAAAATATATAAATATAATATTTTTTAATTAATTAATTAATTAACCTTGCTTAGTTACCCTAATGAACTATATTAGTCAAATTAAACCTGCTTAATTAGTTAGGTCAATGACAGATGGGTCTCGGCCGTCAGTTTGACTAGTCAACGCTCTGTTGACTACTGACATCGTGATGACATCATAATTGCATTTTTGAATTAAGGATAATTCCAGAATATTGTTTAAAACTTTAGAAAATCTTATGAAATAATTCGTATCTCGGATGAAAAAGTTTTATACATGAAAGTTGCTCAGAACGATGAGACGAATCCGAATACGTGGTATGTTCGTCCGCCACATGTCCCTAGCATAGCAAGCATCAAACCCTTTCCCTCCGGTTCGTCTATCCAAAATGCCTAACCCCGGGAAAACTTTCCCGGATGTTACCCCCCTTCACCGGTATTGTGTAGCACCGTGTTAGAACACCCCTCGCGCTGCTTATTGCTTGTCATGTATCTGTTTGCTCTTTATTTACTCTTTTCCCCCTCTTCTCTCTGGTTGACCCCGAGACCGATGCCGATGCCCCTGTGATCGACTACGTCACTGATGACCCCTCCTTCTCGTCTGAGCAACCAGGCAAGCCCCCCTTTGATCATCCCGATATCGCCCATTCCATTCTCTCTCTTGCTTGCATTAGATTTTGCTACTGTTATTGATTGCTCCTATTCTGATGCATAGCCTGCTTTTGTAACCCGCTTATTGTTACCTACTGCTTATCCTAAACTGCTTAGTATTGGTTGGTTAGTGATCCATAAGTGAGCCCCACCTTGTCCTTGTTGCCCTTGCTTCATCATCGACGACTTGATCAACGTGATCGACGACCAAAGCCCGACACCTCACATCACATCACGCCCCTTTTGTTGCTCGACTTTGCAAAGCTACTATCGAGTACCAAGGGTGATACCTCGTAACGCACTCCTGATGATAATTTCGTAGTGTAGCTATTCGGTCGTGTTCATCAAGGGTGATTCCTCTTTCACCACTCCCGATACGACTCTGTCGTGCAACCCCTCAAGTGTGGACCTCGAGGGTGATTCCTCCTATGTTCACCTTGATGATTACATTGAGTGGAATCCACCGAGGGTGATTCCTCGGGTTTTTCCCCTTGATGTTTTGGACACACGGTTACCTGGACTTTACTTGAGACCATTACTGAAGTCGGATCGGCCATGACAGGTACCCGCGAGTTGATGTGAAAGTTGGTCGGGCCCGTAGAGCACCCATGAGTTTTCTACGAGGCATGGCCGGGCATTCTGGGCCCTTGCTGTAAGTCCACGAGACAGGGTGACGGGGTCACATTATCGTGAGTCTCTTCTCATCTCCGCGAGCCCTCAATGCACTAACAGGTCTGGGTATTTGTTCCAGTTGGCCTGTGGCCTTTATGCACTAACCACCACACGAGAATAGTTATGGGCCTTGACGTCGCAGTAGCAGCCGAAGCTTTGTCAGACGACCAGTTCAGCATTGTGGCACGATCGGATCACGCCGACCATCCGAGGTGGCGCTGGTATTCACCCTGCACACAACGACTCGGAGTGCAATGGGTGATGGGCCCAAGACCCCGGAGCGCTTAGGATGTAGACCGGCGGGGACTTCTCTACTGAGCCTAGGTAGGGTTGCAACGTGTTGATCTTCCAAGGTCAGGCATTGACTCAGAAAAGTGTGTTCGGCCAGAGTAATCAAGCATGTTGGGTAACGTGGTGCACCCCTGCAGGGAAGTTATCTATTCGAATACCGTGTCCATGGTAGTGGACGTTCAGACTTGTATCTTGATCTATCATAATTAGAACTGGTTACTTGAGATATGTGATGGATATGTGGCTCCGAGATTGCTTTCTCGTAGGGAGTCGAGGAAGGATCTCTAGGTGTTAATTCTACAACATGTTTGTTAATATAAACTGCTATTCTTTACTCTTCTACATGCTGCAAGATGCTTGGAGCTGCTTGAAGATGCTAGTCTTCGATAGGCTAGGCCTTCCCCTCTATTCTGGCATTCTGCAGTTCAGTCCACATATACAACCCTTCCATTTGATACCAATGCATACTTACTATAGATATGATGTTTGCGAGTACTTTGGATGAGTACTCACGGTTGCTTTGCTACCCTTTTTCCCTTCTTTCCTCTTTCCGGTTGTTGCAACCAGTTGGTGGATTCCAGGAGCCAGATGCCACCGTCGACGTCTACTACTACCCCGAGGGTGCCTACTACTACGTGGAGGCCGCCGATGACCAGGAGTAGTTAGGAGGTCCCAGGCAGGAGGCCTTGCCTCTTCGATCATTGTTGCTTTTGTGCTAGCCTTCTTAAGGCATTCTTGTTTAACTTATGTCCGTACTCAGATATTGTTGCTTCTGCTAACGCTTGTGTATCGAGCTTATGTATTCGAGCCCTCGAGGCCCCTGGCTTGTAATATGAAGCTTGTGTTATTTTAATTTGTGTCTAGAGTTGTGTTGTGATATCTTCCCATGAGTCCCTGATCTTGATCGTACACATTTGCGTGTATGATTAGTGTACGGTCGAATCAGGGGCATCACATTCATGATGCTACTGAAAATTATTATGGGACAGGAACATATGCTTCTACATATTGCAATAATATCAAGTTTCCTCTCTATGTGTTGAAAATCTTGAAGTTATGCTTGTTTTGCCTTCCTATGCTAGTTGATTCTTGCTCCACAAAATTATTTGATCACAAAATCCCTATGCATAGGAAGTGGGTTAGACTTAAATGTGCGAGTAATATGCTTCATGATGCTCCCATTATGTTTCAGTTCTTATCTTTTACGTGAGCATCACTGAAATCATCATGCCTAGCTAAAAAGGCATTAAAGAAAAGCACTTGTTGGGAGACAACCCAACATTTATACCTACTATTTTTGTGTTTTCACATGATTATGGTACTGTAGTAATCATGTTTAATAGCTTTTGTTTCATTAAAGTGCCAAGTAAGACCTTTGGGATGGTCTATGGTGATAGTTGATTTGATCTTGCTGAAAAACAAAAACTTTTGGGCCCAGTAAAATAATTTTCAATTATTACAGAAGCGTGATACAATCCTGATTCTTTTTGAACAAGATTTAAATACAAATTTTCCAGGATGTCCTAATTTTTCAGAATTATTGGAGTTACAGAAGTATATGAAGTTTCCAGATTACTACACACTGTTTTGTTTTTGACAAATTCTGTTTTTATTGTGCTGTTTGCTTTTTTTGATGAATCTATGGGTAGTATTGGAGGGTATGAACCATGGATAAGTTGGAATACAGTAGATATTTGATACGTCTCCAACGTATCTATAATTTTTGATTGCTCCATGCTATATTATCTACTTTTTTGGACATTATTGGGCTTTATTATCCACTTCTATATTATTTTTGGGACTAACCTATTAACCGGAGGCCCAGCCCAGAATTGCTGTTTTTTGCCTGTTTTAGGGTTTCGAAGAAAAGGAATATCAAACGGAGTCCAAATGGAATGAAACCTTCAGGAACGTGATTTTCTCATCGAATACAACTCAGGAGACTTGGACCCTATGTCAAGACACGTAACAGGAGGCCACGAGGTAGGGGGCGCGCCTACCCCCCCCCCCCCCCAGGCGCGCCCTCCACCCTCGTGGGCCCCTGTTGCTCCACCGACGTACTTCTTCCTCCTATATATACCCACGTACCCCCAAACGATCAAATACGGAGCCAAAACCCTAATTCCACCGCCGTAACTTTCTGTATCCACGAGATCCCATCTTGGGGCCTGTTCCAGAGCTCCGCCGGAGGGGGCATCGATCACGGAGGGCTTCTACATCAACACCATAGCCCCTCCGATGAAGTGTGAGTATTTTACCTCAGACCTATGGGTCCATAGTTAGTAGCTAGATGGTTTCTTCTCTATTTTTGGATCTCAATACAATGTTCTCCCCCTCTCTTGTGGAGATCTATTCGATGTAATCTTCTTTTTGCGGTGTGTTTGTTGAGGCCGATGAATTGTGGATTTATGATCAAGTCTATCTATGAATAATATTTGAATCTTCTCTGAATTCTTTTATGTATGATTGGTTATCTTTGCAAGTCTCTTCGAATTATCAGTTTGGTTTGGCCTACTAGATTGATCTTTCTTGCAATGGGAGAAGTGCTTAGCTTTGGGTTCAATCTTGCGGTGTCCTTTCCCGGTGACAGTAAGGGCAGCAAGGCACGTATTGTATTGTTGCCATCGAGGATAACAAGATGGGGTTTTCTTCATATTTCATGAGTCTATCCCTCTACATCATGTCATCTTGCTTAAGGCGTTACTCTATTTTTAACTTAATACTCTAGATGCACGCTGGATAGCGGTCGATGAGTGGAGTAATAGTAGTAGATGCAGAATCGTTTCGGTCTACTTGTCTCGGACGTGATGCCTATATACATGATCATACCTAGATATTCTCATAACTATGCTCAATTCTGTCAATTGCTCAACAGTAATTTGTTCACCCACCGTAGAATACTTATGCTCTTGAGAGAAGCCACTAGTGAAACCTATGGCCCCCGGGTCTATCTCTATCATATCAATCTCCTACTAGTTAGTTATTTACTTTGCCATTTACTTTGCCTTTATTCTACTTTGCATCTTTATCATAAAAATACCAAAAATATTATCTTATCATATCTATCAGATCTCACTCTCGTAAGTGGCCCTATAGGGATTGACAACCCCTATTTGCGTTGGTTGCGAGGATTTATTTGTTTTGTGCAGGTGCGAGGGACTTGCGTGTAGCCTCCTACTGGATTGATACCTTGGTTCTCAAAAACTGAGGGAAATACTTATGCTACTTTGCTGCATCATCCCTTCCTCTTCGGGGAAAACCAACGCAGTACCAAAAGAGGTACCAAGAAGGATTTCTGGTGCCGTTTCCGGGGATGTCTACGCAAAAGTCAACATACCAAGTACCCATCACATACCCTTATCTCCCGCATTACATTATTTGCCATTTGCCTCTCGTTTTCCTCTCCCCCACTTCACCCTTGCCGTTTTATTCGCCCTCTCTCTCTATCCTCCCTATCTATTTGCCTCCCTTTTGTTCAGTTGCTTTCTGTTTGCTTGTGTGTTAGTCTATTCATTATGGCTAGTCCCTTATCTTCTCCATTGTCTCCCGAGAATGAAATTCTAAATTTTAAGCAAAGGGAGGGTGAAAATCTAAAGGATGCTTGGTATAGAATTTGCAATGCTCAAAATAAATCTACTAGGAAGCAATCTACTACCATTCTCCTTCGCAATTTTTATGCAGGCATTACTCCTTGGCACCGTTATGTTCTTGATACTATAACCGCAGGGAACTTTTTGGATAGCCATACTTTTGATTCTTATAATGCTATGTTAGATTTATTTGGCTCACCCCCTCTCTTGGTTAATGGAACTATATTAACTTTGGAGAATGTAATGCAAAGGCTTGAAATTATTGAAAATAAGGTTGCTACCGTAGAATTGATTGAAAATTTGGATAAAAAGATCCATAGTCGAATCTCTCAATATGGATCTAAAGTAGGAGTTACTTTGAAAGATATTAAAGAAAAGGAACCCACAGTTAATGAGAATATAAATCACGATTCCGTTAGGATCGATAAACTTGAGAATATTATTACCAACTTGGGAACCACTTTTTATTCCATAAAGAATACTCCGATTCCTTCCACTAAAGTTGCCAAACTTATGTATGTTCCTAAAAATAAGGGTGAATCATCTAGTAAGGAAAATGCGGATCTCAAATCTATAAGTGTTCATCCCAATCTTATTGCTATCATTAAGGAACCATTTGTTACAAATGAATTTTTCTATCTTGTGCCTAAAAGTTTGATAGTTAATAAAAAGAAAGAAATTCCTAAAGATGGTATATGCCTCATTGAATAATTGCCTACCAAAGATGGCAATACCTAGATCTATTCTTGCTTGTTATGCCTAGCTAGGGGCTTTAAACGATAGCGCTTGTTGGGAGGCAACCCAATTTTATTTTTATTCCATGCTTTTTGCTCCTGTTTAGTAATAAATAAATTATCTAGCCTCTGTTTTGGTTGTGTTTTTTGTGTTTAATTAGTGTTTGTGCCAAGTAGAACCGTTGGGAAGACTTGGGGAAAGTCTTGTTGAACTTGCTGTAAAAAACAGAAACTTTAGCGCTTACGAGAACTGCTGTCATTTTTATTTGGAAAGAGATATTTAGTTAATTATTTTTGCAGATGATTAATAGATAAATTCCTCACGTCCAGAAATTTATTTTAGAATTTTTGGGGTTCCAGATCTTGCGCTAGCTACAGATTACTACAGGCTGTTCTGTTTTTGACAGATTCTGTTTTTCGTGTGTTGTTTGCTTATTTTGATGAATCTATGGCTAGTAAATTAGTTTATAAACCACTGAAAAGTTTAAATACAGTAGGTATAACTCCCATATGAATAAAGAATGAGTTCATTACAGTACTTTGAAGTGGTATTTTGTTTTCTTTCGCTAACGGAGCTCACGAGATTTTCTACTTTAAGTTCTGTGTTGTGAAGTTTTCAAGTTTTGGGTAAAGATTTGATGGATTACGGAACAAGGAGTGGCAAGAGCCTAAGCTTGGGGGTGCCCACGGCACCCCCAATATAATATAAGGACACCTAAAAGCCAAAGCTTGGGGATGCCCCGGAAGGCATCCCCTCTTTCGTCTACTTCTATCGGTAACTTTACTTGGAGCTATATTTTTATTTACCACATGATATGTGTTTTGCCTGGAGCGTCTTGTATGATTTGAGTCTTTGCTTGTTAGTTTACCACAATCATCCTTGATGTACACACCTTTTGAGAGAGCCATATATGATTTGGAATTTATTAGAATACTCTATGTGCTTCGCTTATATCTTTTGAGTTATATAATTTTGCTCTAGTGCTTCACTTATATCTTTTAGAGCACGGTGGTGGATTTGTTTTATAGAAACTAGTGATCTCTCATGCTTCAGTTAGATTATTTTGAGAGTCTTAATAGCATGGTAATTTGCTTAAAATCCTAATATGCTTGGTATGCAATATTAATAATAAAACTCTCTTATGAGTGTGTTGAATACTATGAGAAGTTTGATACTTGATAATTGTTTTGAGATATGGAGATGGTGATATTAAATTCATGCTAGTTGAGTAGTTGTGAAATTGATAAATACTTGTGTTTAAGCTTGTGATTCTCGTAGCATGCACGTATGGTGAACCGTTATGTGATGAAGTCGGAGCATGATTTATTTATTGATTGTCTTCCTTATGAGTGGCGGTCGGGGACGAGCGATGGTCTTTTCCTACCAATCTATCCCCCTAGGAGCATGCGCGTAATACTTTGCTTTGATAACTTGTAGATATTTTCAATAAGTATATGAGTTCTTTATGACTAATGTTGAGTCCATGGATTATATACACTCTCACCCTTCCACCTTTGCTAGCCTCTCTAATACCGCACACCTTTTCGCCGGTATCATACACCCACCATATACCTTCCTCAAAACAACCACCATACCTACCTATTATGGCATTTCCATAGCCATTCCGAGATATATTGCCATGCAACTTTCCACCATTCCGTTTATGACACACTCCATCATTGTCATATTGCTTAGCATGATCATGTAGTTGACATAGTATTTGTGGCAAAGCCACCGTTCATAATTCTTTCATACTTGTCACTCATGCATCATTGCATATCCCGGTACACTGCCGGAGGCATTCACATAGAGTCATATTTTGTTCTAAGTATCAAGTTGTAATTGTTGAGTTGTAAGAAAAATAAAAGTGTGATGATCATCATTATTAGAGCATTGTCCCAGTGAGGAAAGGATGATGGAGACTATGATTCCCCCACAAGTCAGGATGAGACTTCGAACGAAAAATAAATAAAAGAGGCCAAAGAAGCCCAAAAAAAGAGAAAGAAAAGAGGCCATAAAAAAGAGAAAAGGCTCAAATAAAAAAATAAAAAATGAGAGAAAAAGAGAGAAGGGACAATGTTACTATCCTTTTACCACACTTGTGCTTCAAAGTAGCACCATGATCTTCATAGTAGAGAGTCTCTCATGTTATCACTTTCATATACTAGTGGGAATTTTTCATTATAGAACTTGGCTTGTATATTCCAATGATGGGCTTCCTCAAATTGCCCTAGGTCTTCATGAGCAAGCAAGTTGGATGCACACCCACTTAGTTTCTTTTTGAGCTTTCATATACTTATAGCTCTAGTGCATCTGTTGCATGGCAATCCCTACTCACTCACATTGATATCTATTGATGGGCATCTCCATAGCCCATTGATATGCCTAGTTGATGTGAGACTATCTTCTCCTTTTTGTCTTCTCCACAACCACCACTCTGTTCCACCTGTAGTGCTATATCCATGGCTCACGCTCATGTATTGCATGAAGATTGAAAAAGTTTTGAGAATGTCAAAAGTATGAAACAATTGCTTGGCTTGTCATCGGGGTTGTGCATGATTTAAATATTTTGTGTGGTGAAGATAGAGCATAGCCAGACTATATGATTTTATAGAGATAACTTTCTTTAGCCATGTTATTTTGAGAAGACATAATTGCTTTGTTAGTATGCTTGAAGTATTATAATTTTCTATGTCAATATGAACTTTTGTCTTGAATCTTTCGGATCTGAATATTTATACCACAATTAACAAGAATTACATTAAAATTATGCCAAGTAGCACTCCACATCAAAAATTCTGTTTTTATTATTTACCTACTCAAGGACGAGCAGGAATTAAGCTTGGGGATGCTTGATACGTCTCCAACGTATCTATAATTTTTGATTGCTCCATGCTATATTATCTACTGTTTTGGACATTATTGGGCTTTATTATCCACTTTTATATTATTTTTGGGACTAACCTATTAACCGGAGGCCCAGCCCAGAATTGTTGTTTTTTGCCTGTTTTAGGGTTTCGAAGAAAAGGAATATCAAATGGAGTCCAAATGGGATGAAACCTTCGGGAACGTGATTTTCTCATCGAATACAACTCAGGAGACTTGGACCCTATGTCAAGACATGTAACAGGAGGCCACGAGGTAGGGGGCGCGCCTACCCCCCCCCCCCCGCCCCCAGGCGCGCCCTCCACCCTCGTGGGCCCCCTGTTGCTCCACCGACGTACTTCTTCCTCCTATGTATACCCATGTACCCCCAAACGATCAGATACGGAGCCAAAACCCTAATTCCACCGCCGTAACTTTCTGTATCCACGAGATCCCATCTTGGGGCCTGTTCCAGAGCTCCGCCGGAGGGGGCATCGATCACGGAGGGCTTCTACATCAACACCATAGCCCCTCCGATGAAGTGTGAGTAGTTTACCTCAGACCTACGGGTCCATAGTTAGTATCTAGATGGCTTCTTCTCTCTTTTTGGATCTCAATACAATGTTTTCCCCCTCTCTTGTGGAGATCTATTCGATGTAATCTTCTTTTTGCGGTGTGTTTGTTGAGACTGATGAATTGTGGGTTTATGATCAAGTCTATCTATGAATACTATTTGAATCTTCTCTGAATTCTTTTATGTATGATTGGTTATCTTTGCAAGTCTCTTTGAATTATCAGTTTGGTTTGGCCTACTAGATTGATCTTTCTTGCAATGGGAGAAGTGCTTAGCTTTGGGTTCAATCTTGCGGTGTCCTTTCCCGGTGACAGTAAGGGCAGCAAGGCACGTATTGTATTGTTGCCATCGAGGATAACAAGATGGGGTTTTCTTCATATTGCATGAGTCCATCCCTCTACATCATGTCATCTTGCTTAAGGCGTTACTCTGTTTTTAACTTAATACTCTAGATGCATGCTGGATAGCGGTCGATGAGTGGAGTAATAGTAGTAGATGCAGGCAGGAGTCGGTCTACTTGTCTCGGACGTGATGCCTATATACATGATCATACCTAGATATTCTCATAACTATGCTCAATTCTGTCAATTGCTCAACAGTAATTTGTTCACCCACCGTACAATACTTATGCTCTCCAGAGAAGCCACTAGTGAAACCTATGGCCCTGGGGTCTATCTTTATCATATCAATCTCCTACTACTTAGTTGTTTACTTTGCCATTTACTTTGCCTTTATTCTACTTTGCATCTTTATCATAAAAATATCAAAAATATTATCTTATCATATCTATCAGATCTCACTCTCGTAAGTGGCCCTATAGGGATTGACAACCCCTATTTGCGTTGGTTGCGAGGATTTATTTGTTTTGTGCAGGTGCGAGGGACTCGTGCGTAGCCTCCTACTGGATTGATACCTTCGTTCTCAAAAACTGAGGGAAATACTTACGCTACTTTGCTGCATCATCCCTTCCTCTTCGGGGAAAACCAATGCAGTGCTAAAAGAGGTAGCAATATTACACTCATATAAATTTAGAATGAGTTCACAACAGTACCTAAGTGGTGATTTGCTTTATTATACTAACGGAGCTTACGAGTTTTCTGTTGAGCTTTGTGTTGTGAAGTTTTCAAGTTTTGGGTGAACTTTCGATGGACTATGGAATAAGGAGTAGCAAGAGCCTAAGCTTGGGGATGACCAAGGCACCCCAAGGTAATATTCATGGATAACCAAGCATCTACGCTTGGGGATGCCCCGGATGGCATCCCCTCTTTCGTCTTCGTCCATCGGTAAATTTACTTGAGGCTATATTTTTATTCACCACATGATATGTGTTTTGCTTGGAGCGTCTTTTATCATATAAGTATTTGCTTTTTAGTTTGCCACAATCATCCTTGATGTACACACCTTTTGAGAGGGACACACATTGATCGTGAATTTATTAGAATACTCTATGTGCTTCACTTATATCTTTTGAGCTAGGCAATATGCTCTAGTGCTTCACTTATATCTTTTTAGAGCACGGCGGTGGTTTTATTTTATAGAAACTATTGAACTCTCTTGATTCACTTATATTATTTTGAGAGTCTTTAAACAGAATGGTAATTTGCTTAGGTTATGAATTTAGTCCTAATATGATGGGCATCCAAGAGGGATATAGTAAAAACTTTCATATAAAGAGCATTGAATTCTATGAGAAGTTTGATTCCTTGCATTTTTTTGAGATATAAAGATGGTGATATTAGAGTCATGCTAGTGAGTAATTGTGGATTGGTAAATACTTGTGTTAAAGTTTGTGATTCCCATAGCATGCACATATGATGAACCATTATGTGATGAAGTCTGAGCATGATTTATTTATTGATTGTCTTCCTTATGAGTGGCGGTCGAGGATGAGCGATGGTCTTTTCCTACCAATCTATCCCCCTAGGAGCATGCGTGTAGTACTTTGTTTCAATAGATAATAGACTTTTGCAATAAGTATGTGAGTTCTTTATAACTAATGTTGAGTCCATGGATTATACGCACTCTCACCCTTCCACCATTGCTAGCCTCTCTAGTACCGTGCAACTTTCACCGGTGCATTAAACCCACCATATACCCTTCCTCAAAACAGCCACCATACCTACCAATTCTGGCATTTGCATAGCCATTTCGAGATATATTACCATGCAACTTCCACTGTTCCGTTTATTATGACACATACAATCATTGTCATATTGTTTTGCATGATCATGTAGTTGGCATAGTATTTGTGGCTTGGCCACCATTCATATTTTTTATACATGTCACTCTTGATCATTGCACATCCCGGTACACCGCCGGAGGTATTCATATATAGGCATATCTTTGTTCTAGTATCGAGTTGTAATTTTGGAGTTGTAAGTAAATAAAAGTGTGATGATCATCATTATTAGAGCATTTTTCCCATGTGAGGAAAGGATGATGGAGGCTATGATTCTCCCACAAGTCAGGATGAGACTCCGGACTTCAAAAATAAATAGAGGTTGAAGAGCCCAAAAAAGGAGGCCAAATAGCCCAAACAAAAACAAAGGAGAAAAAAGTGAGAGAAATAGAGAGAAGGGACAATGTTACTATCCTTTTACCACACTTGTGCTTCAAAGTAGCACCATGTTCTTCATGATAGAGAGTCTCCTATTTTTTCACTCTCATATACTAGTGGGAATTTTTCTTTATAGAACTTGGCTTGTATATTCCAATGATGGGCTTCCTCAAATTGCCCTAGGTCTTCATGAGCAAGCGAGTTAGATGAACACCCACTTAGTTTCTTTTTGAGCTTTCATACACTTATTGCTCTAGTGCATCCGTTGCATGGCAATCCCTACTCATTCACATTGATATCTATTGATGGGCATCTCCATAGCCCGTTGATATGCCTAGTTGATGTGAGACTATCTCCTTCTTTTTGTCTTATCCACAACCACCATATTCTATTCCACCTATAGTGTTATATCCATGGCTCACGCTCATGTATTGCGTGAAAGTTGAAAAGGTTTGAGAACATCAAAAGTATGAAACAATTGCTTGGCTTGTCATCGGGGTTGTGCATGATTTAATACTTTATGTGATGAAGATGGAGCATAGCCAGACTATATGATTTTGTAGGGATAACTTTCTTTCGCCATGTTATTTTGAGAAGACACGATTGCTTTGTTAGTATGCTTGAAGTATTATTGTTTTTATGTCAATATTAAACTTTTGTTTTGAATCTTATGGATCTGAATATTCTTGCCATAATAGAGAAGATTACTTGGATAAATATGTTAGGTAGCATTCCACATCAAAAATTATGTTTTGATCATTTGCCTACTCGAGGATGAGCGGGATTTAAGCTTGAGGATGCTTGATACGTCTTCAACATATCTATAATTTTTTTATTGTTCCATGCTATTATATTATCTGTTTTGGATGTTTTATATGCATTTATATGCTATTTTATATTATTTTTGGGACTAACCTATTAAACTAGAGCCCAGTGGCAATTTCTGTTTTTCCTTGTTTTTGAGTTTTATAGAAAAGAAATATCAAATGGAGTCCAAACGAGCTGAAACTTTACGTTGAATTTTTATGGACTAGAAGAGACCCACAAGGCATCGGAGATGGATCAGAGGAGTCCCGAGGCAACCATAAAGGTGGAGGGCGTGCCCCCCTAGGGCACGCCCCCTGTCTTGTGGGTCCCTCGGGAACCCCCCTGACGTGAGATCGACGCCAAAAATTCCTATAAATCATGAAACCCACAAAAAGAAACCTAGATCAGAAATTCCACCGCCGCAAGCTTCTGTAGCCATGAAAAACCAATCGGGATCCCATTTCGGCACCCCGCCAGAGGGGGAAACCATCACCGGTGGCCATCTTCATCATCCCGGCGGTCTCCATGACGAGGAGGGAGTAGTTCACCCTCGGGGCTGAGGGTATGTACCAGTAACTACGTGTTTGATCTCTCTCTCTCTCTCTCATGTTCTTGATAACACGATCTTGATGTACCACGAGCTTTGTTACTATAGTTAGATCATATGGTGTTTCTTCCCCTCTACCTTCTTGTGATGAATTAAGTTTTACCTTTTAGGTTTCACTATTATCGGATTGAATACTTTTATGTATTTGAGAACACTTGATGTATGTCTTGCGCGGGATACCCGTGGTGACAATGGGGTGTTCTACAGATTCACTTGATGTATGTTTTGGCACTCAACTCACGGATTCCCGAGGTGACATTTGGGTAATCTATGCATAGGGGTTGGTGCACATTCTCATCCTTGTTTCTCCGGTAGGAATCTTGGGGCACTCTTTGAGGTTATTTGTGTTGGATTGAATATTATGAATCCGAATGTGTTTGATGCATATCATATAATTGACCCACAGATACTTGTGGTGACATTGGAGTATCTAGGTGACATTATGGTTGATTGATGTGTATCATATGGTGTTATTTTACTATGAACTCTAGGGTTGTTTGTGACACTTATAGGAATAGCTCAATGGGTTGATCGAAAAGAATAACTTTGAGGTGGTTTTGTACCCCTACAAGAAATTTCATCTTATGTTCTCCACGGTAGGAACTTTGGAGTGACTCTTTGTCGCATGTTGAGGGATTTCCATATGATTCAATTATGTTATCATTGGTGAGAGAACTTGCACTAGTGAAAGTATGAACCCTAAGCCTTGCTTTCAAGCATTGCAATACTATTTTTTTCTCACTTTTGCTACTAATTACCTAGTTGTTTAATATTTTCATATTACAAAAACCTATATCTACCATCTATATTACACTTGTATCACCATCTCTTCGTCGAACTAGTGCACCTATACAATTTACCATTGTATTGGGTGTGTTGGGGACACAAGAGACTCTTTGTTATTTGGTGAGACGTCCATTTTGCATCATGCTTTTATATTGATATTTATTGCATTATGGGTTGTTATTTCACAGTATATCACAATACTTATGCCTTTTCTCTCTTATTTATTAAGGTTTACATGAAGAGGGAAAATGCAGGCAGCTGGAATTCCGGACCCGAAAAGGAGCAAATATTAGAGACCTATTATGCACAACTCCAAAAGTCCTGAAACTTCATGGAGAATATTTTTGGAATATATAAAAAATATTGGGCGAAGAAAGCACCAGAGGGGGGCCACCAGCTAGCCACAAGGGTGGAGGGCGCCCCCCGGTCCCTGTGGGGCCCCTGGCAGGCCGCCGACGCCCATCTTCCACTATATGGTGTGTTTTAACCTGGAAAAAAATCAGAAGGAAGCTTTCGGGATGAAGCGCCGCCGTCTCCAAGCGGAACTTGGGCATAACCAATCTAGGGCTCCGACGGAGCTATTCTGCCGGGGAAACTTCCCTCCGGGAAGGGGAAATCAAAGCCATCGTCATCACCAACGATCCTCTCATCGAGAGGGGGTCAATCTCCATCAACATCTTCACCAGCACCATCTCCTATCAAACCCTAGTTCATCTCTTGTATCCGATCTCTGTCTCAAAACCCCAGATTGGTACCTGTGGGTTGCTAGTAGTGTTGATTACTTCTTGTAGTTGATGCTAGTTGGTTTATCCGGTGGAAGATTATATTTTTCAGATCCTTAATGATAATTAATACTCCTCTGATCTTGATCATGAATATGCTTCGTGATTATTTATGTTTGTTCCTGAGGACATGGGAGAAGTCTTGTTATAAGTAATCATGTGAATTTGGTATTCATTCGATATTTTGATGAGATGTATGTTTTCTCTCCTCTAGTGGTGTTATGTGAACACCGACTACATGACACTTCACCGTGATTTGGGCCTAGGGGAAGGCATTGGGAAGTAATAAGTAGATGATGGGTTGCTAGAGTGACAGAAGCTTAAACCCTAGTTTATGCGTTGCTTCGTAAGGGGCTGATTTGGATCCATATGTTTCATGCTATGGTTAGGTTTACCTTAATTATTCTTTCGTAGTTGCGGATGCTTGCAATAGGGGTTAATCATAAGTGGGAGGCTTGTCCAAGGAAGGGAGCACCCAAGCACCGGTCCACCCATATATCAAATTATCAAAGTAATGAACGTGAATCATATGAGCATGATGAAAACTAACTTGACAACAATTCACATGTGTCCTCGGGAGCGCTTTGCTTTATATAAGAGTTCATCCAGGCTTGTCCTTTCCTAAAAAAGGGATTGGGCCACCTTTCTTCACGTTGTTTACTTTCATTACTTGCTACTCGTTACGAATTATCTTATCACACAACTATCTGTTACCGATAATTTCAGTGCTTGCAGAGAATACCTTGCTGAAAACCGCTTGTCATTTCCTTCTGCTCCTCGTTGCGTTCAACACTCTTATTTATCAAAAGGACCATGATAGATCCCCTATACTTGTGGGTCATCAAGACTCTTTTCTAGCGTCGTTGCCGAGGAGTGAAGCGCCTTTGGTAAGTGGAATTTGTTAGGGAAACATTTATATACTGTGCTGAAATTTACTGTCACTTGTTACTATGGAAAACAATCCTTTGAGGGGCTTGTTCGGGGTATCTTCACCTCGACCAGAAGAGCAAAGAGTTGCTCCTCAAACTACTGCACCTACTGAAAATATTTATTATGAAATTCCTTCGGGTATGATAGAGAAACTGCTAGCTAATCCTTATGCAGGAGATGGAACATTACATACCGATATGCACCTAATCTATGTGGATGAAGTTTGTGGATTATTTAAGCTTGCAGGTATGCCCGAGGATGTTGTCAATAAGAAGGTATTTCCTTTATCTTTTAAGGGAAGGGCATTTACATGGTATAGGCTATGTGATAATATTGGATCATGAAACTACAACCGATTGAAATTGGAATTTCATCAGAAGTTTTATCCTATGCATCTGGTTCATCGTGATCGGAATTAAATATATAATTTTTGGCCTCGTGAAGGAGAAAGTATCGCTCAAGATTGGGGGAGGCTTAATTCAATGTTATATTCATGCCCCAATCATGAGCTCTCAAGAGAAATTATTATTCAAAAAAATTATGCTCGTCTTTCTCATAATGATCGATCCATGCTCGATACTTCTTGTACTGGCTCTTTTATGAAGAAGGATATTGAATTCAGATGGGATTTGTTGGAAAGAATTAAATGCAACTCTAAAGATTGGGAACTCGACGAAGGTAAGGAGTCAGGTATAAACCTTAAGTTTGATTGTGTTAAATCTTCTATGGATACCGACGCTTTTCGTGATTTTAGCACTAAATATGGACTTGACTCTGAGATAGTAGCTTCTTTATGTGAATCATTTGCTACTCATGTTGATCTCCCTAAGGAGAAGTGGTTTAAATATCATCCTCCCATTGAAGTTAAAGTAGTAGAACCTATTAAAGTTGAAGAAGAAACTATTACTTATAATGTTGATCCTATTGTTTCTACTGCTTATATTGAGAAACCACCTTTTCCTGTTAGAATAAAGGATCATGCTAAAGCTTCAACTATGGTTCGTAAGAGTTATACTAGAACACCTACACCCCTAGCCAAATTAAAGTTGAGCCTAGTATTGCTATATTTAAAGATCTCTTGGTTGATAATATTGAAGGGCATGTTATTTATTTCTGTGATGAAGCTGCTAGGATTGCTAAACCTGATATTAAAGATAAACATAGACCTGTTGTTGGAATGCATGTTGTTTCTGTTAAAATTGGAGATTATTGTTATCATGGCTTATGTAATGTGGGTACTAGTGTGAGTGAAATTCCTTATTCCTTATATAAAGAGATTGTGAATGATATTGCACCTGCTGAGATAGAAGATATTGATGTTACTATTAAGCTTGCTAATAGAGATACTATATCTCCAATTGGGATTGTTAGAGATGTTGAAGTCTTGTGTGGGAAGATAAAATATCATACTGATTTTCTTGTTCTTGCTTCCCCACAAGATAATTTTTGTTCCATTATATTTGGTAGATCTTTCTTGAATATTGTTAATGCTAAGATAGACTATGAGAAAGATATTGTTACTGTTGGTTTAGGGGATATGTCTCATTATTTTAATTTCTCTCAATTTCGTAGACAACCCCATGATAAATAATTTCCTAGTAAGGATTAAATTATTGGTCTTGCTTCTATTGTCGTGCCTCCTACTGATACTTTAGAACAATATTTGCTAGACCATGAAAATGATATGTTTATGAATGAAAGAAGGGAAATAGATGAAATATTCTTTAATCAAGGGCATGTTCTGAAACATAATTTGCCTGTTGAAATCCTTGGGGATACTCCTCCACCTAAGGGTGATCCCGTGTTTGAGCTTAAACAATTACCTGATACTTTGAAGTATGCTTATCTCGATGAAAAGCACATATATCCTGCTATTATCAGTGCTAACCTTTCAGAGCATGAAGAAAATACATTATTGAAAACTCTGGAGAAGCATCGTGCCGCTATTGGATATACTCTTGATGATCTTAAGGGCATTAGTCCCACTCTATGTCAGCACAAAATTAATCTGGAGCAAGATGCTAAACCAGTTGTTGATCACCAACGACGGTTAAATCCTAAGATGAAAGAAGTGGTAAGAAATGAAATACTAAAGCTTCTGGAGGCAGGTCTAATTTATCCTATTGCTGGTAGTAAATGGGTAAGTCATGTTCATTGTGTCCCTAAGAAGGGAGGTATTGCTTTTGTTCCTAATGATAAGAATGAATTGATTCTACAAAGAATTGTTACAGGTTATAGAATGGTAATTGATTTTTGCAAATTGAATAAAGCTACTAGAAAAGATCATTACCCTCTACCTTTTATCGATCAAATGCTAGAAATACTATCCAAACATACACATTTTTGCTTTCTAGATGGTTATTCTGGTTTCTCTCAAATGCCCATGTCAAAAGATGATCAGGAGAAGACCACTTTTACTTGCCCTTTCGGTACCATTGCTTATAGACATGTGCCTTTTGGTTTATGCAATGCACCTGCTACCTTTCAAAGATGTATGACTGCTATATTCTCTGATTTTTTTGAAAAGATTGTTGAGGTTTTCATGGATGATTTCTCCTTTGGGAAAATTTTGTTTTTGCCACTCTAGATTTTTCCAATTTTCCTTATGCCACTCTAGATTTTGACATTTCACTTTTGCCACTCTTAGTTTTTGACAATTATCACAATTGCCATTCCCGTGGCAAAAGCAAAATTTTCAGAGTGGCAATTGTGATAATTGTCAAAAGCTAAGAGTGGCAAAAATGAAATGAAATTATTTTGCTTTTGCCATAGAATGGCAATTGTGGTAATCGTCAAAAGCTAAGAGTAGCAAAAGTGAAATGTCAAAATCTAGAGTGGCATAAGGAAAATTGGCAAAATCTAGAGTGGCAAAAACAAAATTTTCCCTTCTCCATTTATGAAACTTCTTTTGATGATTGCTTAAGCAACCTTGATCGAGTTTTGCAGAGATGTTAAGAAACTAATCTTGTCTTGAATTGGGAGAGGTGCCACTTTATGGTTAATGAAGGTATTGTCTTGGGGCATAAAATTTCTGAAAGAGGTATTGAAGTTGTTAAAGCTACTGAAGTAGGCAATTGAAAAGATGTCGTGTCCTAAATATATCAAAGGTATAAGAAGTTTCCTTGGTCATGTCGGTTTCCATAGGAGGTTTATTAAAGACTTCTCTAAAATTTCTAGGCCTCTCACTAATCTCTTGCAATAGGATGTTCATTTTGTTTTTGATGATGATTGTGTAGAAGCATTTGAAATACTTAAGAAAGCCTTGATTTCTGCTCCTATTGTACAGCCACCTGATTGGAATTTACACTTTGAAATTATATGCGATGCTAGTGATTATGCTGTTGGTGCTGTTCTTGGACAAAGAGTCGATAAGAAATTGAATGTTATTCATTATGCTAGTAAAACTCTAGACAGTGCCCAGAGAAATTATGCTACTACTGAAAAATAATATTTAGCAGTTGTATTTGCTTGTGATAAGTTCAGATCATCTTATATTTTTTATTCCAAAGTAATTGTTCACACGATCATGTTGCTATTAAATATCTTATGGAAAAGAAAGATGCTAAACCTAGACTTATTAGATGGGTTCTCTTATTACAAGAATTTGATTTGCATATTATTGATAGAAAGGGAGTTGAGAACCTAGTTGCAGACAACTTGTCTAGGTTAGAAAATGTTCTTGATGACCCATTGCCTATTTGATGATAGCTTTCCTGATGATCAACTAGTTGTCATAAATGCTTCTCGTAATACTCCATGGTATGCTGATTATGCTAATTACATTGTTGCTAAATTTATACCACCTAGTTTCACATACCAGCAAAAGAAAAGGTTTTTCTATGATTTAAGACATTACTTCTGGGATGACCCACACCTCTATGAATTATTCACTTGTTATTGAACCATTTGATGTTTGGGGATTTGATTATATGGGATCTTTTCCTTCCTCTAATGGGTATACACATATTTTAGTTGTTGTTGATTACATTACTAAGTGGGTAGAAGCTATTCCAACTAGTAGTGTTGATCATAACACTTCTATTAAGATGCTTAAAGAAGTTATTTTTCTGAGGTTTGGAGTCCCTAGATATTTAATGACTGATGGTGGTTCACATTTTATTCATGGTGCTTTCCGTAAAATGCTTGCTAAATATGATGTTAACATAGAATTGCATCTCCATATCATCCTTGGTCAAGTAGTCAAGTAGAATTGAGCAATAGAGAGATTAAATTGATTTTGCAAAAGACTATTAATAGATCTAGAAAGAATTGGTCTAAGAAACTTGATGATGCATTATGGGCTTATACAACTGCTTATAAAAACCCTATGGGTATGTCTTCATCAAAATTATGGAAAAGCTTGTCACTTACCTCTCGAACTTGAACATAAAGCTTATTGGGCTATTAAAGAGCTCAATTATGATTTCAAACTTGCTGGTGAGAAAAGGTTATTTGACATTAGCTCACTTGATGAATGGAGAACCCAAGCCTATGAAAATGCCAAGTTGTTTAAAGAGAAATTTAAAAGATGGCACGATAGAAGGATACAAAAGCGTGAGTTTAATGTAGGTGATCATGTTTTTCTATACAACTCTCGTTTAAGATTTTTTGCAGGAAAGCTTCTCTCTAAATGGGAAGGTCCTTACATTATCGTGGAGGTCTATCGTTCCAGTGCCATCAAAATCAACAACGCTGAAAGTACAAATCCGAAGGTGGTAAACGGTCAAAGAATCAAGCATTGTATCTTAGGTACTCCCATAAATGTTAAAACCAATATAATTAATACCATAACACCGAAGGAATACATAAGGGATACTTTCCAGAATGTTTCGGACTCCGAAAACGAATAGGTATGTGGTACGGTAAGTAAACCGACTCCAAAACTATTCTAATAGCAATTTTCTCCGTTTTGGAATATTTAAAAATTAGGAAAATTAAAAGTAGTCCGAAAGAGACATGAGGCCACCACAAGGGTGGAGGGCGCGCCCCCCGTCCTTGTGGCCACATCGTGTGCCCTCCGGACTCCGTTTTCTTGGACGATACTTCTTTTGGTCGGCAAAAATTCATTATATAATCTCCCGAAGGTTTTGACCACCGCACCATGACAATATCTCTAGTTTTTGTTTTGAGATGTTTCTACAGCAGATTTCGAGCAATATATCATCCCAAGATTCGAAGGGAGAAAACTATGTAGCTGATTACATTGCAGACCCCAAGTCTATGGGGATACGGAGCATTACGGTTGGACCACGGAGGAAGAACAAGACTATGATCCAAAGGAAAAGGAGGAGATAAGCTCAAATGAAGATGAAGTCCCACTACCCCAACCTGGGGACATGTACGTGGAGTTCAAAAAGTCAAGTCTTCCTAATAAAGCAAAGAAACCTAAGATCGATTTTATCCCTTTTCGTCTCTTGCAGGAAAATAAACAGGAACTATGTAAAAAGATATGAAGGCTTGAGCAGGTAATCGATGACTTAAGGGAGGAATATTCTATCCTCAAGCGCAAGCTGAGGAAGAAGCCCACTACATCAACAACTCCATCATCACCACCTCCAAAGAAAGAGACATAAATACATGGGTATGGGCACTCCCCTTGGCAACTGCCAAGCTTGGGGAAGGTGCCCCGGTATCGTATCACCATCACACTTTCACCTTTATCCTTTTTCTTAGTTCGATCCTTTTGGTATGATCTTGAGGGAATTAAATAAAACAAAGGAATAAAAAGAAATAAAAAGATCATATATTGATCTTATGGAGAGTAATGACTTCACATATAAAGAGTATGATGAATAAAATTTGTTGAGAGTTGACAAACATAGTTTTGGTCATTGTTTCAATTAATAGGAAGTAACAAAGAAAGAGTGGCTTCACATATAAATATACCATCTTGGACATCTTTTGTAACTGTGAGCACTCATTAAAATATGACATGCTAAAAGGTTGATGTTGGACAAGGAAGACAACATAATGGGTGATGTTTTCTTATATCCGAATAGAAGTTATATTGTCATGGATCCTCCAACATGTTGAGCTTGCCTTTCCCTCTCATGCTAGCCAAATTCTTTGCACCAAGTAGAGATATTTGTTAATAAATTTATACCACCTAGTTTCACATACCAGCAAAAGAAAAGGTTTTTCTATGACTTAAGACATTACTTCTGGGATAATCCACACCTTTATAAAGAAGGATTAGATGGTGTTATTAGACGTTGTGTACCTGAGTATGAACAGGAACAGATCCTACACAAGTGCCACTTCGAGTCTTACGGAGGACACCATGCTAGAGATAGAACTGCACATAAGGTATTGCAATCCAATTTCTATTAGCCCACTCTCTTTAAAGATGCTTGTAAGTTTGTCTTGTCTTGCGATCAATGTCAAAGAATTGGTAATATTAGTAGACGTCAGGAAATGCCTATGAACTATTCACTTGTTATTGAACCATTTGATGTTTGGGGCTTTGATTACATCGGACCTTTTCCTTCCTCTAATGGGTCTACACATATTTTAGTTGTTGTTGATTATGTTACTAAGTGGGTAGAAGCTATTCCAACTAGTAGTGCGGATCATAACACTTCTATTAATATGCTTAAAGAAGTTATTTTTCCGAGGTTTGGAGTCCCTAGATATTTAATGACTGATGGTGGTTCACATTTTATTCATGGTGCTTTCCATAAAATGCTTGCTAAGTATGATGTTAATCATAGAATTGCATCTCCTTATCATCCCTAGTCTAGTGGTCAAGTAGAATTGAGCAATAGAGAGATTAAATTAATTTTGCAAAAGACTGTTAATAGATCTAGAAAGAATTGGTCTAAGAACCTTGATGATGCTTTGTGGACTTATAGAACTACTTATAAAAATCCTATGGGTATGTCTCCGTATAAAATGGTTTATGGAAAAGCATGTCATTTACCTCTTGAACTAGAACATAAGGCATATTGGGCTATTAAAGTGCTCGATTATGATTTCAAACTTGCCGGTGAGAAGAGGTTATTTTACATTAGCTCACTTGATGAATGGAGAGCCCAAGCCTATGAGATTGCCAAATTGTTTAAAGAAAAGGTTAAAAGATGGCATGATAAAAGGATACAAAAGCGTGAGTTTAATGTAGGTGATCATGTTTTGCTATACAACTCTCGTTTAAGATATTTTGCAGGAAAGCTTCTCTCTAAATGGGAAGGCCCTTACATTATCGAGGAGGTCTATCGTTCTGGTGCCATAAAAATTAACAATGCCGAAGGAAAAAATCTGAAGGTGGTAAACGGTCAAAGACTCAAACATTATATCTTAGCTACTCCCATAAATGTTGAGACCAATGTAATTGATACCGTAACACCAAAGGTGTACATAAGGGATACTTTCCAGAATGTTTCAGACTCCGAAAAGGAATAGGTATGTGGTACGGTAAGTAAACCGACTCCAAAACGTTTCCAATGATAAATTTTCTCTGTTTTGGAATATTTAAAAAATTAGGAAAACTAAAAGTAGTCTGAAAGATACACAAGGCAGCCACAAGGGTGAAGGGCGCGCCCTACCCCCCGGGCGTGCCCCCGACCTTGTGGCCACCTCGTGTGCCCTCCGGACTCTGTTTTCCTGCATAATACTTCTTATGGTCTGTAAAAATTCATTATAATCTCCCAAAGGTTTTGACCATCGTACCATGCAAATATCTCATGTTTTTGTTTCGAGTTGTTTTTTGCGAGAGTTTTCAAGACCAGGAATCATGTCGTCTTCCTCCTCCAACAGCGGGGGTGATGATGCTTGGCTAATGAAGATAGAGATGAAGAGAGAAGAACTTGTGAGATCAAAAAGGGTGATAATATCAAGAAGGCCGCGGAGGATCAAGTTCTGACAGCAGAAGAAGAAGACATCCTCCAACCTTACTACAATCATCTTACCCCTACTGAAATTGAAGCTTTCAAGATGATTGAAATAGTTCGGGTGCAAAACAAGTATCTAACTCGCGAAAATATTATGTTTCAAGAGTACATCACCGCACTCAAGGGCATTATTCCCAAATTGGAGAATCTCCTATGCTCGATGTGTGACACGACTTCATCAACAACTTTGTCATCCTCACCTCCGAAGAAAGAGATCTAAATACATGGGTATGGGCACTCCCCTTGGCAGATGCCAAGCTTGGGGGAGTGCCCTGGTATCGTATCACTATAACACCTCTATCTTTATCGTTTTTTTAGTTTGATCCTTTTGGTTATATCTTGATCTAGTAGAATAAAGTTTTAGTATGATCTAGCTGAGTTTTGCCTTATGTTCCCTCTATGTAATCGAGTTCGTGAGATATATAATAAAGAGTAGTTTTAAGTTAAGGGCTTTGCTTTCTTGCTATGATCTTGAGGGAATTAAATAAAAGAAATAATAAAAAGATCATATATTGATCTTATGGAGAGTAATGGCTTCACATATAAAGAGTATGATGAATAAAAGTTGTTGAGAGTTGACAAACATAGTTTTGGTCATTGTTGCAATTAATAGGAAGTAATAAAGAAAGAGAGGCTTCACATATAAATATACTATCTTGGACATCTTTTGTAATTGTCACACATTAAAATATGACATGATAAAAAGTTGACGTTCGACAAGGGAGACAACATAATGAGTTATGTTTGCTTATATCCGAATAGAGGTTATATTATCATGGATCATCCAACATGTTGAGCTTGCCTTTCTCTCTCATGCTAGCCAAATTCTTTGCACCAAGTAGAGATACTACTTGTGCTTCCAAACATCCCTAAACCTAGTTTTGCCATGAGAGTCCACCATACCTACCTATGGATTGAGTAAGATCCTTCAAGTAAGTTGTCATCGGTGCAAGCAACAAAAATTGCTCTTTAAATATGTATGATCTATTAGTGTGAAGAAAATAAGCTTTATATGAACTTTGTTGGGGATCGTAGCAGAAATTTAAAATTTTCTACGCATCACCAAGATCAATCTATGGAGTAATCTAGCAACGAGGGGAAGGGGAGTGCATCTACATACCCTTGTAGATCGCTAAGCGGAAGCGTTACTAGAACGCGGATGAGGTAGTCGTACTCGTAGCGATTCAGATCGCGGTCGATTCCGATCTAAGCGCCGAACAACGGTGCCTCCGCGTTCAACACACGTGGAGCCCGGTGTCGTCTCCCATGCCTTGATCTAGCAAGGAGAGAGGGAGAGGTTGGGGAAGACTCCGTCCTGCAGCAGCACGATGGCGTGGTGGTGGTGGAGGAGCGCGGTACTCCAGCAGGGCTTTGCCAAGCACTACGAGAGACGAGGAGGGGGAGAGGTAGGGTTGCGCCTTGGGAGAGAGAGACTCATGTGTTGTGCAGCCCCAAAACCTCCACTATATATAGGGGCAAGGGCAAGGGGAGGCGCCCTAGGGTTTCCCCTAGGGGGGCTGCCAGGGCAGATGGGATCTCCCCCTTGGGTGACTTGGCCCCAAGCCAGGAGGTGGGAACCCTAGATGGGGCGCCCCAAACCCCCTGGTCACGTGGGAATAGGTGAGGGGGGCGCACAGCCCCTTAGTGGGCTGGTTTTCCCCCTTCCCTTGGCCCATGAAGCCCCCAACACTTGTCGGGGCTCCCGAAACACCTTTCGGTCATGCTGGTCATCACCCGGTACCTCCGGAACACTTCCGAACTCCAAAACCCTTCATCCAATATATTAATCTTCACCTCCGGACCATTCCAGAACTCCTCGTGACGTCCGGGATCTCATCCGGGACTCCGAACAACATTCGGTAACCGCGTACATACTTTCCCTATAACCCTAGCGTCATCGAACCTTAAGTGTGTAGACCCTACGGGCTCGGGAATAATGCAGACATGACCGAGACATCTCTCTGGTCAATAATCAGCAGCGGGATCTGGATACCCATGTTGGCTCCCACATGTTCCATGATGATCTCATCGGATGAACCATGATGTCAAGGATTCAGTCAATCCCGTATACAATTCCCTTTGTCTACCGATATAGTACTTGCCCGAGATTCGATCGTCGGTATCCCGATACCTTGTTCAATTTTGTTACCGGCAAGTCTCTTTACTCGTTCCGTAACACATCATCCCGTGATCAACTCCTTGGTCACATTGTGCACATTATGATGATGTCCTACCGAGTGGGCCCAGAGATACCTCTCCGTTTACACGGAGTGACAAATCCCAGTCTCGATTCATGCCTACCCAACAGACACTTTCGGAGATACTCATAGTGCACCTTTATAGCCACCCAATTATGTTGTGGCGTTTGGTACACCCAAAGCATTCCTACGGTATCCGGGAGTTGCACAATCTCATGGTCTAAGGAAATGATACTTGACATTAGAAAAGCTTTAGCAGACGAACTATACGATCTTGTGCTAGGCTTAGGATTGGGTCTTGTCCATCACATCATTCTCCTAATGATGTGATCCCGTTATCAATGACATCCAATGTCCATGGTCAGGAAACCATGACCATCTATTAATCAACGAGCTAGTCAACTAGAGGCTTACTAGGGACATGTTGTGGTCTATGTATTCACACATGTATTACGGTTTCCGGTTAATACAATTATAGCGTGAACAATAGACAATTATCATGAACAAGGAAATACAATAATAACCATTTTATTATTGCCTCTAGGGCATATTTCCAACAGTCTCCCACTTGCACTAGAGTCAATAATCCAATTCACATCACTATGTGATTGCAATGAATCCAACACCCATGGGGTTTGTTCATATCTTGCTTGTGAGAGAGGTTTATTAGTTAATGAGTCTGAACCTTTCAGATCCATGTGTGCTTTACAAATCTCTATGTCATCTTGTAGATGCAGCTACCACACGCTACTTGGAGCTATTCCAAATAACTGTTCTACTATACGAATCCGGTTTACTACTCAGAGTCATCCGGATTAGTGTCAAAGTTTGCATCGACGTAACCCTTTACGACAAACTCTTTTACCACCTCCATAATCGAGAAAATTCCTTAGTCCACTAGTTACTAAGGATAAGTTCGACCGCTGTCATGTGATCCATTCCTGGATCACTCTTGTACCCCTTGACTGACTCATGGCAAGGCACACTTCAGGTGCGGTACACGGCATAGCATATTGTAGAGCCTATGTCTAAAGCATAGGGGACGACCTTCGTCCTTTCTCTCTCTTCTGTCGTGGTCAGGTCTTGAGTCTTACTCAATATTCACACCTTGTAACACAGCTAAGAACTCCTTTTTTGCTGATCTATTTTTGAACTCCTTCAAAATCTTGTCGCGGCATGTATTCATTCGAAAGTACTATTAAGCGTTTTTTATCTATCCTTATAGATCTTGATGCTCAATGTTCAAGTAGCTTAATCTAGATTTTCCATTGAAAAACACTTTTCAAATAACCCTGCATGCTTTCCAGAAATTCTACATCATTTCTGATCAACAATATGTTAACAACATGTACTCATCAAAAATTCTATAGTGCTCCCACTCACTTCTTTGGAAATACAAGTTTCTCATAAACTTTATATAAACCCAAAATCTTTGATCATCTCATCAAAGCATACATTCCAACTCCGAGATGCTTACTCCAGTCCTTAGAAGGATTGCTGGAGCTTTTCATACTTGTCAGCATCTTTCAGGATTGACAAAACCTTCTAGTTGTATCACATACAACCTTTCCTCAAGAAAAATATCAAGGAAACAATGTTTTTTACATCCTATCTGCAAGATTTCATAAATAATGCAGTAACTGCTAACATAATTCCAACAGATTCTTAGCATCGTTACGAGTTAGAAAGTCTCATCATAGTCAACTCCTTGAACTTGTCGGGAAACATCTTAACGACAAGTCGAGCTTTCTTAATGGTGACACTTACCATCATTGTCTGTCTTCCTTTTAAAATCCATCTGCACCCAACAGCCTTACGACCATCAAGTGGTTCTTTCAAAGTCTATACTTTCTTTTATACATGGATCCTCTCTCGGATTTTATGGCCTCGAGCCATTCTTCGAAATCTGGGCCCACCATCACTTCTCCATAGCTCGTAGGTTCATTGTTGTCTAGCAACATGACTTCCAAGACAGGATTACGTACCACTCTGAAGTAGTATGCATCCTTGTCGACCTATGAGGTTTGGTAGTGACTTGATCCGAAGTTTCATGATCATTATCATAAGCTTCCACTTCAATTGGTGTAGGTGCCACAGGAACAACTTCTTGTGCCCTGCTACACACTAGTTGAAGTGACGGTTCAATAACATCATCAAGTCTCCACCATCCTCCCACTCAATTCTTTCGAGAGAAACTTTTCCTCGAGAAAGGACTCGTTTCTAGAAACAATCACTTTTTCTTCCGGATCTGAAATAGGAGGTATACCCAACTATTTTTGGGTATTCTATGAAGATGCATTTACCCGCTTTGGGTTCGATCTTATGAGCCTGAAACTTTTTCACATAAGCACCGCAGCCCCAAACTTTTAAGAAACGACAGCTTAGGTTTCTCTAAACCATAGTTCATACGGTGTCGTCTCAACGGAATTGTGTGGTGCCCTATTTAAAGTGAGTGCGGTTGTCTCTAATGCCTAACCCATAAACGATAGTGGTAATTCAATAAGAGACATCATGGTATACACCATATCCAATAGGGTGCAGTTGTGATGTTCGGACACACCATCACACTATGGTGGTCCAGGCGGTATTAGTTGTGAAACAATTTCCACAATGTCTTAATTGTGTGCCAAACTCGTAACTCAGATATTCATCTCTATGATCATATCATAGACATTTTATCATCTTGTCACGACGATCTTCAACTTCACTCTGAAATTACTTAAACCTTTCAATAATTCAGATTTGTGTTTCATCAAGTAAATATACTCAGCATCTACTCAAATCATCTATGAAGTAACAACATAACGATATCCACTGCATGCCTCAGCACTCATTGGACTGCACACATCAAAATGTATTACTTCCAACAAGTTGCTTTCTTGTCCCATCTTACTGAAAACGAGGCCTTTCAGTCATCCTGCCCATGTGGTATGATTTGCATGTCTCAAGTGATTAAAAATCAAGTGAGTCCAAACGATCCATCTGCATGGAGTTTCTTCATGCATATCTACCAATAGACATGGTTCGCATGTCTCAATCTTTTCAAAAACGAGTGAGTCCAAAGATCCATCAACATGGAGCTTCTTCATGCGTTTTATACCAACATGACTCAAATGGCAATGCCACAAGTATGTGGTACTATCATTACTATCTTATATCTTTTGGCATGAACATGTGTATCACTATGATCGAGATTCAATAAACCATTCATTTTAGGTGCAAGACCATTGAAGGTATTATTCAAATAAACAGAGTAACCATTATTCTCCTTAAATGAATAACCGTGTGGCGATAAACATAATCCAATCATGTCTATGCTCAACGCAAACACCAAATAACAATTATTTCGGTTTAACACCAATCCCGATGGTAGAGGGAGCGTGCGATGGTTGATCACATCAACCTTGGAAACACTTCCAACACATATTGTCATCTCACCTTTAGCTCATCTCCGCAGCCTTTTATTTCGAGTTACTAACGCTTAGCAACCGAACCGGTATTTATTACCCTGGTGCTACTAGGAGTACTAGTAAAGTACACAATAATATGACGTATATCCAAAATACTTCTGTCGACCTTGCCAGCCTTCTCATCTACCAAGTATCTAGGGTAGTTCTGCTTCAGTGACCGTTCCCCTCATTATAGAAGCACTTAGTCTCGGGTTTGGTTCAACCTTGGGTTTCTTCACTAGAGACGCAACCGATTTGCCGTCTCATGAAGTATCCCTTCTTTCCCTTTCCCTTCTTGAAACTAGTGGTTTAACCATCAACAATTGATGCTCCTACTTGATTTCTACTTTCACGGTGTCAAACATCGCGAGTTGCTCAAGGATCATCATGTCTATCCCTGATATGTTATAGTTCATCACGAAGCTCCAATAGCTTGGTGGCAGTGACTATGGAGAACCATCACTATCTCATTTGGAAGATTAACTCCCACTCGATTCAAGCAATTGCAGTACTCAGACAATCTGAGCACATGCTCAATGATTGAGTTTTTCTCCCTTAGTTTGCAGGCTTAAGAAACTTGTCAGAGGTCTCATACCTCTTGACATGGGCACTAGTCTGAAATTCCAATTTCAGTCTTTGGAACATCTCATATGTTCTGCGACGTTTCAAAAACGTCTTTGGTGCCACAATTCTAAACCGTTAGTATTACATACTGAACTATCATGTAGTCATCAAAACGTGTATGTCAGATGTTTCCCAACATCTACAGACGATGCTCGAGGTTCAACACACTGAGCGGTGCATTAAGGACATAACCCTTCTGTGCAGAAATGAGGACAATCCTCAGTTCACGGACCCAGTCCGCATAATTGCTACTGTCAACTCTCAACTAAATTTTCTCTAGGAACATATCTAAAATAGTAGAACCAAAGCATGAGCTACAACATAATTTGCAAAGACCTTTTGACTATGTTCATGATAATTAAGTTCATCTAATCAAATTATTCAATGAACTCCCACTTAGATAGACATCCCTCTAGTCATCTAAGTGATACATGATCCGAGTCAACTAGGTCGTGTCCGATCATCACGTGAGACGGACTAGTCATCATCGGTGAACATATTCATGTTGATCATATCCACTATACGACTCATGTTCGACCTTTCGGTCTTCCGTGTTCCGAGGCCATGTCTGTACATGCTAGGCTCGTCAAGTTAACCTAAGTGTATTGCGTGTGTAAATCTGGCTTACACCCATTGTATGCGAATGTTAGAACCTATCACACCCGATCATCATGTGGTGCTTCGGAACAACGGACCTTAGCAACGGTGCACAGTTAGGGAGAACACTTTCTTGAAATTATTGCGAGCGATCATCTTATTTATGCTACCGTCGTTCTAAGCAAATAAGATGTAAACATGACAAACATCACATGCAAATCATAAAGTGACATGATATGGCCAATATCATCTTGCACCTTTGATCTCCATCTTCGAGGCGCGGCATGAACACCATCGTCACCGGCATGACACCATGATCTCCATCATCGTGTCTTCATGAAGTTGCCTCGCCAACTATTACTTCTACTACTATGGCTAACGGTTAGCAAAAAGTAAAGTAATTGCATGGTGTTTTCATTGACACGCAGGTCATAGATAAATTAAGACAACTCCTATGGCCCCTGCCAGTTGTCATACTCATCGACATGCAAGTCGTGATTCCTATTACAAGAACATGATCAATCTCATACATCACACATATCATTCATCACATCCTTTTGGCCATATCACATCACATAGCATACCCTGCAAAAACAAGTTAGACGTCCTCTAATTGTTGTTGCATGTTTTACGTGGCTGCTATGGGTTTCTAGCAAGAACGTTTCTTACCTACGCAAAACCACAACGGTGATATGCCAATTACTATTTACCCTTCATAAGGACCCTTTTCATCGAATCCGATCCGACTAAAGTGGGAGAGACAGACACCCGCCAGCCACCTTATGCATCAAGTGCATGTCAGTCGGTGGAACCAGTCTCACGTAAGTGTACGTGTAAGGTCGGTCCGGGCCGCTTCATCCCACAATGCCGCCAAATCAAGATAAGACTAGTAACGGCAAGCAAATTGAACAAATCATCGCCCACAACTAATTTGTGTTCTACTCGTGCATAGAATCTACGCATAGACCTAGCTCTAATACCACTGCTGGGGATCATAGCAGAAATTTAAAATTTTCTACGTATCACCAAGATCAATCTATGGAGTAATCTAGAAACGAGGGGAAGGGAAGTGCATCTACATACCTTTGTAGATCGCTAAGCGGAAGCGTTACTAGAACGCGGATGAGGTAGTCGTACTCGTAGCGATTCAGATCGCGGTCGATTCCAATCTAAGCGCCGAACAACGGCGCCTCCGTGTTCAACACACGTGCAACCCGGTGATGTCTCCCATGCCTTGATCCAGCAAGGAGAGAGGGAGAGGCTGGGGAAGAATCCGTCCAGCAGTAGCACGACGGCGTGGTGGTGGTGGAGGAGCGCGGTACTCCAGCAGGGCTTCGCCAAGCACTACGAGAGACGAGGAGGGAGAGAGGTAGGGCTGCGCCTTGGGAGAGAGAGACTCATGTGTTGTGCAGCCCCAAAACCTCCACTATATATAGGGGCAAGGGCAAGGGGAGGCACCCTAGGGTTTCCCCTAGGGGGGCGGCGGCCAGGGTAGATGGGATCTCCCCCTTGGGTGACTTGGCCCCCAAGCCAGGAGGTGGGAACCCTAGATGGGGCGCCCCAAACCCCCTGGTCACGTGGGAATAGGTCGGGGGGGCACACAGCCCCTTAGTGGGCTGGTTTGCCCCCTTCCCTTGGCCCATGAAGCCCCCAACACTTGTCGGGGCTCCCGAAACACCTTTCGGTCATGCTGGTCATCACCCAGTACCTCCGGAACACTTTCGGACTCCAAAACCCTTCGTCCAATATATCAATCTTCACCTCCGGACCATTCCAGAACTCCTCGTGACATCCGGGATCTCATCCGGGACTCCGAACAACATTCAGTAACCGCGTACATACTTTCCCTATAACCCTAGCATCATCGAACCTTAAGTGTGTAGACCCTACGGGTTCGGGAGTCATGCAGACATGACCGAGACAACTCTCCGGTCAATAACCAACAGCGGGATCTGGATACCTATGTTGGCTCCCACATGCTCCAAGATGATCTCATCGGATGAACCACGATGTCAAGGACTTAATCAATCCCGTATACAATCCCCTTTGTCTAGCGGTACGATACTTGCCCGAGATTCGATCGTCGGTATCCCGATACCTTGTTCAATCTCGTTACCGGCAAGTCTCTTTTACTCGTTCCGTAACACATCATCCCGTGATCAACTCCTTGATCACATTGTGCACATTATGATGATGTCCTACCGAGTGGGCCCAGAGATACCTCTCCGTTTACACGGAGTGACAAATCCCAGTCTCGATTCGGCCAACCCAATAGACACTTTCGGAGATACATGTAGTGTACCTTTATAGCCACCCAGTTACGTTGTGACGTTTGGCACACCCAAAGCACTCCTACGGTATCTGGGAGTTGCACAATCTCATGGTCTAAGGAAATGATACTTGACATTAGAAAAGCTTTAGCATACGAACTACACGATCTTTGTGCTAGGCTTAGGATTGGGTCTTGTCCATCACATCATTCTCCTAATGATGTGATCCCGTTATCAACGACATCCAATGTCCATTGTCAGGAAACCGTAACCATCTATTGATCAACGAGCTAGTCAACTAGAGGCTTACTAGGGACATGTTGTGGTCTATGTATTCACACATGTATTACGGTTTCCGGTTAATACAATTATAGCATGAACAATAGACAATTATCATGAACAAGGAAATACAATAATAACCATTTTATTATTGCCTCTAGGGCATATTTCCAACAAACTTGTGATATGGAAGAAATAAAAGCGACAGACTTCATAATAAAGGTCCTTATAACAAGCGGTAATATAAAGTGACTTTCTATTGCACTAAGATTTTTTACATCCAACCATAAAAGTGCATGGCAACCTCTCCTTCCCTCTGCGAAGGGCCTATCTTTTACTTTTTATCTCTTACCCTTATACAAGAGTAATGGTGATCATCACCTTTCTTTTTTATACTTTTCCTTTGGCAAGCTCTATGTGTTGGAGAGATCCGGATATATATATCCACTCGGATGTAGGTTATCATAAAGTATTATTGTTGACATTACCCTTGAAGTAAAATGTTGGGAGGCGAAACTATAAGCCCCTATCTTTCTCGGTGTCCGGTGGAGACTTTGAACCCATAAGTATCGCGTGAGTGTTAGCAATTGTGAAAGATTATATGATAGTTGAGTATGTGGACTTGCTGAAAAGCTCTTTAATTGACTCTTTCTGATGTTATGATAAATTGCAATTGCTCCAATGACTGAGATCATAGTTTGTTAGTTTCCAATAATTTTCTGATTCATACTTTACTTTGTGAATGAATTGTTACTTTAGCATAAGAAATTATATGATAATATATGTTATTGTTCTAAAGATGATCATGATGCCCTCATGTCCGTATTTTATTTTATCGACACCTCTTTCTCTAAACATGTGGACATACTTATCGATATCGGCATTCGCTTGAGGACAAGCCAGGTCTAAGCTTGGGGAGTTGATACGTCCATTTTGCATCATGCTTTTATTTTGATATTTATTGCATTATGGGATGTTATTACACATTACATCACAATACTTATGCCTATTCTCTCTTATTTTATAAGGTTTACATGAAGAGGGAGAATGCCGGCACCTAGAATTCTGGACTAGAAAAGGAGCAAATATTAGAGCCTATTCTGCACAACCCAAAAGTCCTGAAACTTCACAGAGCTTATTTTTGGAATATATAAAAAATATTGGGCGAAGAAAGTGCCAGAGGGGGGCCACCAGCCAGCCACAAGGGTGGCAGCAATGCTCTCAATACTTCGATGAGGCGCTCAGTCCAGATCTCCATGCCTTTCACATAGTCGTTGTAGGTGGCATCAGCGCTCTCAAGCAGTTTCTTCTCATCCTGAAGGTCCTTGGCTAGGATCTTCTCGCGAGCCCTGCTGGTCTCAAGGGACTCCTCCAGTGTGCTCAGCTTTAGCTTCAGATCGGCAATGGAGTCGTTGGCTGCGGAGAGTTGCTTGGTCTTGTCAGATATGGTGGTCTGCATCTCCGCCAAGGTATAGATAGTTTTCTCTCTATCGCTCTTGAGCATCGCAATCTCCTTTCCATGCTCCTCCAGATCTGCCTCCAGCTTCCCCACCTTGCCGGCCAGCTCGATCTAGGCGGTCTCTGCAGCTTCGGCAGCATTGACGGCTTCCTTCAGCTTGCCGGCATGGTCCAAGACCAGAGCGTCAAGCGTCTTCTTGTGCTCCTGCTCTAGCTCTTGAGTCTGCTGTGTGACAAGCTTCTCAATTTCCTCATCCTTGCCGCGAAGGTTGGCAGCAAGTGCCTCCTCACGAGGGCAAGGTCCTCTCCATGAGCATCGAGCAGGACACGGTGTTCCCTTAGTTGTGCGTCTTCCTTGGCAGCCTGTTGAGCGGCCTCCTCCTGTGCCTTCTCAACGTCGGACTGTTTTAGAAGGAGCTCATCCCAACACTGGCTCAGTTGCTCCCGGCCAGTCCTCGGCTCTTGCCAGTCCTCGGCAAACCAGACCTGCATTTGCTCGACACACTTTTTGAGGTCTGCCTCTGCCGTGTTGACAACCGCTGCCTTAGAGTCCAGTTTCTCCTTGCAGGTACGGTGAAGCGCCTGGAGCTTCTGAAAGTTGTCACTCATGGCCAGGAGGAGCTGGTCTTCTTTGGATCTGCTGCTACTGACATGCGGCTCATCAACAATCTTAAGCCCGGCAGCGGCAATGGCTTCTTCATCAAAAACCTCTCCCTCTGTTGGCGCTCCAGTGCTTGTCGTCCCCGGGATGTTGACGAACATGTTGTCGCCAACTTTCAGGTACCTGCTTGAGGGAGGGGCTTCAAATGTTGACGGGTAGTCCTCAACAACCGTCTCCCCGGTAACTGAGGGCTCCGGGGCCGATGTAGCACCGGGCGCTCCTGCGGCAGGAATGCTATCAGTACGGTCGCTGGTCCCCTTGCCGGCCTCCCCGGCAGACCCTATGGCAGTTTTTTCTTGCACATCCTTGGCGGCCTCGTCAGCAGTGACCCTGGCGGCCTCGATGGCAGCATCCTTGGCGGTCTCCTCGATGACGGCCTCGATGTCCATTTGGTCCGCTAAGGAGGGATCTGAAAGCCAAGGAGGAAAAACGAGATGAAACCAAGGTTGAAGTTCAAAGCAGAAAGAAAAGAGAAAAAGATCATACTGGAAAAATGACAAGTGCCAGGAAGTAGGCGGCTTACCTGTGTCGAGCTATTGGGAGGTGGCTCCCTCCCCGACAACATTTGTTGTCGGTGTAGGACTGCTGACGCCTTTGCTTGCCGGCTCTTCCTCCCCACGGGAGGGCTCGTCAGTGGAAGCCCTTGCCGGGGACCCCTCTCTGGGCGGTGTGGTTGACGGAGGCGGCATGTCGGAGATGGCCCTCGGCGGCTCCTCTTGTTGCTGTTCTTCTCCTGCAAACCTGGCAAGGTTAGCAGTAAAGATATGTACCCCAACGCCCGCCAACGGGAAATGAGTAATGGACTCACGCCCGTGGCTGGGTTGGGGGCTGCATCGCAGGATGGACTCCGGGCTGATTGTGATCATCTCCGGCACACTCAAGGTGCTTGCCGGGGGCTCGTCGCCCGTCAAAGTCTTGGCCTTCTTCGCCATCCTCTGCGCCAATGTTTCCGTGTCACTACGGAGACGGGCCAAGGCAAGATCCAAATAAGATGAGATAGCCAAATCAAAGACTCAGGGGATAGAGAAGGCGGCAGGGCACTTACTCATCTTCTTCTTCTTCTGGCCTCCTCTCCCTCCTCGGGCTAAAAGAGGAGAGGTCAAAGTCGACCTTGGCTATGCTGTCCGTACAAGGGGATGGTGAAGGGGACCTGAAACGCTTGGCTGTGGCAGGAGCGGCAGCCTGATGTGAGCTTGCTCCAGCTGCCGGCGCCGTCACGCGAGCCGCCCCTGTTGCTTTCTTTGCCGCCGCCCTCGTCTGACGCACGGGTTGCTGTTGAGCATCTTGCCGCTCCACGACCTCGCCGGCTGCCCCCTTGTCGGGGACCTCTTTGGACGAGGAAGCCTGCTGGACTAGCTCGCCAGAGATGGCTCGCCGAAGGACGCGCTTTTTCTTTGGAGCATGGGCTCCTCATGCAGCTACTCCTCAGCTGTATCTTCAGCAGAAGGGCCCCCGGCAACCATGCCACTATGCTCTTCGGCAGGCTCCCCCTGCTCGGCAAAGTCCTCCTCTGCGCTGGTTTCGTCTTCCACGAAGCCAACGCTGCCGGCCTCCTCGGCAAGGGCCGCCTCTTCCGCCCTGCTAATGATGTATGCCACCTCCTCGTCGATGGTGGGGCGGATGAAATGCGTCTCGTCTTGAATGGCCTCCTCCGACATGTTGTCAAAGAAATCCTTCACCTGCTTCACGGATGGCTTGGCCCAAGTTTGATCAAGGCCATGGGCGTTGAACGGTGGCATCATGGCAATGATCGAGGTTAGGGCGGTGTTGTTGCACAGAGGGATGACTCCTGCCGGCAACCTGAACTTGCAGTCAACCCTGAACATCTTGTGGCAGAGGGTTGCGTGTTGCATCACCATCAGGTTGTTGTTCAGACCAGGGCACAGCCTCATGATATCTGCTGCATTCCGGTAATCCCAGGCCGGTCTCACTTTGTTATGCAGAGGAGCAATGCGGCGGCGGAGGAAGTCGGCGCCAACCATCTCAATTGTGAGCCCGACAGCTTTGAGGCGCTTGATATTGTCGATCGCAATCATGAGATCCTTGTCTCGAGGGTCGAGGGTGCTCCAACCATTGTCGCGGGCCAGCTTCGTTTGCCAGGGCAGACAGAACAGCCGCGGGTCTTCCTCCGTGATCCAGCACCACCGACCCCGCCACTCATCCCACTTTTCGCGCCAGAGCACGTCGGGGTACGTCTCCTTGTTCCATGCCCTTGGAATCTAGGCGACGCAGCCGGAAAGGGCCTCTCCTGGCTGGATCTGAGGGATGAAGAAGTGGTAGAAGAGGGCTGTGTTGGGGACCACTCCGGCAAAGTTCTCGCAGAGGTGGGCGAAGGTGGACATACAAGCTACTGCATTCGGTGTGAAATCCAAGAGATGGAAGCCAAATGTGTACATGATGTCGACGAAGAAATCGGAAAATGATGGCAGAGCCCACAGTAGAGATAATCAACAAAGAAGGTGAATTTATCTGGAGTGGGCGTGGCGCAGGAAGCAGGGATGATGCGGGTAGCGGGGTGTCCCTTTGTCACTCTTCCCCGCATGCACAGGTATCGATCCTTCTGCGCATGCGCGTCGAGTGTCGGGGCGAAGACGGTGTTCTTCTTCCACGTCGTCACGAACTCACTCTCTAGCACGTATATGTCTTTGCCCGCTTTGCGCGCATCTTTGTCCTTGCCCGCTTTGGGTGCGTCTTTGCCCTTGCCCGCCTTGGGCGCCTCCTTGCTCTTGCTCGCTTTAGGCGCCATAAGAGACTGGAGAGAAGCGGGAGGCCGAGGATGGTGGGAGCGCAGGGGCGGCGGATGGATGAAGCGACTATGTTTCGGGCTCGAGGAGGAAGATGACGGTGGTTCCTAGATTGGGATGGGCGAGAGGTAAATGAGCGGCGCCTCTGCGGATTCCTCTTTTTATGGGGAAGGCGTGGGGCTGCCTCTTTACTGTTCAATGAGGAGGCGTTTGCACAGGCGTGCTGTTGTTGTGACCATTCCACACACGTACCCCACGTCGCGCACTCAATGTGGATCATGGCGAAGCGCAACAAATGAGATGATTACAACAGTTAACCCCTGCCACGTGTGCCCGCGCACTGTTTGGGCCTAGCCCAACAACGCCTCGCACCCGCGTGTGTGGCCCAGGCCCGGGGGGTCCTGTCGGTGTGATAAGGTTTGGGCCCTTTCGTACCCCTTACTTGTGCATGGGTAGTTGAAATCGTACCCGCGGTGAGGCTTGACGGGGACAGCTGGTGGCAAATGCAAGACGACCAAGACGACATCCGAGCCAGTAATCAGAGAACAGAAGACAAGTTGAACCCCTCACAAGATTCTTGCCGGGGTGGTTTGCGAGCCCCGGCCAAGCTTCTTGTCGGGATGGTTTGTGAAGCCTCAGCAAGACCGCCACCCTTGAGGTTGAGAGCTCTGACACCATCGACAATGTCAAGACCAAGATCCAGGGGCGTCTGCGTGGTGGCATGGAGATATTTGTGAAGACCAAGAGGCAAAGTCCCCCGCAAGGCTCTTGCCGGGGACGTCTGCAAGGCCCCGGCAAGATCCTTGCCAGGGGCATTTGCGAGCCTGCGGCAAGGTTCGCACACATCAAGGTTCCGCCGCCCTGCCACCGCTCCAGCACGGCAACTAGCCAGCCAGCCAGGCAATCACCTGCGTGGTGGCATGCAGATCTTCGTGAAGATCCTGCCACTGCTCCAGCGCAGCGGCTAGCCAGTCAGCTTGGCATTGCATGCCTCATCATCCTGGGTGCGTCTCAAGATGGGGTGAGGCGGCGACGGACGGGACGGGCTCTATTTCCGTCCCTGATAAAGTTAGGGGCACGTAACCGGCGCATTTAATGTGTTTGTCCTAAGACATTAGTGATAAGCATGTACACGGTAGCTACTTTACACCTCCTGTATGCCTGTACGCCATTGTGGTAGCCCCTTGGTATAAAACGAGGCCCAAGGCGATGCAGGAAGGGACGTTTGGACTTTACGGCCTAGTTGGCATGCGCAGCAGCTAGCTGAAGCTCAAGAACACTAAATATACTAGAAGCGGGACTAGGGTTTTACGCTTCTCAGCGGCCCGAACCTGGGTAAAAATCTCTCGTGTTGATTGTTAGATCTTCTCTTTGCTCACTCCTCTTCCCTGCCAAATCGTAGAAGGGATCCACAGGATCCCATAGGTGTCGTTTCCCCGACAACAAGAAAAGCATGCCTCTCAAAATAATTTTATCTCTCTGATTTAAGCTTTGAGCTCTCGTACATCTCAAAATTCATGCTTCCCTCTACGAAGGGCCTATCTATTTACTTTTATGCAATTTTTATTTTTATTTTGAGTCTCCATCTTCTCTTATGAAGAACCAACTAGAGAACACTATTGTCATACTTGTCATTGGATGTAGCTAATGTGGAGTGTGTTTCATGAATGGATCAATGATTGAGCATAATGGGCTAGGGATAGATTTCTTTAGCATTGATATTTTGAAAGACATGGTTGCTTGTTAGTATGCTTGAGTATTTATGTCTTCATATCAAATTATAGACTATTGCTTTGAATCATTCAAGTCCAAATGTCCATGCAACAAAAGAAAAGATTATATGATGAATATGATAGGTAGCATTCCACATCAAAAATTATGTTTCTATCATTTACCTACTCGAGGACGAGCAGGAATTAAGCTTGGGGATGCTTGATACATCTCCAACATATCTATAATATTTGATTGTTCCATGCTATTATAGTATCAATCTTGGATGTTTTATATACACTTATAAGCAATTATATATAATTTTTTGGGACTAACCTATTAATTTAGTGCCCAGTGCCAGTTGTTGTTTTTTTGCCTGTTTTTGGTTTTTCAGAATATCAGTACCAAACAAAGTCCAAATACCACGAAACTTTTCTGTGATTTTTTTCCGGACATAAGAGACCCTGAATGCTTCGGGGGGGACGAGAAGATGGGGCATTGGCCCACGAGGCACCAGGGCACGCCCTGGTGGCTCGTGGAGTCCATGTAGCTTCGTTTGACCTAACTCCGCCTCTATAAATTCTCTGAAATTGGGAAACCAACAGAGGAGTCCACGAAATACTTTTTCGCCGCCGCAAGCCTCTGTTATCAAGAGATCCCATCTAGGGACCTTTTACGGCACTCCGTCAAAGGGGGGATCGATCACGGAGGGGCTCTACATCAACCTTGATGCCCTTCCGGTGATGCGTGAGTAGTTTACCACAGACCTACGGTTCCATAGTTAGTAGCTAGATAGCTTTGTCTCTCTATTTGATCTTCAATACAATGTTCTCCTTGATGTTCCTAGAGTTCTATCCGATGTAATCACTCTATGCGGTGTGTTTGTTGGGATCCGTTGAATTATGAGTTTATGCTCAGATTATCCATGAATATTATTTGAGTTTTCTCTGAACTTTTTTATGCATGATTGTTATAGCTTCGTATTTCTCTCCGATCTATTGATTTGCTTTGGCCAACTAGATTGATTTATCTTGCAATGGGAGAGGTGCTTTGTGATGGGTTCGATCTTGTGGTGCTCAATCCTAGTGACAGAAGGGGACATGACCTGTATGTATCATTGCTATTAAGGGTAAAAAGATGGAGTTTATTCATGCGCGATTTTACTTTGTCTACATCATATCATCTTTCTTAAGGCGTTACTTCATTCTTTATGAACTTAATACTCTAGATGCATGCTGGATAGCAGTCGATGTATGGAGTAATAGTAGTAGATGCAGAATCATTTCGGTCTACTTGTCTCATACATGATGCCTATATACATGATCATTGTCTTGGACATCGTTATAGTTATTTTCTTTTCTATCAATTTCTTAACAGTAATTTGTTTAACCACCTTATGCTATTTTCAAGAGAATCCTGTGGTGAAAACTATGGCCCCCGGGTCAGCTTCTATCATATATTAAAAATCGTAAAAATACCTTGCTGCAATTTTACTTTATTTATTTTATTTTGTATTTTGTTTGATCTATCTATCTATCACCATAGAATTTAATCTTGCAATTAACCGTCAAGGGATTGACAACCCTTGTTCGTGTTGGGTGCAAGGATTTGTTATTTTGTGTGCAGGTGTTGTTAACGAATTGTTGTGTGATTCTCCTAGTGGATTGATAACCTTGGTTCCATAACTAAGGGAAATACTTATCTCTACTGTACTACATCATACCCTCCTCTTCGGGGAAAACTCAACGCAACTCACAAGTAGCAATGCTCACTGGACCGCGGTGAAACGGACTCTTCATTACATTCGTGGTACTATGGATCTTGGCCTCTCACTCAATGCTTCAACGGCCCGACACAAAATGTTCCACCGATTACCGTGTCTACCTTGGACCGTCACTTATCTCCTGGTCGTCCAAGCGGCATCCCACGGTTTCTCGGTCTAGTGTCGAGGCTGAGTATCGCGCAGTGGCTAACGTTGTTGCTGAATGTTCCTGGCTTCGATAGCTTCTCTCCTGGCTCTCTTGTCCTGTTGATAAGGCCACCGTGGTGTATTGCGACAACGTCTCCGTTGTCTACCTCTCTACTAACCCCGTTCATCATCGCCGCACCAAACATATTGAGCTGGATATCCACTTTGTTCGCGGGCAAGTGGCCCTTGGTCACGTTCGAGTTCTTCACGTGCCTACCTCCAGCGGTTTGTAGATATCATGACAAAGGGGTTGCCAACGTCGGTTTTTGAGGAGTTTCGGTCCAGCCTGTGCGTTAACGCCGACGCTTCGACTGAGGATGGGTGTTGAGCGCCCTATGTACACATACATATACATGTACTCTAATCTCGGTCCACCTCGTTATGGTTTAGTATTGAACGTGATGATCTCTTTGTACATCTATATATTGGCACTGGATGCCCGTGAATAAACGTGTGTTGCATCCTATTATTTGTCTACAATATTTATCGCATATGAAGCCATACACTTCCCTAGGCAACTAATAGCCTTTTGGGCACACCACTACTAAGCTTTCATGCATCAATGTTACTAGTTAACTAACAAATCAAACAACGAAAATGTTAAAAATCTAACATCAGATTTTTTACATTTTCCAACGAACAGCCAAATTTGACATGCAAAAAATAGATAATTTTGCCATGCTTGTGTGTAAAAAATTATCATGTTCTGGAGTGAAAATTGCCATGCAGTATGAAAATGTGAGAAAAGTTATCATGTTACAACAAGCAATTGTTATGAATTTAAATTTGATGTCTGACATGTAAGAGGCCTCTCGTCCCTACGTCTCTCCTTCAAGGAAACATGGCTCGGGTTTCTGCCTTCCGGCGGCGGCGGCGCCGATCTGCCACGCCTCATGTGGCCTTAGGGCCATGGGTGCACGTTGGATCCCGACCCTTACTGGCGGGAGGGCTCCGTTTTTAGGTGCTTCTTCAAGTTTTATTAGGCTTTGTGTTCTCCTCGGCAAGATGAGATGGCGACAGCTTCTTGAAGATGAAATAAGGCTCTTCCGCCTAGCCCCATGTTCCAGTGCTGCGTTTAGCATCTTTGAAGAGCGTGTGGAAGTGTGTCTTCGGCGGATCTCGCAAAATTCTGTCGGTGGTTGTCTTTGGTGGATCTGCTCGGATTCGGTCTTTGTTCGTCTTTATTCATGTGTCTTTAGGTTGGTTCCTTCCGATCTAACCTTTTCTTCATCGGCGGTGGTTGCTGTTCTGGTGCGTTGGTCCTATGGGCCCTTAGCATGACGACTTCCCAACTGTGTACTATAATAAGTTCTGTCCGGCTCAGACGAGGGAGGGGTGATGACGGCGGCACGCCTTCAGCTCGTTAGTGTTTGTAATCGTCTCTAGGTGATCTACGAGTCTGGATGTAATTTTTGTTATTTTTGATGTTTGTTGTACTATCATGATTGAAAATGAATAGATTGAAAATTCTGCCAAAATAAAAAATATAAAAACTGAGGTGAGATATTACATTGGTGTCCATCAAACAATCAGTACGAGGTCCAAAGGAGATGTCGTCTCCCTGACTCTTTTTCTCTCCGCCTAACGGCCCATGTGTATCAAATAATTAAGCTTACATCTCGGGCATGACTTGAGCAAATTAGTAGTATCACGTTATGCACAGCTCAAATCCAACTAAAAGAACCAATGCACGCACGTACACAATGCACCGACGCCTGTACACATATAAAATTCCAGGTGTGTTCATCAGAAACGCAATACATTTTTTCTTGGATTAATTATTTTCCTTTCTCCATTTTTTTTCTGAATATCTGATGCACAAATACTCTCATCGTCCCATAATGTAAGACTTTTTGACACTACTGTAGTGTAAAAGAACGTCTTCAATTATGGGACGGAGGGACTTGATTTCAATACATGATGGAATATGATTTATAGTTATTTCTTTACTTTGAACGGGAGATATGACACAATACTATGCTCTTCCGTATTAGTCTCCCGGCCTTCATGCACAAAATTCATTGCTTGGAATTGTTTGAGACCACCCGTACCTCCTCAGTGATCATCATGTAGGAGTAGTAGTTCAGTTAGAGCATCTCCAATACACGATGTAGATGTACATAAAACTGATTCTTGCATCACGAAGGCACAAAAACGATGCTCCAACAGATGATGTAGATGCAAGTGTTTTTACTCAGATTTTGTCCGTGATGTAAAATAGTGCACCAAGTAATGCAAATTTCCATCGCTTGTGCGGCTCGAGTAAAACGCAGTCGGTCACGCGCTTAGCCCCCACTGTCGCACAGAACATTCCTGCGCCGCACCAGCTCCTCCACCTACCTAGTGCCACCAACGATTTCGCCCGGGAAGTCTGCCACCGCCGCTCGTCCATCCATCCCTGACCCGACCGTGATCCCTCCGTCGGACGGACACCGAAGGTCCCACCGCCGTGCCGATTTGGATCCGTCATGACATCGTGTTTTGGCCGATTCGGCTGTTTGTCGGAGCGCCGACGCCCATGATAGCTTTCGCAGCTCGTGGCCGACGTACGGAGTAGGATTACTGGCCACCGGAGCTAGTGCAAATAGTCACGCGACTTTTTTTCGAACCGGGCATGACCCCTTTCCATTGCAAAAGAACGGAAATACATTGTTCCGAGAAACAAACAGGAGAAAAGGGAAAGAGGTGCAGCGAGTTCGGGCACTGCCAGGAAACCCACTGCGTTCGCCCGACATCGAAACGAACGCCATGGGGCGAAAACCTGACAACACCATATTTCAACGACAACCTGAAATACTACAGTCTATTACAGCCAAAAGCTCATCACAAGAGCCAAATAGAAAACGGACAGGAGCTGGAAACGACAGCGGCAACTCTGAAAGCAGGCGAGATTGCGAGATCATTCTCCCTTGATCGGTCCCCTCGCCGCCTCGCACATCTTCATCATGCTCATAGTGCTTGACCTGACCATCGCCGCCCCACTGCGCAGCTCCTTGACTCCATCACCTTGCTGAAGACCTTCCCAATATAGCAAAAAGGAGCACACGGAAAACACAATCTCAAACGGTGTCTTAATCTGTTTCTTCTCAAAGGTGGCTCGATTTCTAGCCAACCAGATAGCCCAGCAAACGGCCGCCAGGCCAATAGTATAGTATTTCTTCTCATAGGGAAGGAAAGTGTGGCACCAGGAGAAATATTGCCAGTAACTGTTTGGACAGAGGTCCGTCCCTAAATCCATCCCAACACAACGCCACACCACTTTAGCCACAGGACAAGTGAAAAAAAAATGCCGGGATGATTCAGTATTGTCACAAAAGGAGCATTTGGGATCCCCAGGCCATCTCCTCTCCTTCATAACTTGCCTAGTCAAGACAACATCCTGAGATAGCTGCCACAGGAAAATTTTGATTTTGAGGGGGATCTTGGCCTTCCAAATCCATCTGTAGTGACAACCACTAAGAGGGTTTTCTAGCCATTTGTACATAGATTTGGTAGAAAATCTACCATTACCATTTAGCCCCCAGTATACTTGGTCCCCCCCCCCTACTCCCAGCTGTATACTGTCAATATATTTCCTCATATCCTCCCATTGCATCTGAAGATCAGGGGTAAGCCTTCTTCTAAAGAAGGTGTTGGGAGTCACAGCTTTGACTTTTGTGACAGTGCAGTCCTGCTCAGTGCATATGTCAAACAGCAGGGGATAACAGTCCTGGAATGGTCTAGACCCATTAATAGAGTCTTTCCACACTCTAGTTAGATCTCCTGATTCCGTTTTGATCTTTCTACCAGCCATATACAGGGCCTTAACTTTAAGAAGGGCTTTCCAGCACGGAGAATCATTGAACCTGGGTTCAACCGTAGCCACAGTTCTTTTTTTCAAATAACGAGCACGAATGATTTTTTGCCAAAGGCCATTTTGGGTCTCGAGTTTCCACCACCATTTGACCATCAAACTAATGTTTTGTTTACGAAGATCTTTAACTCCCAGGCCACCTTTATCTCGAGATCTACATATTCTGCCCCATTTGACCAAATGATACCTCCTTTTCTTGTTACAACCTTGCCAAAAGAATTTCCTTCTATGTTTATCAAGTTTTTCAATGAAGGTTTTGCTCATAAGCCACATAGACATATGATATAAGGATATTTGGGTGACAACTGAGTCCAACAAAGTTAGTCTTCCCTCCATGGATGCAGCATTACCGATCCACGCCTCGAATCTTTTAAGGTATTTAGCCACTATGAACTCCCAATCAGAATCTCTAAGTGTGGAATAACTAACAGGCATGCCGAGGTATTTGATGGGGAAGCTACCCACATCACAGTTAAACAACTCAGCATAGTATTTCACCGTGCTCTCATCGCCCCCCACAGTGAAGATCTCACTTTTATGATAGTTCACTTTAAGACCAGACATAAGCTCGAAGATGTACAACAGCAACTTCAGGTTTACTGCCTTATCAACATTGTGTTCCAGACAGATAATAGTATCGTCTGCATACTGGAGCACCGCAACTCCATTAGGAATAAGATCCGAAGCCAAACCCACCAGCAAGTTATTATTTTGGGCATTGGAGATCATCTTCGCAAGACAATCAGCGGCTAGATTAAACAGGAAAGGGGAGTGGGGATCCCCTTGTCGAACACCCTTAGCACTCTGGAAATAAGGACCGACCTGATTATTAAGTTTGATACTAACTGTACCATTGAGTAGGATCTGTTTAATCCAGTTGCACCACGTGTCACTAAAACCACGAAGCTTATGACATTCCAACAAAAATTCCCAGTTCACCTTATCGTACGCTTTCTCAAAGTCGAGCTTCAAGACGACCCCCACCCTTTTTTTCACATGGGTATAATTCAAAATTTCATGCAGCGACAACACCCCGTCCATAATGCTTCTTCCCTTGATAAAAGCATTTTGGGTCGAGCTAATGAGCTTATCAGCGTACCTCTCCACTCGCCGATCCAAAACTTTAGTAATAAGCTTATATGGACATCTTAGGAGATATATAGGTCTAAATTGCTGGATTTTATCCGCGCCCGAAGACTTGGGCAAAAGGGTGATCACCCCATAGTTAAGACGTTGAACATCCAAAGTCCCATTATGAAAGCTCACAAAAAGCCTCACAAGATCATCTTTAACGATATCCCAGCATACCTGATAGAATTCAACAGGAATATTGTCAGGGCCAGGGGCTCTATTATGTGCCATAGAGAACAACGCCTCCTTGATCTCTTCCTCCGTGAACTCACGTCACAAATCAGCATTATCACTAGCATCAAGCTTTTCGTCAACAGACCAAGTGTCAGGATCAAGGTGGAACAGATTACCGGACCCAGGTCCGAACAGATCTTTGTAATACTCCATGGCATGAGCAATCAGATTGTCAGTGCCCTCGATCTCCGCATCCCCAGCTTTAAGGGAGTAGATTGTGTTCTTTCTCTTTCGGCCATTTGCAATTTTATGATAATAGTCCGTGTTCAGGTCCCCTTTCAAGAGCCAGCGTTCATGAGACTGTTGGAGCCAATATATCTCCTCATTCACCAGTATGTCATGAAGCTCAGTACTAACATCAAACTTGATGTTGTATAGCTCAGGGGACAAGGGACCGATAGTCACGCGACTACCATGACCAAGCCGATTGGCCACTGTTTCAATCGGGGTCGCCGAAATTAGGGTCAGCGACCAACTAACAGACGTCAGGGAGGTGTAGGAGATGCCTTCGTGAGCCGCTCGTCATCGACACGACTACCATGTACACATCGTGAGCAAGCAAGGCCAAGTTGAAAGAATAGAGATCTCGAAATCCCATGCCTCCTTCACTTTTCGAAAAACAAAAATCCATCATGCCATCCAATGCATTCTTCTATGCCCCTCGTTATCTCCCCACTAGAACTGGGAAATACTAATATTTGTAATCTCTTTGCATATCCCCTTAGGAATGCTAAACACAGTCATAACAAAAAAAGGTATAGCTTGGGCAACAACTTCCAATAATATTGCCTTACCACCTATAGAAATAATTTTTCCACCCATCCCATCAACCTTTCCTTGATTCTTTCGACTAAGTGCCTGAAGCAATCACTTCTATCACCTCCCACTAAGGCTAGAAGTCCTAGGTACTTATCTGCCAGGGCTTCTGTATTAATGTGTAAGATTTCACATACCTCTGCCCTAGAAACCACACTAGTATTAGGGCTAAAAAATTACTAATTTGTCCAAACTCACCAGTTGTCCTGAGCTCTAACTGTAGGTATCCAGGGTCTGCTGTAAGGAAGTTGCATTTAAAACATTTGCATTCATAAGAATCAGAGAACCGTCAGCAAATAAAAGGTGTGATATTGACAGTGCATTTCTACACATTCTAATTTCCTCCATGCCACCAACTTCTTCTTCATACAACAACATATTGGAAAGCCCTTCTGCACGATGAAGGGGCAAATATGGGGAGAGAGGGTCTCCCTGCCGGAATGCTCCTAGATGGGGTAAACACTTCTGTCTCTTGAGAGTTGACTCTGACTTTATATCTGGCAGATGAGACACAAGCCATAATCATATGAATCCATTGCTCATGCCAAAATTTCCATCATACTCTTCAAGAAAATCCATTCAACACCGTCATAGGCCTTATGCATTTCTAACTTAACTGCACACATCCCTGTTTGGCCCACTCACTTATTCTTTATTTATGAATACACTCATACGCAATCAAGATATTATCAGTTTATGAGTCTACTTGGCACAAAGGCACTCTGGGTGGGCGAAATGATCACTGGCAGGATACCCTTCATTCTTGATGCTAATATTTTTTAGATAATATTATATAATACTCCCTCCGTCCCAAAATTCTTGTCTTACATTTGTCTAGATACGGATGTATCTAACACTAGAACATAATTAGATACATCCGTATTTAGACAAATCTAAGACAAGAATTTTGGGACGGAGGGAATACATTGCATATACTAATGGGCCTATACCGAGTAATTAATTCTGGAGAATCAACCTACGAAATAAGAACCATGGAGGTGTCATTCCACTCAACCAGGATCTGTTGGTTATTGACGGGAAACAGTACCTCCTTGGTGATATGTTCACCTAACACATGATTTTTTTTAAAGAAAATTGCATGGAGCCCATCTGGCCCGGTGTCTTAAGATCACCTATACTGAAAACTGCCATACGAATATGGCGCCATCAGGAGTGCATTCATTTGATCTGTAACCTTCTTCTGAACTTTCTCCATAATAGTCGGGTTCACATGCCGCACCTCCGATCGATGTAAACAGATTATGGAAGTAGTTTTGAATATGTGGACTTAAATTTGTCATATCTGGCAAAACATTACCATCCTCATCTTTTACCTATTTTGTAAGATTTTTCTTTCTTCGTACTGATGCATACGCCTGGAAAAACACCGTATTGTGATCACCAAATTTCAGCCAGTTGAAACGCGGTCTCCGCATGTAATGGATTTCTTCAAGCTCTAATAATAATTGAATCAATTCTGATAGTTCTTTCCTTTTCTCCTCACTTTCATCACTGATAGGTCTGATCATGGTTTTCTCCTATTCCTTTTGTGCTTTTAGTAATTGTTTCTTTGGTTTCTTAAGCACCCTTTGATCCCAGTCATGAAGCATATTGTGCATGCGTTTAATTTATCACATGGACCAAACCCAAGTTTGGGTTTGACCCTATCTTTGCCACACCTCCAACACCTTCTCCGAAAAGGAGCTTTCTTTGAGCCATCGTACCTCAAATCGCTTAACTCGCTCTCCACTATTTTCTTCTTGAGCATAGTACCCGGTATCCACCAAGAGCAGACTGTGGTCTGAATGGTTGTAGTTCATGTTCTGGAGTGCTGCGTTGGGGTGCATGATTCCCCATGCATCATTTATCAGTCCACGGTCAAGCATCTCTTTAATATGTCCACACTGCCAGGTGAAACGATCACCCAGGTACCTCAAGTCTCTCAATCTGCAATCATCTATTGTTGATTGGAATGCATGTATGTATTGTTGCGGACGTGGATTTCCTCCATCTTTATCACTCAAGAATCGGACTTCATTGAGATCCCCTATAAGAGGCCAGGGGTAATTATAATTCTGATGGAGTTGTCTCATAAATTCCAATCTTGTACTTATGTTCCCATTTAAATTCACCATACATACCCGTTAGCATCCATGAATTATTAGTTTCATCTTCCACTCTTACATCAATGAATGTGGGATCCAATCCCTATCTATGAATCTTTATTTCCTTCTTCCAGAAAAGCACTAGGCCACCCTTTCTCCCTCACTAACACACACCAGCTTCTGATCCATCCTCATTTTTTTTCTCAAACACTCTGCCAGATAGCTCTCTAAGTGCATCTCCGACAAGAACACCACATCGGGGTTACATGCTCGCCGAACATCCAACAAAACTCGGACTATCAGGGCATTCCCGAGGCCGCGACAGTTCCATGCTAGTATCTTCATGGCAGTAAAACAACAGAAAAAACTCTCGGTCGGTGGCACTGTCGGAGGACAGCAAACCCTAACTTAAATTTGTTAGGGGGCAACGAATTTGGAGAAGGAGCTCCCCCCGAGAAGGGTGAAGAACACAGTCTCAGTACCTCAAAACTTCCATGAACAAGCTGCTGATCCCATCTAGACAGTCAGGGAAGAAGAGTTGATGCTACATCGAGAGATCCTCATCAGCCGTCAAGCTCGTCGTGGAGAGAGAGGCTAACAACGACGCTCCAAAGCCGCCCTGGGACAGCAATGGCGTCGGCCACCACACCGCTGTCAAGAAGGCGGCCGGCGCGGACCAGCCGAAACCCTAGTCGCCTTGTGGTTGGCCTTTCATGGGAAAAAAAGGGGTTTAGGACCTTCCATCCGCTTCTTGCGAATTCCTAATCGTCAGGGCTATCTATTTTCACAAGCTTTGATATTTTTTTTATCCTTCACAAGCTTTGATATTGGTAGGTTTTGGTGTGTGCGATTCGCCGACAAGGTCTAGTTCTTTGGATAGCCTTCCGCGTGGCTGATTTTCTTTTTCCAAAAAAAATGGTCCAAAAAATTGCTTCGAAAGGGCCGGAGGGCAAAATTTTCCGAGCCCAGCCCACCATTTCCATAGAGTAGGGATAATAGTGTATTTAGCCCAAAAGGCCTCAAATCCTGCAAGAACTTTATCCAATAAAAAGATCCTGCGAAAATCACCACTGCTCGTCTGTGCTGCCGGTAGGCGCCACGCCACCGTCGCCATGGCCGCCCCCGTCTCCGCTTCCCTCTTGCCTCTCGGGAGGAGCGCACGTGAGTCTCTTACTTTCAGTTAAATCTCTCCTGAACCTTATCCTGCGGCAACCGATATACCGATTTCTCTCTTTTTTACCCCCTTTTATCTGCCTGCTGGTTTCTGAATCTCCAGCTTCTTTCACTGGTCCGCACTACAAGAATAAGAGAAGGATTCCGATGGTGCGGGTCTGCTGTGCTGCCGACGACGACGGTTAGTCTAGTGATGACAGATTGAGAAATCTGAATGCATTTCTTTTTCCTTTATTTTAGTTTATGTATGTTTTGTTTCCAAAGTATTAGTTTATGTTTTGTTTCCCAAGTATTGGACTGTTCAACACAGTTATTTCATCTTTATGTGGGTGAGTTTCTTTAGTCTATTTTTTGTGCAAGAGAACTCTCAGAAGCTCATGAATCGTTGGTTTCAACTCGCATGCTGTAAAAACTCATTAGACGTACGCCACTATGCAATACTTTATGCGCTCTTGTAAACATGAATTTAGGACAAGGAGCAGGCACTAGCTTAAGTAAGACATTACGAGTTTAGGACATCATGCATTCAGCGTTGTTTTGATCGAACATGGAGTTGTGTTTTCTCTGTGCTGATTTACAGAAGTAACAAACTGACCCCCTTTTCCAAAAATATGTGCATGTTATGATTCTGAGAAGAGGAAGTCAACGATTTGGGAGTCAGCGTGGCACTATCGATGCTAAAATTCTACAAAAGTAAGTTCTTGTTTGCAGTTTGTTACCGCTTCATTTCTGGTTGTCTTTTGGACATTTGTGTTACTACCACTATGCAGTCATAGACCATTCTTTTAAGACCGGCTTTTATCTATACATGGCCTGCTCACTGGCTCATGCTTTATGTGAACAGGAGAGATATCACCCTTGCTGCCTTCAAGCTGCCGTTATGTGCCAACATGCAGCGAGTACTCTATGCAGGCGTACAAAAGATATGGTGTTGCGAAGGGTACAATCTTGACAGCATGGCGTCTGTGCCGTTGTAATCCTCTTGGTGCGTGTTCTTTTTTGCTACACATTTCCAGTTCTGCATCATATCATGTTTATGGAACATGAGTGCTTTGTTTTCTGATACAAGCGTAGGTGGACAGGGATATGATCCTCCCAGGTGGTTTGGGGAGGGAGAGTTACCTGAGGAATGATGGCTGGTAATTACTAGAAACACTGCACATGTGCGTGCTAGACTGTGCTCTGCACACAGTTAAATAAGCAATATAAGCAGTGCCTCAGTCGTATTACATCTTTCAGTTTTTCTCTTTTTCAGCTCGCTTGATTTTTATTGTTTATTACGATGGAACTAGATGATTGCACTAGAGACATTTATTTGTTGCTTATCAAGAATTTAACCTAGGTTGTTTAAATGATGATTCACTTGCACGAGCTTCCGCTATCATAGGCCACCATTTTCTAGCTCCGTTCTTCTGCAGACTAGTTTCAAAGGCCCGACTGGCTTTTGCTGTTTTCTTAACTGTGCACAACCTGTCAATATAACATAGTAGATGCATGGAGATCCAAAATTTCCTCCTTCGGAGTCGGATGAAGAATGAGCATTGACATATTCTTGAACATGAAGACAATCTATAAAAAATCTGAACTACCACGCGAAAAATTGAATGTACAATGTAGTAAAATTATAATGGGGGAGTACAAGAAGGATCCTATTTCATGCACTGTAAGTATCTATGAATTAGAATTTAAATCTTTCTTAGCGTGGGGGGGCATGTGCAGCTCACTTCTTACTGTCTTCCATTTCAGCATTTGCCTGGTCTGCGTATCTGATCTCCTGGCTACCATATCCTTGAATACGGTGTTTTGTTGTTTTTTCCTGTTGCAACTTAGTGTATCATATTTGGTAATGCCCCCTTGAAATATTTTGATGGTATACTATATTGATTTGGACACTTGTGACTTGTGCACCCATTCAGCCTAATGTCTGTTTCATTGGCCAAACTTGTTTCTCTTAGTATTTTTCAGCATTGTTGGCACTAATATTTGATTTCCCATGTTGATCTTTTTTGATCTCCCTCTTTTTTATTTCAGATGTTGGAATGTCTCACAAGATATCATCTCATCGCAACTTCATAAAGGAGGTAACTCGGGAGTGTTAGAGTTATAATATAAGTCATGTACCCCTTTGTATTTATCCCGTTGTATAAGGGGTTTCCTGCATATGTTCCACACCTGTACATGTATATATATCGGCCTATGGCCTCATGGGAATACAAGTTGCTTATTCCTAACATGGTATTAGAGCTAGGTCAATTTTTTGCACGCTGCAACTCGTGCGATTGATCCATCCCGATCGAAGCAGTCCCGCTCGATCTCCAACCGGCCTCGTGTGATTGATCTCCTGATCGAAGTCTTCCTCGATCTCCTTCTCCTCCCCGTTCCGCTGCAGATAGAAGCGCTCACCACGACCTCCCGTGATCGATGTGCTCCAGGCCCCGCTCCAGATTGAAATCGCCTCCAACCGCCGGGCCTCCAATCGTCTCAGTCGCCGATTCCCATCGCCCAGCTGCAGCCAGCTTCAAGTGACGAGGCGCTCATCTTCCTGCTCGCCTCTACTTCTTTCCAAATCCGATCCCACCGCCTAGCTGCTCGATTCTGCCCTCCAGATCGGATCGGGCTTCCACGCAGTCGTTGACCAAAAAAAATGACTGCTGCAACGGGCTATGTTGCTGTCCCTCGCTGTCCGGTGATCTTCGATGGTACTAACTACACTGAGTTCACTGGCTTCATGCGCATTCACATGCGTGGCATCCATCTCTGGGGTGTTCTTTCTGGCAAGGTCTGTTGTCCGCCACGTCCGGTTCCTCCGATGGCTCCTATTCCGCCGACTCCACCGGTTCTTCATCCGGATGCTAATCAGGCCGCCAAGGATGCGGCTAAGCTTGCTGATGAGGCTGCTGATCGTGCTTATGATGAGAGGGTTTTGGCTTATGAGGAGGCTCTTCAGACGTATCATGGTGCTTTGTCTGTTTACACCCAGTGGCTTGATGATGATGCTCGTGCTGCAGCTGTTCTCACTGCTACTGTTCTGCCTCAGTTTGCTTCCGAGTTTCTGGGTCTTCCTACTGTCTTTGAGATGTGGACCCGTCTTCGTCAGCGCTATCAGCCCTCTGGTGATGCCTTATACCTTCTGTGGTCCGTCAGGAGCATGCTCTTCAGCAGGGTGACTCTACTATTGATGACTTCTATGCACAGAGTTCTGCTATCTGGCGCCAGCTTGATTCTCTCCGCAGTGTTGGTTGTCGTACCTGCCCCTGTTGCCAGGCTGTCCAGGCCAATTTGGAGTTTCATCGCGTCTATGAGTTCCTGTCTCGGCTCCGTAAGGAGTTTGAGCCCCGGCGTGCTCAGTTGTTTGCTCGTGGCCGTATTTCTCTCATGGAGGCGCTTTCTGAGATTCGTGCTGAGGAGACTCGCTTACGTGGGGCTGGTTTGCTGGAGGTTCCCTCTGTGCTCGCTACTCGTGCTCCTACGCCACCTGCTGCACCGACCCCCTCTCGCTCGAGTGCTCCGCCGCTCTTGCCCACTCCTTCTGGAGGCTCAGGTCGCCCCCGTCCACATTGCGACTATTGCAACAATGATGGTCATCTTGAGTCTCAGTGCTACACGAAGAAGAAACACCTGCGCAAGGCGCGATCATCATCTTCAGGGACTTCGTCATCTACCTCGACAGCTTCAGCCATTGCTTTGACTGACCAAGATATTCTGAGACTTAAGCGTCTGCTCGCGGCTTCAGGTTCTTCCTCGACGGGTACTGCTGGTTCTGTGACTGATGCTTCCCGCACTGAGCAATCACCCTCTACACAGTCAGGTACATCCCCATGGGTTCTGGACTCTGGAGCTTCTTTTCATATGTCTTCTCATTCTTCCACTTTGTCCTCTCTTCGATCACTGGATTCTCCTGTTCATGTCTTCACTGCTGATGGTACTCCACTTTCTGTTGCTAGTAGAGTCAATCTTACCACTCCTTCTTATTCTGTTCCTGATGTTGCTCATGTTCCTCGACTTACCATGAATCTGTTTTCTGCTGGTCAACTTACTGATTCTGGTTGTCGTGTCATCCTTGACGTTGACTCTTGTTCTGTCCAGGACCGTCGCACGCACACTCTGGTTGGGGCTGGCCCTCGCCGCCGTGATTCTCAGGGTCTTTGGGAGTTGGACTGGCTTCATGTTCCTTCCGCTGCCACCACCATCGCCAGTTCTTCCGCTTCTGTCGCCTCCGTTACTGGTTCCTTCCAGCAGTGGCATCATCGACTTGGTCATCTGTGTGGTTCTCGGTTGTCTTCTTTAGTTCGTCGAGGTCTTCTGGGGTCTGTCTCAGGAGATGTCTCTTTAGAGTGTCAGGGTTGTCGTCTTGGCAAGCAGATTCAGTTACCATATTCACATAGTGAGTCAGTGTCCAAGCGTCCTTTCGATTTAGTCCATTCTGATGTATGGGGTCCGGCCCCTTTCGCTTCGAAAGGTGGTCATAAATACTATATTATTTTCATAGATGATTTCTCTCGTTACACATGGCTTTATTTCATGACTTCTCGTTCTGAGGTGTTGTCTATTTATAAGCATTTTGCTGCCATGGTTCATACTCAGTTCTCTTCACCCATTCGTGTTTTTCGTGTTGACTCCGCTGGCGAGTATATCTCTAAGATGTTGCGTGGTGTTCTTGCTGAGCAAGGGACTCTCTCTCAATTCTCTTGTCCTGGTGCTCATGCTCAGAATGGTGTGGCTGAGCGAAAGCATCGACATCTTCTTGAGACGGCTCGTGCATTGATGATTGCTGCCTCTCTCCCGCCTCATTTTTGGGCTGAGGCCGTCTCCACATCCACCTATCTTATCAATATACAGCCTTCCGCTGCTCTACAGGGTGGTGTTCCTTTCGAGCGACTTTTTGATCGTTCTCCCGATTATTCGATGCTTCGCTCGTTTAGTTGTGTTTGCTATGTTCTTCTTGCCCCTCGCGAACGCACCAAACTGACCGCTCAGTCTGTTGAGTGTGTCTTCTTAGGCTACAGTGATGAGCATAAGGGCTATCGTTGTTGGGATCCAATCGGTCATCGGATGCGTATCTCTCGAGACGTGACTTTTGATGAGTCTCGTCCCTTCTACCCACGCCCATCTTCCTCGACTTTTTCAGTGCATGATATCTCTTTCCTCACTTTTCCTGACTCACCTATCACCCCCGTCGAGCCTGTACCTCTCCGTTCCACTTCCTCTCCTTCTCCACCTCTAGTTGATTTGCAGCCACCATCCTCCCCGGTCTCCTCTCCTAGCATGTCACCGGGTTCTCCACCTTCATCTCCGGTGACTTCCTCCCCGGTCTCCTCTCCCAGCATGTCACCGGATTCTACACCTTCATCTCCGGTGACTTCTTCGTCGCCACCCCCCGATTCTACCTTGACGATTCCTCCTTCTATTATTTCATCTTTTCCTCAGCATTACACTTGTCGTCCACGACCAGTCGATGCCTCTGTGGATGAGTCGTCATCTTCCTCTCAGCCTACTTATGGCTTGCGTTCTCGTCCTCGTCCGCTTGTTGATCGCTTTGGATTTCCCACCGCTGGTGCTGCTGTTCTTGAGCCGACTTCTTACCGTCAGGCTGTTGTTCATCCTGAATGGCAGTTTGCGATGGCAGAGGAGATTGCTGCTCTTGAACGCACTGGTACCTGGGATCTTGTTTCTCTTCCTCCCGGAGTCCGTCCGATCACTTGTAAGTGGGTCTACAAGGTTAAGACTCGCTCCGATGGTTCTCTTGAGCGTCACAAAGCTCGTCTTGTGGCTCGTGGTTTTCAGCAGGAGCACGGTCGTGATTATGACGAGACTTTTGCTCCTGTGGCCCATATGACCACTGTTCGTACACTTCTTGCCGTTGCCTCTGCACGCCACTGGTCTATATCTCAGCTTGATGTTAAGAATGCCTTTCTTAATGGTGAGCTGCGTGAGGAGGTGTACATGCAGCCACCACCTGGGTATTCTGTTCCTGATGGCATGGTATGTCGTCTTCGTCGCTCTCTCTATGGCCTTAAGCAAGCCCCCCGCGCCTGGTTTGAGCGCTTTGCCTCTGTGATCACTGCTGCTGGTTTTTCAGCAAGTGCTCATGATCCAGCATTGTTTATTCACCTTTCTCCTCGTGGTCGGACTCTTCTTCTTCTCTATGTTGATGACATGATCATCACGGGGGATGACCCCGAGTATATTGCCTTTGTAAAGGCCCGTCTTAGTGAGCAGTTTCTTATGTCTGATCTTGGACCTCTTCGCTACTTTCTTGGGATTGAAGTCTCTTCTACCTCTGATGGCTTTTTTATATCCCAGGAAAAGTATATCTAGGATCTTCTTGCTCGTGCTGCTCTTACTGACGAGCGCGTTGTTGAGACTCCTATGGAGCTCAATGTTCACCTCCGTGCTACTGATGGTGATCCTCTCCCTGACCCGACGCGTTATCGTCATCTTGTTGGCAGTCTTGTCTATCTAGTTGTCACTCGTCCGGACATCTCTTATCCGGTTCATATTCTGAGTCAGTTTGTCTCTGCTCCCACCTCGGTTCACTATAGTCATCTCCTTCATGTTCTCCGATATCTTCGAGGCACGATCTCTCACCGTCTATTCTTTCCTCGCTCCAGTTCTTTACAGCTTCAGGCCTATTCGGATGCTACGTGGGCTAGTGATCCTTCAGATCGCCGTTCACTTTCTGCTTACTATGTTTTTCTTGGTGGTTCTCTCATTGCCTGGAAGACGAAGAAACAGCTTGCAGTTTCCCGTTCGAGTGCCGAGGCTGAGTTGCGAGCAATGGCTCTTTTGACGGCAGAGGTGACTTGGTTACGGTGGTTACTTCAGGATTTTGGTGTTTCTGTCACTACACCGACTCTGCTCTTATCCGACAGTACAGGTGCTATCAGCATTGCGCGCGTTCCTGTGAAGCATGAGCTCACCAAGCATATTGGTGTTGATGCTTTCTATGTGCGCGCTGGTGTGCAGGATCAGGTTATTGCTCTACAGTATGTGCCTTCCGAGTTACAGTTGGCGGATTTCCTGACGAAGGCCCAGACTAGAGCACAACATGGCTTTTATCTCTCCAAACTCAGTATTGTTCATCCACCATGAGTTTGAGGGGGGTGTTAGAGTTATAATATAAGTCATGTACCCCTTTGTATTTATCCCGTTGTATAAGGGGTTTCCTGCATATGTTCCACACCTGTACATATATATATATCGGCCTATGGCCTCATGGGAATACAAGTTGCTTATTCCTAACAGGGAGTACTACTGTTTGTGCTAGTTTCAAGGGAAAATGTATTTTGTTGACTATGCTGTCAGTTATGCCATGACACAAGGATGATTCGTTCCTGAGATTTCTATGCAGAAGATGGTTGTGGTAAACGGTAAGTGGATTGTACAGTTTCCATGGACCACTAAATCACTTCTGTTGGAAAGCTATTCTGCTGGTTTAAAGTTGTGGATTTGTATGCCCACAAATCATTTTGGTTTGGCTCATGGATTGTGCAGTTTAGTTTATAATTTCTCCACAAAAAACGAAGTTATTTTCCAGACTTTATTCCTTATGTGTACATCGTTACCATGGTAAACATAGACCCTTGTTGCAGATTGCACCGTAGATCCTCATAAATCATAACTGGTGCAAGCTGCTAAAAAATGTTTGGGACCATACTTCACAAAAGCAGATCAAATGTGCCCAAGCATCCATTGGTACTTAAAATTTATGTCACTTGAGTGCTGCTAGCATCGTCAGATACCCATGTGGAGATGGCGTAGAGCACGCGTCCTTTCCATCCCTGCAGAAGCCATTGGTGATCCTCGTTGATCACGAAATGCTTGTGGTACTGCTTCTTCACTATGTCCTTCAAAAACTGAACAATGTCTGGGTCCAGTGCCAACTGTCTGAGCCCTGCTCGCTGGTTCCGCGCCTGCCACTCCCTGTAGTTTTGAGGGCGCTCCACCCGGTCTGTCCCCTCACAGGCGATGATGTTCATGGCACATCGTGCGATGATGTCCCGCTCCACCAGCAGCCTCTCATCATTGTCTCGTGGCACCGTGGCTTCCATCATGTCGAAGTGTGCTGCGAAGTTGTGGAGCACTTGGCGGAACCGTGTCACGAAAAATGTCGTGTTGTATGATGCGTTCACGATGGCATGGACGAATACGGCTGGCTTCATCTTTCTGATAGTGTTTAGCACCATGTCCCTGGGGTTTAGCCTGTCGATGACAACACTTTCGTCCATCAGGGACCTAAAATGGATTAGGCTGTTCACGACAAGAACCTCGTCAGGATTGATGTCGAGATCCTCTACCCGGACATCCTGTGCCTTGGCTGGGATGACGCGGAACTCGAATGGCACGCCAAACTGCTTTGCGCAGCGGTAGAGCCGTTGTCCTGTATCGTAAGTTTGCTCGGCAGGACGGAATCCTGGCCAGAGGCTGGTAATGCTGGTGATCCTCACCTTCGGAGGGCCGCCCTCCCTTTCTGCTAGCCACCGGAGCAAGTCTGGCCACTGGAACCCGTCATTGACACCATAGTGCACAATGTGCAGCTTGTGTCTCCCCATGACGGCATTGTAGATGGTCTTGTTGGAGAAGAGGAAACACACCTTCATGAAGCAGCAGGCGGACATGAAGAGCTTGTAGGCCTTGAGGACCTCGACAACGGGGGTGCACTTCACCATTAGCGATCGGTAAAGCTGGCTCCCTCTACCAGCCAGCCGTGCCTCTAGACCCTCAGCAAAGTAATGCGCCAGTCGCTGTGTGGCGTCTCCTGTTGGGGAAGAGTGCCGCTTGACCCGCCACAGCAGCTCGCACGCGCTGCGCTGATCGTTAGTGGCCACTGCCTCCGCGCAACGGATCAGCAGTGTCTCCAGGTCGTCCACCACCGCCAGCCTAGCGCCGCGCCTCCCACGCGGCGCCTTGGTGGAGATGGGCTGCTGCTCCGCCTCGTCACATCGCTCACGTGCCTCAGTGGTGCACATGTCGTAGCTGTTGAGCATGAACTGGTCCAACATATCGCTCTCCTCCTTGGATTCAGGGTGCACCTGCACAGCCATTTGCTTGCTGCTCCTTCCAGCTTCTGCCCCGTTGCCACCGCCGCCGTGAGGCATGTTACTACCCTCCACCGCCCCGCTGTATCTGGGCAAGAATCTGTTGGCTTCCTCCATTCCTCTGAAGAATGCCATGCTCGAGATCATGTCCATGCTGTTGTTGGGATCTGCCACGCCATTGTCATTCAAAAAGAAGGCTGGGTTCTGGATATGTCTGATTGGCAAGGCTGAGGTGAGCATGTCGGATGAGGTGGTGGTGAGGATCTGTGCGAAGGGATGCTGGGCCTGCAGCAGCGCGGCGGGGTCAGGGTACTGGTATATGAACTTGTCAACGATGTCCTCCTCCATGAGCATGCGCGAGATGTAGTCGAGGGCCAGGTCATCATGCGGCTGTTGCAACGCCGGAGCAGGCTGCAGGTTGGGATTGGGAAAGACATAGGGCGTGGGTGCCATGAATGATGGTGCTCCTATGCTCTCAGTCTGTCCTGGTTGTATGAGATAACATGGAGATTTTGGCTGGGTGTTCGATGATTCCAACCATCCAACGGAAGACCAGGCCACATAACAAAACTGTACTAGGCGTACTACATGTTTTGCGTACTATCATAAATGGACTGTCTGCAGTTGACTATGGTTTACCAGACAAAAACTTTGGATTCTACAACGATGAAGACAAGATGACAAACTTGTGACCTTCCTTTCCGATGCAGACGACTAAAAAACAATAGTAGGATGTACATTCCAATGCACATTAAAGAAAAAGAAAAAAGACGCATGGATACAAACAGCTAACATGCATCGACCCAACCTGTGCACCTTCAGTACTAGTTGAGCAAGCATCCTCCAGTTTCTGCAATACCAGGAACCTTGACAAGGCATCACTGAAACTAATCAGGACATGGAAACTAGCTGCAATTTCGATACTTTCCTGACATCTTATTAGACATTAGAGTGATGACTGATTGTATGTATCATGTCAGAATCATCATTCCTAACTTTTTTTCTTTTCTTGATGAAATTGTAGCAGTGCTATGCGAGTTTCATTCATTAAGAGAAGCTGGCAGAGCCAGGAAGAGTACAATTAACCTAAGTACGTTCAGCTACTATTACAGCACTAAAGACTTGAACAGATTAGGCAGAAGGGGTTCCGTCTGTGCGCTGAGTCCCTGCATGGTTCTGGAGCTCTTCAAAGATATCGAGAGACAACTGGTCAGCATCGCAGGCATTGTTGTCAAAGATGTGCGTATCGCGCTCCTTCCAAATTATCCACCAGGTTAGCATTACAACCTACAAGCGCACTGTTTCTCACATATCATGTCATCTCTGATTGAGAAAATTGAAGAGAAATATCCAGTCTCCTTATCAGACCAAGCTATGCAGAGATTCCACATAATCTTGTCTCTCACAATGCAGATTAAAATGGATATATGTGCACTCACTGCATCTCTGAAATCTTATAATGGTCTCTGTTACCAAGTTACACATACAAAAAAGGAGCAAACACACATCTGATAGTGCAACAGGCAAATCTATATTCACTCGTACTTCAATCCATCCATCTACTCCAGTTGAGAGCCACTAGCATCATCAGCTACCCATGTCGAGAGGGCGTAGAGCACCCGGCCTTTCCATCCGAGCAGAAGCCACCGTTGATCCTCATCAATCATGAAATGCTTGTGGTACTGCTTCTTCACTTGGTCCTTGAGCATCTTAACAATGTCAGGGTCTAATGACAGCTGCCTTAGTCCGGCTCGCTGGTTCCGCGCATGCCACTCCTTGTAGTTCTGAGGGCGCTCCACCCGGTCAGGGCCCTCACAGGCAATGATATTCATCACAGAGCGTGCAAAAATGTGCCGCTCCACCAGTAACATCTTGTCTTTGTTCTGCATCATGGTACTCTCCATCATGTCAAACTGCGCTGTGAAGTTGTTGAGCGCTTGGCGGAAACGAGTCATGAAGAACGCCGAGCTATATGCTCCATTGACAGCAGCGTGGATGAGCATGGATGGTTTCATCTTCCTGATAGTGTTGAGCACCAGGTCCCTTGGGTTTTCCATGTCAAAGGTGAGGCTCTCATCCATCAATGTCCTGAAATGAAACATATTGTTCACGACGAGCACCTCGTCTGGATCGATGTCGAGGTCCTCAGCGTGGACAGTCTCTAACTTGGCTATGATAGCATGGAACTTGAATGGCACGCCAAACTGCCTTGCACAGTAGCTGAGCCTGCGTTTTGTCTCCTTGGCTTGCTTAACCGGACAGGGCCCAGGCTGCGGGCTAATAATGCCGGTGATCCTCACCTCCGGTGGCCCACCCTCCCTGTCTGCTAGCCACCGGAGCAAATCCGGCCACTGGAACCCATCGTTGACACCATAGTGCACAATGTGCAGCTTCTTTCTCCCCGCCACGGCATTGTAGATGTTTTTGTTGGAGAAGTTAAGCGACACCTTCAGGAAGCAGCAGGCGGCTATGCACAGGTGGTAGCTTTTGAAGAGCTCCACGGTGGAGGTGTGATTCGCCGCGGTGATCGAGTGGTATATTTGCCTCCCTGTGCCCGCCAGTCGTGCCTCCAGCCCCTCGGCGAAGTAATATGCCAGTCGCTGCCTTGCGTCTCCTGTTGGTAGCGAGTGCTGCTTGATCTTCTTCAGTAGATCGCCGGCGTTGCTCCGGTCATTGGTAGCCACCGCCTCCGCACAGCGGATCAGCAGCGTTTCCAGATCAGCCACCACCATCTGCCTCGCGCTGTGCCTCACACACGGCGCCTTCCTGCAAATGCTCTGATGCGCCGCCTGGCCCCCCCTCTCCTTCATCGTCTCATTGGAGTACATGTCATAGCCGTTGAGGATGAGCAGGTCCAGCTCAAGTGCGGTCTCTTCCTCCTCCGAATCATTATGCGCCAGCACCCGCACCGCTATTTGCTTGCTGCTCCTGCCCATGCACGCCTCCGTCTCGCTATCCATGCCAGACCTCTTCTTACGCCCCCTAGCATCCACCATCACATTGACTGTGGGCAAGAAGCTGTTGGCCTCCTCCATGCCTTTGAAGAAAGCCATGCTCGACAGGTCGCCCATGGTGACGCCGCTCCTGGGCGCCTCCGCTGTGACTGTGCCGTTCAAGAACAAGGGTGGACTATGTACCTCGCTGGACAAGAACGCGGAAGCCATGATGCCCGTGTTGTTGCCTTGACTTGGAAGTAAAGCGGAGGACCCATGGGCACCAGCTGTGGCGATGCCGGAGGCTGAGAGGATCTCAGCGAAGGGCTGCTCGGCCTGCAGGAGCGTCGGATGCTCAGGGTGTTGGTAGAAGAACTTGTCGGTGATGTCCTCCTCCATGAGCATGCGCGAGATGTATGCCAAGGCCAGGTCATCCTGCGGCTGCTGTGACTGTGAGCCACCGTTGGTTATCGAGGGTTGGTCGAGGAAGAAGGAAGGGGGCGGTGGCGGTGGCGCAGGCTTGACGAGCCCCAACGGCTCTTCCTGGGCGGGAGCCATTCAAGGCATGGTTGCTTGTTGATGGTGGTGCAGTGGAAATGTCGTGCTGTCCTCTATCCATTACACTCCATGTGAAGAAGCCAACCAGTTCACTGCTCAGTTGGAACCATCGAATCTTTCCGTTGCATAAAATCGGTCACCATCGAGCAGCTAGCGCCTGCACATATGGACAAACAAACAAGGGTCCGTTTGAGAGAGATTGTATTATTCGTCTTGGTGTCTCAGCCATCCTTCTGCCCATGTTTAATAAACAAAAAGAAGCAGTTGTCTTGTAGTAGTACGAATCAATTTATGTGTCAAAATGTGTGCTGTTTTGAGTTCATATGAGGCTTTTCAAAACATGGACACGGTATCCTCAAACAATGGATATTCTGGAGTTAAATTCGTATTTGCATCCCCGCAAAAAAAAAAATCGTATTTGCAGAGAATGGGTTTCTATGCGCACCGGCCTTAAACTTACGTGCATGTGTAACAGGTCTTGTTTGAAGCCAGGTGTTGAAATGTGGATTTATGTATCTTATACCTAAATAAAGCCATGAGTTGAAATATCGCTTTTCCTTTTTCCTTCTGGGTATGTCTTGTGTTGTTGCCCCCAACAGACCTCTTGATTTTCCTTGCACTTGGATAACTTGTTGTATGAGCATTTTTTAAGCCCTGACCATAGAACAATGGTTCTACAGTATTTTCATTAATAAAACTAACAAAGTAAAAAATACATTTGGTTTAGCCAATTCCTAGCTTTGGAAACATCAAAGATCAAGTGGACTCGAAGGGAACTATATATCAATCCAGTCGTGAAATGTTTGAAGTTTTCTTTCTTTGATTCTATAACAAATAATCTTGAGATCTTGCTTGAGGAGGACTTTCCATGAGGCAGAGCTTGGAGTGATGTTACTGAAAATCTTGTTATTTCTATGAACCCAAATGTTCCAGCATTCCATAACTATGATTTCAAGAGCAATTTCAGATGGCAAGTGGGTAGCAGCAAGTTGAATGTCATGATTACTACGTAGTTACCAGGATCCATATGTTATACTCCGTTCGTCCCAAAAATAAGTGTTGTTGATTTAGTACACGTTACCAAATTGCACACGGTACATTTATTTATCATGTTACTCATCAGTGGCGGAGCTTGCAGCAAATTCCTGGGCGGGCTGGGTAGGCTAAATTGCATGAAATTGGTTTTTCCCCGGCCCATGGGCCGGCTATAATAGGAGGAGGTGGTGCAAAGCTGGGCGGGCCATGGTCCATGTAGCCTTGCTGAAGCTCCGCCACTGTTACTCATGTTATAGGTACCAACACAGTTACGATGTTCTTACAGGCTGCATATTTTATAGTTAAAATACTATCAGTGCTAAAGTTACCAGAGTTACCAATGCCTTGGAGTTCTTTCCAACAGAGACATGATAACAAGCTCACAATGGCCCTCTTTGTACTTGTGATTGCGAGAGTGTTGGGCATGCTCTATTCCTGTGTCCTCGTGTGAATGAAATCTGGAGAATATTGGGTCTACAACAGATGGCCAATGATATGTGCCAAACTGATCGCGATTGTGTACACTTAATGGCCTGGCGCCCCTAGTTCCGGGTATTGATTGCGAGATATTGATTATCACAACCATTTGGTATATCTGGTGGGAGAGAAGGAAATTCTCGCATGTCGAGAAGTTGCTCGAACCGGCAAGATCGGGACTCAGGGACGGCTTGCTTTTGGCGACCAACGTGAGCTGCAAGCCTGCAACAAGCTCAGATAGAAGCAGACTGCATGGAGGTAATCCAAGTGATGCAAAACGGAGGCAATTCTTTGGGCTCAAAACAGTGTCATGGCTCCGTCGCTGACGACGTCACCAGACAACCGGCAGGTGGAGTGGGCCTAGCCTGTGCTGTATGTGAGCCGTGACGTGCGTGGGGTTATGTACCACTCCGAAGAAAAGAAAATAATCTAAACTCTCACGACAAGTGTATGGATGAACCCACTTTAAAAAACACATTTCTAAATGCTAAAAGAAATCTGAAAAAGTTGCACGGGTATGTCTCCATGTGCGTGCATAAAGTTTCATGAAAAAACAACATTTTTTGTGGTATATGCAAAAAAGACAAAAAATTATGTCGTGAAACACTATTTAGAAGCACTGAAATTTATCCTTTTTATGGAGACAACAAAATGACATTCTTTTCACAAAACTTTGTGCCGCACACACATATTTGCGAACATGTCTGCATAATATTTTCTTTTGAATTTTTTTATATTTTAAAGCGTGCTTAAAATGCATTTTTGGAAAAATGGGTGCATATGCCCATGGGTTCGCGGGGTGCCCTCTCAAACTCACCTGCTTCTCTGTTTTCCCATCCCCTCTTTGTCTCTCTCAACTACCCAAATTTTCCCATCTGATGCTGGACTTGGTGTGAGATCCTCCCAGGGTCCTCACACATAGCAGTGATGTACTTCCTCCGTCTCATAATATAATAGCACCGTTTTTTATGCTAAAATGCTACTCCCTCTATTTCTTTATCTAAGATGTATTATTTTTAGCACGTTAACCAATGCACATAATTATGGACTATTTAGAACAAAATTACCCTTGTCTAATTCATAGATTGGCGGCAAGTAAATCATTTAGGCTAGGAAGGGAAGAGATACACGAAATTGGGAGAGAGATAGTTTTCTTTTCTTTCTTACAGGGAGAGATACATGCAATCAGGGGAGAGATACTTTCCTCTTTCTGGAGGGACAAGATCGGAATTACGAGAAATTAGAAAAAATGCATCTTACATTGTTGCATTTTATCAAAAAACAAATACACCTTATATAAAGAAACGGAGGGAGTATTATATTATGGGCCGGAGGGAATAGTGGCGAAGTCTAGTTTTTAAAATCAATAATTATCTACAAGTAGTTTGACAACCTGTGTATTTTTTGTCAATTAATATGGACAGTATCAATATCTCTTATAGTACCAGTTGATAACTTCTGAAAAAATAATACGTATTAAAACGTTGAGAAGTACTCCCTCCATTTCTTTTTATAAGGTGTATTTATTTTTTGATAAAAATTTAAAATATAAGATGCATTTCTTTTAATTCTTTATAATTCCCTTATTAGCCCTCCAGAAAAAGAAAAAGTATGTCTAATCTAGTTGGGAAAGTATCTCTAACCTAATTGTCTGTATCTCTCATTATGGCAAAAGAAAGAATCTCTCTGTTGATTGCATGTATCCTGGACTAATTGATTTACTTGCCACTAAACAACAAATTTGCCAAGGCTAATTTCATCCGAACATGTCCGTTTTTTGTAGGGAAATTTGGGAGCTCTTTATTCAACACTAACAGCTCCAGCTAAATAAGCTGAGAGGCTGGTTACAAGAAGACTCGGAATGGAGTCCATCCAACATTCGGTTACATCCAGGGTGCTAGCTTGTTTGGCACAAAGATGAGCCAAAACATTAGCTGACCTCCCTACATGCTGAATTACAAAAGACTTAAAATAAATAACATGCTCCCTAATCTCGAACAAGATAGGCGCCACGATCGCACGAACAGAGATTTACAATCTCCAAATTATTAGACTCGAAAACCACCTCAGAATAGCCTCGAAGATGAGCAAAGAGAACACCATCGCGTAGAGCGAGTGCTTCGGCTATAAGAGGATCTGTGATTCCCGGGTAAGGTTTGCACCATGCAGCTAGGAAGGATGAATGTGTTCTTGCGACTCCACCTGCCCCTCCCCTTCTAGCTTCCATGGCAACACTCACATCAGTGTTGATCTTGATCCATCCCAAGTCCGGCGGTCTCCAACCATGCCCTGGCAAGGTTCGCGCGTGATCGCGAGGTAGTTCGAGGACAGTGAGAGCTTCTTGGGTTTTCTTCATGGACTGAATAGGATCAAGTTCCTTCTTGTCATGCGTGGCATTGTTTCTTGAGGTCCAAATCGCCCACATGACTGTAACCAATTTTGCTCTCTCAGATTCAGAGAACATTGGATCGCAAAGAACATCCCGAGACCATGTAAGTGGGTGCAGCTCCGGTCGCTTGATGTCAAGCCAGTCCGGAGCCGCATTCCAAAAACGTCTGGCGTGGGTGCAATCCAGTAACGCATGCTTCATGTCTTCCTCTGCGTGAAGACACAGTTTGCAGGTGCCAATGGTTGTGATATAACGGTGCATGAGAGTAGATTCAGCCGGAAGAATCCCATGCAATACCCGCCGCCAGAACACTCTCACCCTTGGCAAAACCTTAAGCTTCCATAACCGGGACCATAGCTGTTTGTCTGTCGATGAAGTCTCTGTGATCGTCCCTTCCTCTAGAGCCAGATGCTCGTTACGAGTCATTAGAGCACGATACGCTGATTTTACAGAATAGCATCCCGACCGTTCGTGAGCCCATGCAACAACATCGTCGCCCCCACCCCGCATCAGGAGGATATTAAGGATTGCATCCGCATCGGGGGTGATGAAGTTTTGACAGACCACATCAGCCTTCCATGACCAATTAACCGTATCAATAAGGTCTGAGACTGTTTGCAATTGTGTATTAGTACTTCTGACAGTCGGAGTCATAGAAAGAGTGTCGGGGATCCACTTATCATCCCAGATAGAGATCGACCTGCCATCTCCTATGCGTTTGATCAGACCGACTTGCAAAGATTCCCTCCCCGCAATGATAGCACGCCACATCGTCGAGGAAAAACGCGGAACTGTAGCTTGCATAAAATCACAAGTGGGAAAATATCTCCCTTTGAGAACTCTAGCACACAGCGATGATGGGTTCGTCATCCGTCGCCAACCATGTTTGCCGAGAAGAGCTGTGTTGAAAAGCTCAAGATCCCGGAATCCCATTCCGCCCTTCTCTTTTGGACTTGCCAAAGCCGTCCAAGCCTTCCAATGCATGGAATTACGATCTAGGGAGCTGCTCCACCAATACTTGGCAAAGGAGGAAGTGAGGCTTTTACACACCTTCTTTGTTAACTTGAAACAACTCACGCTGAAAATAGGTATAGCTTGGGCTACAGTCTTTATACGCACTTCCCTTCCAGCACAAGATATCATTCTTTCCGACCCGCCTTGGAGTTTGCTTCGAATCCTCTCTCCAATATGGTCAAAAGTACCGCTTGTGATCCTACCCACGGCTGTAGGTAGACCAAGGTAGCGCTCACTGAAAGCTTCTACCGCAATGTTCAGAGTTTGTTTCATCAGTAGCTTATCCGGAGCAGGGGTGTTCGGACTGAAATAAATAGAGCTTTTCTCTTTATTGACAGCCTGCCCTGAGCCCCTCTCATAAATTCTCAGTATCTCATTGAGCCTTTGGGCACTGTCCACCTTTGCCTGCATAAATATTAGACTATCATCCGCGAAAAGAAGATGATTGATCCACGGAGATCGGTAGCTGACTCGAATGCCTTTGTCTACTCTCTAACCACCAAAATGGTTCAAAAGTGAAGTTAGTCCTTCCGCACATAGCAGGAATAAGTACGGAGACGCTGGGCACCCTTGTCGCAGCCCCCTAGAGGGAGTGAAAAAAGGAAGAAGTTCACCATTCACCCGTATTGAGAATCTGATGGAAGTGACGCACTTCATGACTAGGCGAACAAACTCCATACCGAAACCAAGCTTCAACATGATTGCTTGCAAGTAATGCCATTCTACACGGTCGTACACTTTCATCATGTCTAGCTTGATAGCACATACAGCATTCCCCCCTTTCTTCCTTCTTCTCATCGCATGCACACTTTCATGTGCAATTAGCACATTGTCAGTAATCAGGCGACCAGGGACAAACGCACTTTGTTCAACACTGATGATATCATCCAAGAACTCTCGGAGACGATTAGCAATGGCCTTAGAGGCGATCTTATACAAAACTGGACAGAGAGAGATAGGACGATATTGAGTGATACTTTGTGGGAATCGTACCTTGGAGATCAATGTGATAAAAGTGTCGTTTATAATTATGTGTCTTGATCCCATGCCAAAAATAATACACCTTACAAAAAGAAACTGAGAGAGTATTAATGACCGACGAGTCAACAGTTTGATAACTTACATATGGCAAACTAGAAGAAATCATCCAAACATACCAACATGAGATCCAATTTCGAAAATCTCATCACAACGGATTTAATCATAAAAACAGATCTTAATCCAGCTTTTGAATATTTTCTGGTGCACTGTTGCAAAGGAATGAGATAGCAAGAACCACGGGTGATGAACCAAGCATGCCGCAGTTACACTAGGAAAAGGTGTTCGGTACTGTTATTAGATTCGTAACGTTCGTCAAATATAACACTCCATTTGATAAACCAAACTGTAATTACACAACAACTGTGACCCTTAAACACCATCCTGTGATGTGGAAACGGACACTGCTTCTAGTCGATTTTCATGAATAAATTTATCTTCACGTATCACAATTTGTGAAAGTAGGGTGACAACGACCAATCAAGCAGCCACTTTAACATGTAATGAAGACCAGTCTCAACAAATCAGCTCAGCTTCATCGAAGCTATCTGGGTAGCAAGCTCCATTGCCTCCTTGACCCGAGAAGCATCACTTCCCTGCATTGCAGGATTCACAGATATTAGGCAACGACAATTAGTAGACTTTGACCAAAGGGGCTTCTCTTATAAAGATTAAATAATGCCTCACCTGGCCCTGGGCGAGACCATTCTTGCCGCCTCCTCCTTTTCCCTTGAGTGGTGCGATTGAAGGTGTAAGCCAATCCAACACCTTGAAGCCATTGGGTGCATCCGGAGGTACGCCGGCATAAATAACAGCCTTGTTTGATGCCTCATCTGTGCTGAATACCATTATCGGCAAACCCTGGAAAAGTCGAACCCATGAGGTCACCAGCACATCCAAAGAACACAAGGAATACAACTTTAATGTTTTAATTCATACAAAAATAAATGTTGGAGCAAGTTGGAAATTATGCTGAATCTACAGTGATTTTTACATGATGGGGACACTACTTGACAGAAATGGATTGGAGTACCGACCTTGAAACGGTTCATGGCTTTGACAACTGCTTCCCGGACAGCAGTGGTGTCAAGACCCACATCAGCATGAGTAACACAGAAGGTTTTTCCTTCAGAAAGAGCAGCTTCTGCAGCATCTATGGCAATCTTGACAGCCTTCTGGATATTTTCTTCACCCATTTTCTTCTTCGCCTTCCTAAGTTGATCCTGATATATGCAACAGCTGTAATCAGCTTTCATTTTAACTACGAACAGAATACCAAGTATCATAAATACTTCTCTTTGACAAGATGCACCAAATCAACTGAAACATTTACAGACCTCCAGCTTTGAGATATTGCCTTTTAGATCAGCTTTCCTTGCAGCTGGGATAGCAGCTGCATCCAGTGTATTCTTGATGGACCCAATTTTCTGATGAAGAAACATCATTCTTAGATACGGTCTAATACAAAGCAGATCAGAAGGAAATAGCTACAAAGTACAATGGACATCATCTATTTATATAAAGGCTAAGGACATAATATTTCCAAGAAAACAAACAAAAACCACAGTAACTTCTAATGATATCCATTATCCAATTTGTCAGAGTAACACAACCATATAGCTCACAGCCTCATACTAAGAGAGACAAGCACACTTAGTACCTTCTCCAATGTGGCTCCTTCCAGTTTAGATGCCTCATTAATATCAGTATCGATAGATGATGCCAGCTTCATAGCCTGGGAGGCACACTCAGCAGTAACAGCCGTTATCCTCCGAACACCTTTTGCGATACCCTCTTCAGATATGAGGGCAAATGCCGCAGCATCTCTAGTGTTTGAAATGTGTGTACCTGGTATACAAAAACTTTAGATGACATAAACACACAAATGTAGAATTACATAGAACAGAGTAGTAAATATACCTCCACACAGCTCAGTTGATATGGATAACCATTCTTTGCTTTCAGGGTTTGCAAGCAGATCTTCCACTTTGCGACCAATTGATACAACTCTTACAGGATCAGGGTAGATCTACAAAGTCCATATGCAAAACGAATTACACGAAACAACAGGTCAGGCAAACAAGGTATTAGAACATGGTATGTCAAGCTGGGTAAGAGGACGCACTTCACCAAACACAGCTCGCAGACCATTTATGCGCTTTGCGTCAGCTAATTTTATTTCTTGTGCAGATACCTCCAGCTCATCCTTTATTTGTTGGTTCACTATATACTCGATTTTTCTCAAATCTTCGGGCTGAACAGGTTTCCCTGTTATGTACCAACAGTTGAGTTGACAAGCTGAGGAAAAACATCATGTGAATACAATATAAAAAGAATCACAGCATACCATGGGAGAAATCAAATCTCAGCTTCTCTGGAAGAACAATGGAACCTTTCTGGTCAACATGGTCACCAAGTACTTCCTACACTTACAACAGTGAAACCATCATGAATGCAAAAAAAGCACTCCTTGTAAAATCTGAGAGGCTTGAAAACATACCCTTAGAGCAAAGTTCAGCATATGGGTACATGTGTGGTTTGGAGCAATGAGAGTACGCCGTGTGTAATCAACCTACCAAGAGTAATAGAAGTATCGCCATGTGATTTAGCAAATTTCACAGGTTAACTGATTCGGTATAAAGAAATTAATCAGTGAAGAATGTTACCTTGCATTTCACTTCATCGCCAACAGACAATGCCTTGGAGTCCGGACCTTCCAGAAATGAACCGATATGCAGGACATAGCCAGCAAACACTTGGACATTGTTTACAGTGAAAGATCCAGATGGCCCCTCGATACTCCCAGTGTCATAAATCTATTCCAAAAATATCATATGGCATGTCAAGAGAATTCATACAATGCATGGTGCAACTCTCAACAAACATGCAGGAGAGCTGTGTATCGTTCATTAAAAAGAGGAAAAGTTTATATATACAACCCCAAACCCCACACAAGAAAGAGGTCACATGCGCTTCTTTGAAATAGAACAAGAAACGACCATGGCAGCACGGTGACTTCAAATAATTGAGAAAACATCAATGGCTGTTGAATGCAAATTGCAACGCTTGTTGTGCAATGTACGGGTATTAATTTAGTCAAAATTTGACTGAAAAACTTGAAGCTAGTGTATTGTACGGGCAACTTCAAAGTCCTCAACACTATTGTATACAACCGTAATGTGGTGTTTGAAATGGTGTAATGACAAAAATACTTCAAGCATATACTCCCTCCATGCCATAATATAAAAACGCTCTTATATTATGGGACGGAGGGAGTATTCATGAGTGCTGTAGATTATTAGGATGACGTACAACAAACAACACAGGATACCAATCAGATTTCAACCAATGGGAGGTATCACTCTTCAGGGTGCATTAATCATTTTTTGTTATGGTTACAATCAAAGAATAACTTCCAAACAGAAATTATGTGTCTACTTTACTAATGAATCAATATAGGTCAACATAATTCTGTTAAAGCTATCAAAAAATACTGTCATGTGGGGCCATTGCTACAGGAGGATACCCCATCAGACATCAGCTCAATGGTTACTATAGAAAATATCTAACTTGCAAACTAAGGTAGCTATCGAGCTGATGTCAGCTGGGGTTTCTTCCTATAGTAATGGCCCCACATGACCTAAAACAACAGAATACCATGCTTATTCAGTAGGTAAGCTGATAATTCATAGCATGATTTCAACTCTAGAGGTGATTGCAATTGGCGTTTTCATTCAACACATCAACGTGACACTGTCAAACATGAAGTTGTACCTGACCACCCTGTTCTGCATAGAAGCTTGTACTTTCCAAAACCAGGCCAAAGTCTTCATCACCAGATGCAGTGGCTACGAATTCTGAGCCAGTATAGATAGCTTTCACTACACTGCTATGTACCTGCAAAATGATTTTAGGTATATCGGTCATATAACCAATATATAAGTGTTTCAAAATATGAACACTGCAAAAACAATCAAAAGCTTGCAGCCACGTAAATTCACTACTTGAAGGTGATTTTTGAAGTGGGGGTTGCTTTCTAAATGTTTGGGCCAAACTAGAATGGAAATTCTATGAAATCCCAAACAGGCACTGAAATATTGGAAAGAACTGTACCTAATAGCCAAACCACAACTAAATAATCTAACTAATCATCTAACCTTGTGTTGGAATTTTGGGCTATCATTTGTGCTGTCAAGTCCCTGATTGCGCAGCTGCGACGTAGCATTTGCATCCAGGACAATAGATTTACCACCAGCCTGCAGGAAAAACATATAAAACAAAGTCAGAAATAAGTATGATATAAACAGACTAAAGTTGCTCAATGAATTGAGCATCACTGGCATATAAGAGATGCTAGGTTTAGTTAAATACAACATCATTAAACAACAAAGAGCAGGGATAATACTTGGATAGCATAGAAGACCACAAGCGAAGGATTAAGTTTTATATTGAAGGAGAAATGAACACAACCTTGTAGCGAGCATTCCTAGCCTTTTGCCTTGCTTCTTCCATAGAAGCATTAAAACCCTCCATGTCAACAGATAGCCCGAAGTCAACTGCCATGACCTATGAGATAGGAAACAACAATGATACCAGAAAAGACAATAAAAGCTTTATCAAGTTTAACGACATAATAAACATGAAAAGTATATATCACTGCCAAATTAATTTGATTAAATTTACTGATGAAAACATGAAGAACAAACCTCAGTCAAATCAATTGGATAACCATAGGTGTCCCACAGAACAAATGCATCCTGAAAGAACAAATAACGGTTGCAATACATGAAGGATAGCAATATAAACTTGAAAAGTTCAGCAGGATGTAACAGAACATTGATAAACGTGACCGAAGTATGATTTAAGAGACATATTTCTACGTAGTGGACTCCGATTCTTAAAATAAGAACGAAGAAAAGAATTATTCCACATTATTGTAGAGAATATGGTCAAGTTTTCCAAATAGTCGAATTCCTTAGTTTTGACATGTTTCTCAAATACGAAGGAATGAATAGAAACTAGGGAGGGAAGGCTACACACCCAAGAGCACAGATAAACTAGCTCTCTGGCTGACAAAGCACTAATCTAACATATGATGCCTACTTTTCATACTAATTTTAGATGCAACGACTAATTGGAAAGTCTCTCATGTCTCCAGCTAATTTCTCCAATAGACACGAGCCTCTCCACCACGGTAGGAAGAGCCCTGTCGATGCTTAGGTGTGCAGTGTTCAGAGCTGTAACCAACCTTGCAAAATATTGTTCCAACATTCGATTGAGCTATGGATGGATGAAGGAGAACCAGATTGATAACTGCATGGCTTGGTATAGGTCTGGGACTGAGGGGTAGAGACCTTGCCCTCATCTAACCACCGGTAAGGGTGCAAGCAGAGCGGATAGAGATGCTCAACGGATGAGTGCCTGGACATGAATATGGAGTGAACAACGACCAAATATGGTCGGCAGCAAACAATGCTCTAATCGAAAACAGAAACATAAATAATGCTCAACGGATACCACTAAACACGATAGCTCTAAGTCTCTAGTTAGATATATATAACTGTGCCAAATATATTTTTTAGGTTGAGCGAAATGAACCTACACCTATCATTTGCCTGATTTTGAGGCTAGGTGAGGAGGTTGCAATAACAGAGGTGCATGTTGGCCTAGTGAGGACCAAGCAATCACAGCAAGAGGTTCAGTGCACATCGCCTCCATCCCCTGTGGATACTACGGGTGCTCCTCCCATTGATACTGCAACACCAGCTGCCCGGACACCAACGCATGCCGCCAGCTCCCCCTGTGTGTCCGTCGCTAACTTGTGGTGCCCCCCTCATCATATAGGAGGCACAGGATACAACGCGCCCGACTCCACACAAACCATAACCTGTCAACACTCGTTACAACTTGATGTCCAGCTGTAAAAAATATACGAAAAACTCAACACAAGGCCCGAACCAATCTTTCTATAACCAAGAAGCCCCAATTAACAGCCAGCACGGCCCATGTTAACATCCCACAGGCAGGCTTCACATCCATGTATTGTGTTTCCTCTAAAGCAAGCAATGCAACCACCAGGATCACCTGAAGCCAGCAGACAAGCTCACAAATGAGCAGGTGGGAGTCTCATCAAATAGTGTGTTGAATACTATCTGATCAAAATCCTACGAGTCGACGAGTCGTTCCGAGGTTGAGACTCATAGACTAAGCGTGACTACTCGACACTAGTCGACACTGAAGTTGCGAATCATAGACTAGTCGACACTGAAGTGCAGTCGGCCCTGGAGTTGAGACTCATAGACTAGTCTTGACTAGTCCTTGGACTCATAATCCATGAATCCTGGTATCCTGGTTCTGGCAGATAGTGCCTATACAATGTTAAAACCACATCCGAGAATAACTACCGATATTGTATCCGTCAGATATCCAAGTTCTGGTTCCTAACGCCATTGTTAAGGGGTTCCGTCAGTTTGTTGATATTCGAACCATTTTCACCCCTGCCAGGAAACCATTTTCATTAAAGGATGGTTAGGCTTTGAGACATTGTTCTTAATGCGGTAAGGCGACCCAAGGCGAGCACTCACCGCCCTGACGTCTAAGCGCTGCAAGGTACTGCCAGGGCGCTTGCCGAGCATCCAAGGCGGGACACCTTAAAAACAATGCTCTATGGCGTATTGGAGAGGGAGGGAAGGGCTAGATATATCCAGATTAATCCTCACTATGAAAATGGATGACAATGCAACCGCTCTAGCAAAGGATAAGAACATATTCCAAATATTTTAATATGAAATATATGCATCTTACTAATCAGGATACCTTGACTCCAACTTCATAATTTATATTATCTCCTAAATACCATCACTTGCCAATGGACCCTTTCCCCCCTTCTGTCCAATGAGATAACACAACACGTGCTCACACAACAAACAAACTATATATCTGCTTAGGTGCAAACATCTTCTAGTGGAAAACAAAATAAATCAACTAATGTGGTGGTAATTCAAAACCAAAGCACTTGCCTGGCCACTAAGTACTGCCCCGCCATTCTCCTTGACAGCATCTGCAGCTTTCTTAAATCTCTCATACCCCTGAAAATTACACCAACAGCACACTCAGTTAACTGGCTGAACAGTGACCAGAAATGACAACACATATTATGATGGTTTTAAGAAAAGAATGGCCAATTAAACTTCAACTGTAAGCTTTCTTAGTCTCTATGAAATACAATGACAATGCGCCTAGTAGGAACTACCCTTACAATACAAACATGATAAACAGAATCATGCCCATGTAGAAACCAAATAAATTGGATTATAATTAGTCATTTCAGAGAAAAGATGAGACAATTTATCGTGTATGCTAATTACTGTGATTGAACTATTGAAGTTTGCTAAACTGCCATAAACCAAGATCGAAACGATCATCATGGATATGTTCCTTAATGTGTAGTGTTAAAACAAGGCACTGCCTGGTTACTCAGCACAACACGTTAATATATATAAAGCCTGTAGCAGTATCACACGAGCAAAACAGTGGTATAGAAGATACAAGGTATAAACTGGCCCAGAGTCTCCGGCAACTACAAAAACAAACTAGCTAAATTACTTTGAGACTAGCACATGTTCAGAAGGATAAAGTATGCTTCACAGAAAAGGATAAAGTATGAGAACACTGCCTAAGAGTGTGCAAAGACTCGGATTTGATTCCAATGAAATTACACCAACAAACTTCACTTGGGCTAAACTGATGTTACTGTTATGCAATACTCCAGGCAAATAATAATACCTTCGCTAGAGTGTTCTCAAAGCTTGCCTCTTCGTCCTTAATTATATCTTTAATCTTCTTTTCATTGTCTTTCAGCTCAGGAAACACATCACCCATCACTCGGACAAAAACATCTACAAGGCTGTACGAGCAAGACACAAAATAATGGTAAATCAAATGCCAGCTTCGAAAACCAAAAGATGAGAGAGATGAGAGAGAGAGAGAGAGAGAGAGAGATGCCAGTCGGCGGAAATATGGAGAGAGAATCAGAAACAACTTGAAAAATTGATGCAGAAGTAAAAACAAAAAGGTTTAGTTGGACATATATAGCACTTTCCATGTAAAATTAGACCAGCAATGAAATTATTGCTGGTCAACCGTCAGAATCTGACTGTACACATTCTAAGATAACAATAATTTTACAATCGTGAGAGTGATAGTTAATTAATAAATAAATATTCAAGTTATGGAAAATACAGCAGTTCCAGAACACACACTCAAGCATAGGACAGTGATGCCCAAGAATCCACGCCATCAAGACCTATTAAGATAGTCATGAAAAAAAACACCCCTAGGCATCCGCTTAAGTGTGCTTAGGTGCTAGGCAACAACAGAACGCCTAGCGCTTAATCATGCTAGGTGTGCGCTTACTCCCTCCGTCCGCGAATAAGTGTACATTTAGCTTTTGTCCTAAGTCAAAGTTTTAAAATTTTGAACAACTTTAAGGAAAGAGTAGTGGCATATATGACATCAAATTGGTACATTATGAAACTACATTTCAAAACGAATCTAGTGATACTAATTTAGTGCCATAAATGCTGCTACTTTTCTCTATAAAATTGGTCAAAGTTTTAAAACTTTGACTTGGGAGAAAAGCTAGATGTACACTTATTCACGGACGGAGGGAGTAGATGAGATAGGCGCCAGGCAATGGCAAAACGCACTAGCACTTTTTTTCTCTGCGAGTGAAATAACTTTCAAAACCATGCCTCATTATCAGGACCAAATGCTAGTTATTATAAAGCTTTGCTAGCAAAAAAAAAAGTACACATGAACCTAAAACAAAAGGCATCGCAGGAACAATGGTAAGTCCAGTGCCAAGTTATGCCCCACAAACCCAAACCCAAATTAAAGTAACACATAGCACATGACCCTGGGTTCATAATAAATTAACTAAAATTGTGTGTGAACATAGTTTTTTTTATTGTCATATGACATTCCTACAGTCATTCTCATAAGCCTTGCATTACATTTTTAGCATTCTGGGTAAACAAAAAGCTATGCAAATATATCATCAAAAAGAGGGTACAGAATACAGCAGATGCAGGTTACAGTTCTTACGAGCTAAAAAATCCTTGCTTTGCCATCAATTTTTGATGACCAAAGTGAACAGCACGTCTAAGTATACGCCTTAGAACATACTCCCTTCCCTCATTTCCTACAGAAAAACTCATATTAGAACAAAGAAACGTCATTGTATAATACAAAACAAAGCTCTGAAACATTGTAATTTGTAAATGCAAGAAAAATACAATAGCTCAGTAGTTGCGACAAAAAAAATCAGTTCTACACCATCCTCACTAGATAGGTTGACCATGATGGTGGATCCACCAAAACAATCCCATTAAACTGAATGAAGACAATAATATATTTTCTGCAGTTGTTCTGAACCTTTATTACCGAAATACTCCCTCCATCCCTAATTACTTGTCTTAGATTTGTCTAGATACGAATGTATCTAGACACGCTTTAGTGTCGCATCTAGAAAAATCTGAGATAAGCTTTTCGGGACGGAGGTAATATTATGTAACTGCAACATATGTGCAACATATCATATTATTTTGCAGCTATATACTCCCTCTGTTCCTAAATATATGACGTTTCGGGAGTACATCCAAGTGGTGATTTCTATTGCATAAACAGCAAGCAAGAGAATCATTAACTGCTCACTTCATATTATATGTCATTCTGGACTACTAATTAATATTGTCTCACATCCATATCTGGCCCAATTCAACATATCCTTGCCATATTTATTCCAAGTCTGGCCCAATTCAACATATCCTTGCCATATTTATTCCAACAAGCACCCATCACTTAATTACAACACCCAACCACTAGCGCCAACACTTCCACCATGGAAAAGACAGTCGAAATAAGGCTTAATTGGTATTTCACACATAAATTCATGTGATAAGAACTATAACAACTCAGGGGTCCATTTGAAATCTATAAATTTTGGTTCGCAATGAACTAAGCCCATAAAAAATTAGCAGGTATGACTTCATATTAACTAGAAGGGAAATAATGCATTTCTTCCTAAAATAGTAAATGCAAGTCAGGTCCCCAAACTAGTGATTTTGACACTTGGATACTTAAACCAAAATTAATCATTCAAGTCCAAAAACCTAGCCTCTCTTAGAATGACTAATCATTTTGGCTGACAATGGGTACTACAATGATCTATCTGTTTTCATTCAAATTCTTCAAAATTGGATATGATGATCTATTGGTGACTTTATGTCTATATACTTCATTTTATTCCAGTGCCACATCCATATCTTGAATAAAAAATATCTTACATATGTAACAGAAAATTTAGGAGCATAATAAGTTCAAAATAATGTCTAGTTTAAGGAACCAAAATAACATAAGCGCACAAGCTCGTTATGCTCACTTGGGGACAGATATGAAATAGAACTACTTTAACATCCTGTTGTGCAGGATGCAACGCAGCAAGCATTTAGGTGTATTGTTATTATTCCATCTTTTTACAGAAACTAACCATACTTATAAATGGATGGCAATCATTTTAAATCATGTATCCCCAACCAAAACAGTATGAACTCACCAGGTTGAGAACCATCAGCGATAGCAAAAGAAAGGGTTCTTATGTGATCTGCAACAACCCTATATGCCATATCAACTTTCCCAACATCATCGGATCCCACTTTACCAGAGTATGGTTGAATTCCAGCGCCTGCCAGCTGCATTCATAATGCATACTGAATTAACAATGAATATCATTTACTTTAGGTAACAATTAATTACTGCAGAAAAATACTGTTGCCACAACTCATAAGCATAAAAGAAGCTGCAAGTGTGCACAAAATACCTTGTGGATGGCATCAAATAATGGCATGAATACGTCTGTATCGTAATTGCTCATTTTATTCTGAAGGATAGAGGTTAAACGCTCGAAGCCCATTCCAGTGTCAACGTGTTTTGCTGGCAAGGATCTCAAAGTACCATCTGATTCCCTGTTGAACTGGGTATTAAAACAGCCAAATGTCAGTGCATACAACAGATAAATAAGCAAATAGGTGTGCACACATTGAACAGAGTAACTGACATTGTATTGGGATTAAAGCTTGACAATCTGGAAAGAAATGGGGAAAATAGCATGTTAACCTGAATAAACACAAGATTCCATATCTCAATACATGTAGGGTCATCATTATTCACTAATGAAGCTGCGTCACGATTGCCAATACGATCAAAATGGATCTCTGTGCATGGCCCACAAGGACCTGTGTCACCCATCTCCCAAAAATTATCCTGCTCAAAGAATACATCATATAGTGTTCTTTAGTAGGGAAATTCAGTCAATAGTTAGGCCCAACAGAAACGGAGAAAGTGAAACTAATACAACATAATGTCCACAATAGATAGGAGCTCAACCAACAAACCAAGCACATCCAGGATACCTTGCAACCGAAAGGCAGAACTCTTTCATTAGGTAGATACTTCAACCATATGTTCTTCGACTCGGTATCCGGAGCGAGACCAGCTTTCTCATCACCACCAAAGTATGTTGCATAAATTCTATCAGTGGGCAATTTGTAGACCTGTACACATGAAATAGCAAACAGTATGTGGTAAGAAGGTGTCCAGTGTTTAAAATCAGTGGGAAATTTGTACATCTAAAGTTTTTGACATCATTTGCTTATTTTTGCTTGTTCGGATAGATTTATGACCAAAGTGGACCCAACTTTCACTTAAATTTTACTGATCCATAATCTGATGTAGAAGTACAGTAGTGCATATACATACTAACGCGCTAGCGATCAAAAGGGGGAGTGAAGGCAAGAACCCGATACCTGGGTGAGGAGCTCCCATGCATACCCGATGGCCCCCTCCTTGAAGTAGTCTCCGAAGGACCAGTTCCCGAGCATCTCGAAAAAGGTGTGGTGGTAGGTGTCCTTCCCCACGTCGTCGAGGTCGTTGTGCTTGCCGCCGGCGCGGATGCACTTCTGGGTGTTGCAGGCGCGGCTCAGGCGGCCAAGCTGCGAGTCCGGAGCGGCGGTGCCGAGGAATACGGGCTTGAACTGGTTCATCCCGGCGTTGGCGAACAAGAGCGTGGGGTCGTCGACGGGTACCACGGGGCTCGACGGCCATGGCGTGTGCGACTTGGACTTGAAGAAGTCGATGAAAACCTCCCGGACCCGGGCGGCCGTCCAATCCGACGGCACCTCCATCGGAGGGCCGACGGTGGCAGTGGCGGTGGCGGCGACCGTAGATGCTCGCGACGAGGAGAGGCGGATGGCGGCGGCGGTGGCAGGCAAAACCCTAGCGTTGGGCTTGGTGATGAGGAGGAGGCGGCACGCTGTCAGGGCCGAGTGCAACATACAGAGGCTTCAGTTAATGAACGGTCAGGATGAAAGAAGGAGATATCAACGGCTCGCTTAGGGTTTTTTTCTCGAGAGACAACGGCTCGCAGGTTCTGTTTACAATCCAGCGTTGACGATTAAAACGAAGGAGGTGTTTGGCTAGAGAAATGGTAAACGTAATCAGATCACAGCCTTGGAGGGTAATCAGTTTGCAAGTTTGTTTGGTTCACATTCCCGTAAAGGAATCGATTGCCATCATCCTGCTTTTCTTGCTCGGCCCTGCTGCTCGCCGGCCGCCATCCTCCCCGTAGATAGATCAAGCGTCGCCGGACGCTCGAGTCTTGCGCGCCGCTGGCCGTCCCTGAGCATGTGCACTGTCGGCCGCCTCTGATGTCAAGCGCCGGCAGCCTTTTTCGATGTCAAGCGTCAACGGTCACTCTGATCTCGGAGGAGAGGCGGCGGCGACGGACGATGGGGAAGGGGTCGGGAGGGGAGGAAGAAGGGATCGTGTGGGAAGAGAAGGGAACGGTATCGCAATTACCGGTAGGGGGGGGAGCGGTATCGATCAATAACTGGGTTGGACCTGTTTACGGAGGAAAGTGTTTACGGTGTGCATTAAACAAACGTAGGTAACGTTTCCCCTTTACGGCGTAAAGGGATGACAGGTAAAAAACGCTGAAACAAAGTTAGAGCCTCTACAACCCGACCCAGCTAAAGCCTGACTCATTTACATCTAACACGGTTATCGATCAACACTCAAATGTTCAATGTCACAATCGGTGCTCATTTGCAAATCATCAAATATATACAATTTACATGAAACTTAAAATCTAATCTAATTCTTCGTCGGCGACCATCCTTGTTGTCCCCTCAGTATACTTGTCCGACAGCCATGAGACCTGCGAAGTGAAGGTCCTGTCGTCGGCAAGGTACAGTAGGACATGGGACACGGACTATCCCACATGGGACACGAGGCGTCGCCGTCTCTCATGTCCTACTCCTCGTCGGAGCCCCCGACCTCGAAGTCGCCGGTGGAGATGAGGTACGCGATAGACGTGGATGGGCCGGACTCGTGGTCGGAGCCCGACCCCGACACCCTTGGAGTGTGGCGCGAGGCGACACGCACGCGACTCCGCCTCCGCGGCCTTCGCCTCGAGGGCTATCGTGGCCACCAACGTCATGTGCCTCATATTGCATGCATGCCTTGCGGTATTCGTAGATAGTTCGTGAGCCATGTCGGCGTTGACCTCCGACTAGGAGCCCGATGGCTCGAGGACGATGGGCCAATGAAGGGGTTGCGCCGCCACCCCGAGGTTGCAATGCTAGGCAATGGTCACCGCTTCCGGCGAGCCTGTGGTCATGCGCCTCCAGTCCCCAGCCCTGTGGATCCAACCGTCATTTGAGCGCACACAATGGATTCCCTCCACATCAAGTCCGAGCACGGCCGAGCGCACTCCTACCAAGAGCGGCAGAGAGCCATGCAGACGGTCATCTCCTCCTTGACCCCGCATGGGACGAGGTTCCAGTCGATGGATCGGGACATCTCGAAGTCGGATCCACTTTTCGCAATGTCGAAAACGGATGGAATTCGCGGGACGTGAGCTTTGGGCAGAGGGGAGTGGAGCAGAGTGATGGCTATGGTTTAGTCTAGAGTGCGGATAAGGATGAATATATGTGGGGTCGGGGTGGGCCATAGTGGGTTGGATCCAACATGGCGGACGTGTCGGGGCATCCCCGTACCCAACCCATATGTGGACTGGGTATGGGACGTGTCGGTCGGTCCAGACGTTTGGGCTGTGTTCGGGTTGGCCAATTGGGTGGCTTTTTTCTGCCCAGGCAGGCCACCCGAACATTTGGGCGGATATGGAGCGTCCGGATCTAGTCTAGCATCGTATACCAGCTGCATCACATCCCCGAACACATCGTCGAAAGGGGAACGACTAAGATAAAAGTTGAGCTTGTGGTAAAAAAATAGAAAAGGAAATTTGAGCCGTCAAATTGAAGATAGATGCTACAAAATATGCTGGAGAAATATGTGTGGACATTTAGCAAAAAGGACCCTCGCTCCTTGTTAATTTGCTTCTGATGTCCTTCTCTGAACGCGCTCTGCGGCGGCGACACAGGTGGCGGAACTCCCTACCCTAACTGTGTAACATCTCCCACCTTCTCGCCAAGTCCCTCTACCTCGTCGGTGGTACGGATCGGATGCCTAGCTATGAAACTAAGCATAGTGTTGGTGTTGTCACATCTCCGCTCCGACGGCTCCTAAGAGCATATTTAATAGATGTTGTATATTTGGAGATGGAAATGTAGGTGTTGTATAATTTACATCACCGGAAAGTGCATTTTACATTTTTTTTAAAGCCAACTCCAACAGATCATGTATATTTGGCGATGTAAAACTATTACTATAGTGGATGATACATATTTGAACATGTAAAATGGGAGATGACCGTGCGGCAGCCTACAGCCACTATACAGCCGCATCATTTCGAAAACAAAACATCATATAGAGAAAAAATTCATATTTCTACAACCAAAAGTGCATCATATTAAATCTTACAACCAAAAGTGCATCACATCTATTGAAAATATACCCTAGAGGCAATAATATTATATTATTATATTTCTATATTCATAATTAAGAGTTTGTATTCTATTTTATAACTACTATGATCCTGGAATGTGCGATTCAGTGGAAAATTCATATGCATGTGTGGAATGATAAACGGTAATATTAGGTTTCTAGTCTTGCCTCTAGGACTGGCTCAATGTTGTTAGTGATCATATTTCCCGGATCTTAGGACATCGTTAAGCGTAACGGTAGTCCTAACACAATATTGAGAGTATGACGTTAGCAGAACGATCATATCGACAGAAGTGAATTGTTATACTTTGAGATAATATCGACATAAGTCAATTATTCTAACATGGAGTGTTAACATGTGTTTTAATTCCTTAGACCATGAGAGTATCATATTGACCTCTTACCGTACAGTGGACTTTGGGTTTGCTCAAATGTGATTTGTAACACGATGATCATAACATCAACTTACAGGTTCATCGAAAAGTTTGACTAGGAACTAGATAGTTCGAGAATGGGATTTGCTCCTCCAGTGATGAAGAGATATTCTAGGGCCCTCTCGGTGTGACGGCATCCATTATCGTCTGGCTAGACATAGGTGACAGTGTCATGGGGATGCCGGAACATGGCGGCGACAAAAGAAGAACAAAACCGGCAACGAGGAGACCAGTATAGTGAGCATGTGTATGACTCAAGAGGATACCGATACACATCTCACCTCGGGTTTTGTAAAGTATCGCGAAGCAAAGGTAACAACACATGATAACCGAAGGTTCACTCGAATGTCATTCGTGTACTCATAGGGATCGATATGGACGTCCATGGTTCCGCTATCGATCATTGAACAAAAGTGTTTTGTTCATGTCTACGTTTTACCGAACCTACAGGGTCACAAGTTTAAGGTAATCATGATATGATGAGTATTAGTAGGACGGGAGTAATAAGAAAAAATTCATGAAATAGTTTCATTAATATTCACAATAGTTTCAAGAGGAATCGGAAGCGTTTCGGGATCACCGGAAGAGTTCCAGAGTTTATCGGACAATACCGGGTATTAGCGATAAATAATATATAGGTGTAAAATGTTTTTGGAGATGTTAAATTAATAATAAAAGGATCTAATGATAGTTAGAAGGCTTTTATATTTATTTATATTCAACGGGCTTAATGGCAAAAAAGGTGGAAGGAGAATTGGGCCGCAAGGGCCCAATAGGGGAGGCGCCCCCCTTTCCCACTTGGGGAAGCCAAATTAGACAAGGGAGAGGAATCCTCCCCCTAGGGCCAACATAAGGGGAGGGGAGTCCTCCCACTTGTGTGGCACCCCCTCCTTCCCCCTCAACCTATATATACTAGAGGTATTGGCACCTTTTGAACACACAAATTTTGGAGCCTCCTCTAGTTCTCTAGTTCTACTTCTAGTTGGTCCTAGTTGATCAACTAGAGCTAGACATAGATCATCTAATCCTCATAATTAGAAGCCCAGTGTGGTTCTAATCTCCTTCCTCTAATTTTTCGGTGATGATTAGCTCTGGACGGTGAAGCGCTGCCGGATCATGAAGACCATACGCTGCAACTCGTATAGAGGTTGTCCTTTCGGTCTTCCGTTCGAGGGACTGCTCATGGGCACAGGGGCGATTTTACCTTCCGGGCACCCTAGGCACGTGCCCGGGCTTGATGTTGCTACTTTCCAAAACGCTCGTGAGCTTCCTAAGCCGCAAGAATCGTAATAGTTGCTCTTATACGCTGAAAACTGGTGAAAATACGCTGCAAAAAGGAGAAGTGCTCTATAACTGGGCTAGCATGGTCAATTTCTTTTCTATTCGGTCATGCACCCTTTCATAAACATGGGCTACAACTAACTCGAGAAAATTGATTGTTTGGCTGTCGAGCAGAGACGAAGAACTCAGGGAGATGGGAACAGGCGCCCACGCGGCACACCCAAACCCTAGCTCGGTACTCCGATCTCAAAGACGATCTGGCCACTCGTCGAGAGCGGACTGCCGGAGGGCACCGATGAACGGTGAGCCGCAAGAGTTTCGTCGCGCGGAGGGGCCACTACTCTGCCGGGCAAGGCCGGCGAGGCTCACGTATGATTGAAAGAGCAAGCGCTGAGGCGGCGGCTCCTCTCCCGTGGAAATTTCACTCGGGCTCAAGTGGACGGTGACTCTTCCCCGTTCGCAGTAGTTGTGCCACGCTGCCAAGTGTTCGAACTGTAGAAGGCCATGACTAAGAGACGACTAGCACCAAACTGTCAACGAGGGCTACCGCAACATGGGATAACTAGGTGAGTTATTCTCTGTAATTTATTGAAAAATTGTGCAATTTAGCATTGTGTCTATTCAAATTATGTTTGTTCAAATTTCAGTATTGAGCACATTTTCATAGATCAGATATGTGATACTACTTGTGGTTTCTTAGAAGGACAAAATATACTCAGGCTTACAATGTGCCCGGGCTTTAGAAATTCGCTAGCTCCGCCACTGCATGGGCGGTTCGCAGGATCGTTCATCTACAGTTCGAGGGACTCCAAGTAGAATCTACACCAACTCGTCTTCGGTCGCACTCAAAGTCAGTAACAAACTGATCCAAACCGTTTATCGCATCTTCATAGTGTTCCTAGGTGATCGTAGGGCGATCTTTTTTGTTTGCTGCTATGTTTCCCAACAGTGGAATCATGAGCGGTTATATGAGTAGGTGCAAGTTTCGATCTAGATCACATATAGATGTGAGGGTTTGATGTTCTTTCTATGCTTCCACGAGTGATGATTCGATTCAGTTCATTGACGGCTTGATAGCTCGGATCCCAACAAACACCGCAAATATTACATCAAATAGACCTCCAAAGAGATCATTGCATTGAAGATCAAGAGAGAGAGAGAGAGAGCCATCTAGCTACTGCTATGGACCTGAAGGTCATGTGGGAACTACTCACACATCATCATGGAGGCAACAAGGTTGATGAATATGGCCTTCGTGATTGATTCCCCCTCTGGCAGAGTACCAGAGGAGGCCTCCATATGGGATCGCCAAATAATAGAGGCTTGTGGCGGCGATAAAATTGTTTCGGATCTCACTCTGGGAGTTTCCCAATATTTCCGAATTTATAACGCTGGAATTAGGTCAGATTGACCTCCGTGGCGCCCACTAGCTCAAGTGGCGCACCGGGGGGCGCCGTGTGAGCTTGTGGATCTCTCATGGATCTTATGGCCTCCCCCGAAGTTTCTAGGGTCTCTTCTAGTCCATAAAAATGACCTCAAAGTTTCAACGCGTTTGGACTTCGTTTGGTATGGTTTTTCTATGAAACAAAGAAATAGGCAAAAATAGGAACTGGCACTGGGCACTGAGTTAATAGGTTAGTTCCCCAAAATGATATAAAATGGCATATGAAGCATACAAGATTGACAATATAATAGCATGAAATAATCAAAAAATATAGATATTTTGGAGACATATCAATCAGCTGTAGGGTGCTGCTCCTCAGATAGGTACTTGGTCACGCTCTCGAAAACAGATCCTATCGCGAAGAACAAACACTGAGAAGAAGGCAATTCAATACATGGCAAGTGAAACAATATGATGCATGATCATGACATGACAACATACTGTTCATTGAGCTAATGCAATTAGCAACATGATTAAATGAAGTTGATTTGAGCCAAAGATTCAAATTCAAACTCCAAATGAAGCATTTCAAATGCCCTTTAATTAATTTGACCTGATTAGTGTGTATAAGTTGTTCTGACATGCATGAAAATTATACATGTGGAAATATTGGATTTTTTGTTGATTTTTCATACTTAAATTATTTTCGTTTGTGTTATGGTTGATTTTCTATGAATTTTTGAAATCTATACTATTTTTGGAATTTATTAAATGTTGGAAATATGCCCTAGAGGCAACAATATTTTTATTATTAGATTTCCATATTCATAATTAAAAGTTTATATTTCATGTTATAAGTGATATGATCCTGGAATATGCGATTAAGTGGAAACCTCATATGCATGTGTGAAATGATGAATGGTTAAATAAAAGATTCACAGTCTTGCCTCTGAGACTAGCTCAAGTGTTGTTGGTGATCATGTTTTCCGGATCTTAGGATATCGTTAAGTGTAATGATCCTAAAACAACATTGAGCTTACGACGTTAGAAGAATGATCATATTGAATCCACCCAATCTTCTTTGTTATGAATTGAGTCAATATCGCCTGCATTCAATTGTAATAACACAAAGTGTTAACATGTGAAATTGCTCCTTAGACCATGAGAGTATCGTGGTCACTGCTTATCATACATTGGGCTTTGGGGTTGCTCAAACGTCACCTGTAACACGATGATCTTAATGACAACTTACAGGTTTATCAGAAAGTTTGACAAGTGGACAGATAGCTCGAGAGTGGGATTTGCTCCTCCGACGATGGAGAGATATTCTTAGGGCGCTCTTGGTGTGATGCATCGATCATCATCTAGCCAGACACACGTGACTTCATCACGGGGATGCCTGATAACCCACAAGTATAGGGGATCGTTCGTAGCCTTCTTCGATAAATAAGAGTGTCAAACCCAGCGAGGAGCTAAAGGCAGAACAAATCAAGTTCTATCGACCACCGATACAACTCTACGCACACTTGGATGTTTGCTTTACCTAGAACAACTATGAAACTATTTTACAAGAATAAAACTACAAGTACTTTGGGAGAATAAAACTACGGATTAATTGCAAGGTAATAAAATTAGATAGCTTTTGTCAACAAGAAAGACATTTGTCCCTAGGCAATCGATAGCAAGTACCGGTAATCATTCTTGCAATTTTATATGAGGGAGAGGCATAAGCTAACATACTTTCTCTACTTGGATCATATGCACTTATGGTTGGACCCCTATCAAGCATCCGCAACTACTAAAGATCATTAAGGCCATGAAACCCAATCATAGCATTAAGTATCAAGTCCTCTTTATCCCATACGCAATGACCCACCTACTCGGGTTTAAGCTTCTGTCACTCTTGCAACCCACCATAAGCAAATCATGAACGTATTGCAACACCCTACAGTGGGGACCCCTCATGTCTGCGCGAGACGGAGGGCACCATAGGATAGCACCATAAATAAAATATTCAATCATACCAACCAAGATCACGATTAACCCATAGGACAAAACGGATCTACTCAAACATCATAGGATAATCATAGATCATTGGGAAATAATATATGGAGTTGAGCACCATGTTTAAGTAGAAATTACAGTGGGGAGAAGGGGTGTTACACCACTGCATAGAGGGGGGAAAGTTGGTGTTGACGGTAGCAAGATTGTTGATGTAGATCAACGTCACGATCCTAGCCCCAGCGGCACTCCGACGCCACCGAGAGAGAGGGGGAGAGAGCCCCCCTCCTCCTTCTTCTTCCTTGCCCCCCCCCCAAGATGGGAGGAGAGTTCCCCCTGGTACATGTCCTCCATGGCGGCGGAGGGGCGGGTGCCCCTCCGAGATTAGATCTCCCTCCCTGTCCACTTCTGTTTCGCGTTCCCCAGATCTGGCCCTTCACGGTTTCTTAAATTCCCGGAGATCCGTAACTTCGATTGCGCTAAAAAATTTACACGATATTTTCCCATAAATTATCTTTCGTGCGCCAGAAGAAGGGGCCCAACCGCCTTACGAGGAGGGCATAAGACACCTAGGCGTGTCTAGCACCCCTGGCGTGCCCTGGTGTACCTTGGGGGTTGTGGGCCCCCGTTTGCTTTGATTCCACCTCCCAAAAATCACATATATTCCAAAATAATTCTCTGTAAATTTTTATCACGTTTGGACTTCATTTGATATGGATTTTCTGCGAAACAAAAAACATGCAACAAACAGGAACTGACACTGGGCACTAGATCAATATGTGATGTTTACTACACAACTTTATTTTCTGTAGACACGTGTTGGGCCTCCAAGCACGGAGTTTTGTAGGACAGTAGCAATTTTCTCTCAAGTGGATGACCTAAGGTTTATCAATCCGTGGGAGGCATAGGATGAAGATGATCTCTCTCAAACAATCCTGCAACCAAATAATAAAAAGTCTCTTGTGTCCCCAACACACCAAATATAATGGTAATTTGTATAGGTGCACTAGTTCGTGAAGAGAAGGTGATACAAATGTAATATGGAAAGTAGATATTGATTTTTGTAATAGGAACAATAAAAACAGCAATTTAGCAATTGATAAAACGGAGCACAAACGGTATTGCAATGCTTGAAAATGAGGCATAGGGTCCGTACTTTCGCTAGTGCAATCTCTCAACAATGCTAATATAATTGGATCATATAACCGTCCCTCAAAGTGCGATGAAGAATCACTCCAAAGTTCCTATCTAGCGGAGAACATAAGAAGAAATCGTTTGTAGGGTACGAAACCACCTCAAAGCTATTATTTCCCATCGATCTATCCAAGAGTTCGTACTAAAACAGCACCAAATAATTTCAGATTCATAATACTCAATCCAACACAAAGAACCTGAAAGAGTGCCCCAAGATTTCTACCGAAGAAACAAAGATAAGAGCGTGCATCAACCCCTATGCGTAGATTACCCCAATGTCACCTCGGGAATTCGCGAGTTGAGTGCCAAAACATATATCAAGTGAATCAAAATAATACCCCATTGTCACCACGAGTATTCATTCGCAAGACATACATCAAGTGTTCTCAAATCCATAAAAGTACTCAATCCGACAAGAAAACAATCTCAAAAGGAAAACTCAATTCATCACAACAAGATAGAGAGGGGGGAAACACCATATGATCCAACTATATTAATGATGTCTACTACACAACCTTCTTCTTGTTGGGCCTCCAAGTGCAAAGGTTTGTAGGACAGTAGCAAATTTCCTTCAAGTGGATGACCTAAGTTTTATCAATCCGTAGGAGGCATAGGATGAAGATGGTCTCTCTCAAGCAACCCTGCAACCAAATAACAAAGAGTCTCTTGTGTCCCCAACACACCCAATACAATGGTAAATTGTATAGGTGCACTAGTTCGGCGAAGAGATGGTGATACAAGTGGTATATGGATGGTAGATAATAGTTTCTGTAATCTGAAAATATAAAAACAGCAAGGTAATGAATGATAAAAGTGAGCGTAAACGGTATTGCAATGTGTGGAAACAAGGCCTAGGGTTCATACTTTCGCTAGTGTAAGTTCCCTCAACAATACTAACATAATTGGATCACATAACTATCCCTCAACATGCAACAAAGAGTCACTCCAAAGTCACTAACAGCAGAGAACGAACGAAGAGATTATGGTAAGGTACGAAACCACCTCAAAGTTATTCTTTCCAATCAATCCGTTGGGCTATTCCTATAGATGTCACAAACAGCCCTAGAGTTCGTACTAGAATAACACCTTAAGACACAAATCAACCAAAACCCTAATGTCACCTAGATACTCCAATGTCACCTAGATACTCCAATGTCACCTCAAGTATCCGTGGGCATGATTATACGATATGCATCACACAATCTCAATTCATCTATTCAACCAACACAAAGGACCTCAAAGAGTGCCCCAAAGTTCTACCGAAGAATCACGACGAAAACGTGTGCCAACCCCTATGCATAGGTTCCCAATGTCACGAAACCCGCAAGTTGGTCACCAAAACATACATCAAGTGGCACGTGGTATCCCATTGTCACCACAGATATCCACGGCAAGACATACATCAAGTGTTCTCAAGTCTTTAAAGACTCAACCCGATAAGATTACTTCAAGGGGAAAACTCAATTCATTACAAGAGAGAAGAGGGGGAGGAGAAACATAAGATCCAACTATAATAGCAAAGCTCGCGATACATCAAGATTGTATCACCTCAAGAACACGAGAGAGAGAGAGAGAGAGAGAGAGAGAGATCAAACACATAGCTACTGGTACATACCCTCAGCCCCGAGGGAGAACTACTCCCTCCTCGTCATGGAGAGCGCCGGGATGATGAAGATGGCCACCGAAGAAGGATTGCCCCCTCCGGCAGGGTGCTGGAAAGGGTCTAGATTGGCTTTCGGTGGCTACAGAGGCTTCTGGCGGCGGAACTCCCGATCTATTATTTGTTCTGGAAGTTTTAGGTCACGCAGGTATATATGGGTGCAGGAGGTACGTCAGGGGAGCCACGAGGGTCCCACGAGACAGGGGGCACGCCCCAGGGGGGTGGGCGCGCCCCCTACCCTCGTGAGCTCCTCCTTCCTTCCTTGACGTGGGGTCCAAGTCCATCGGGTGGCTTTCGTTCCAAAAATAACTTCTCTAGTTGATTTCGTTCCGTTTCGACTCCGTCTGATATTCCTTTTCTTCAAAACACTGAAATAGGCATAAAACAACAAATCTGGGCTCGGCCTCCGGTTAATAGGTTAGTCCCGAAAGTAATATAAAAGTGGATAATAAAGCCCGATAATGCCCAAAACAGTAGATAATATAGCATGGATCAATCAAAAATTATAGATACGTTGGATACGTATCAAGCATCCCCAAGCTTAATTCCTGCTCGTCCTCGAGTAGGTAAATGATAAAAAGGATAATTTTTGACGTGGAATGCTAGTTGGCATAGTTTCAATGTAATTCTTCTTAATTGTGGTATGAATATTCAGATCCATAAGATTCAAGACAAAAGTTTAGTATTGACATAAAAATAATAATACTTCAAGCATACTAACAAAGCAATCATGTCCTCTCAAAATAACATGTCCAAAGAAAGTTATCCCTACAAAATCATATAGTCTGGCTATGCTCCATCTTCACCACACAACATATTTAAATCATGCACAACCCCGATGACAAGCCAAGCAATTGTTTCATATTTTTGATGTTCTCAAACTTTTTCAATCTTCACGCAATACATGAGCGTAAGCCATGGATATAGCACTATAGGTGGAATAGAGTGGTGGTTGTGGAGAAGACAAAAAAGGGGGAAGATAGTCTCACATCAACTAGGCGTATCAACAGGCTATGGAGATGCCCATCAATAGATATCAATGTGAGTGACTAGGGATTGCCATGCAACGGATGCACCAGAGCTATAAATGTATGAAAGCTCAACAAAAGAAACTAGTGGATGTGCATCCAACTTGCTTGCTCACGAAGACCTAGGGCAATTTGAGGAAGCCCATCATTGGAATATACAAGCCAAGTTCTATAACGTAAAATTCCCACTAGTATATGAAAGTGACAACATATGAGACTCTCTATATGAAGAACATGGTGCTACTTTGAAGCACAATATATGAGACTCGCTATATCATGGTGCTACTTTGAAGCACAAGTGTGGAAAAAAGTATAGTAGCATTGTCCCTTTTTTTTGGGCCTTCTTTTTTTCTTTGGCCTTTTCCTTTTGGGGGGACAATGCTCTATTGAATGATGATGATCACACTTCTATTTATTTACAACTCAATGATTACAACTCAATAATAAAACAAAGTATGACTCTATATGAATGCCTCCGGCGGTGTACCGGGATATGCAATGAATCACGAGTGACAAGTATGAAAGAATTATGAACGGTGGCTTTGCCACAAATACTATGTCAACTACATGATCATGCTAAGCAATATGACAATGATGGATGTGTCATGATGAACTGGATGGTGGAAAGTTGCATGGCAATATATATCGGAATGGCTATGGAAATGCCATAATAGGTAGGTATGGTGGCTATTTTGAGGAAGGATATGGTAGGTGTATGATACCGCGAAAGTTGCGCGGTATTAGAGAGGCTAGCAAGGGTGGGAGTGTGTATAATCCATGGACTCAACATTAGTCATAAAGAACTCATATACTTATTGCAAAAAAATTAGAAGTTATCAAAGCAAAGTATTACGCGCATGCTCCTAGGGGGATAGATTGGTAGGAAAAGACCATCGCTCGTCCCCGACCGCCACTCATAAGGAAGACAATCAATAAATAAATGATGCTCCGACTTCATCACATAACAGTTCACCATACGTGCATGCTACGGGAATCACAAACTTTAACACAAGTATCTCTCAAATTCACAACTACTCAACTAGCATGACTCTAATATCACCATCTCCATATCTCAAAACAATTATCAAGTATCAAACTTCTCATAGTATTCAACACACTCATAAGAGAATTTTATTATTCTTGAAAACCTAGCATATTAGGATTTTAAGCAAATTACCATGCTATTAAGACTCTCAAAATAATCTAAGTGAAGCATGAGAGTTAATCTATTTCTTCAAAATAAAACTACCACCATGCTCTAAAAGATATGAGTGAAGCACTAGAGCAAACAACAAACTACTCTGAAAGATATAAGTGAAGATCAATGAGTAGTCGAATAATTATGCAACTATGTGAAGACTCTCTAACATTTAATAATTTCAGATCTTGGTACTCTATTCAAACAGCAAGCAAAGAAAAATAAAATGACATCTAAGAATGGCAAACATCATGTGAAGAAGCAAAAACTTAGGATCAACCGATACTAACCGATAGTTGTTGAAGAAGAAAGGTGGGATGCCAACCGGGGCATCCCAAAGCTTAGACGCTTGAGACTTCTTGAAATATTATCTAGGGGTGCCTTGGGCATCCCCAAGCTTGAGCTTTTGTGTCTCCTTAATTCCTCTCATATCACGGTCTCCCTAAATCTCAAAAGCTTCATCCACACAAAACTCAATAAGGACTCGTGAGATAAGTTAGTATAAACCATTGCAAAAATCTTATCATACTATACTGTAGCAAATCGCTAAAATTATTATTCAACATTGAATACTAAATGCCTCTGCATATTTAATATTCCTATCCTCAAATAGAATCATTAAAGAAGCAAACATATGCAAACAATGCAAATATAACAGCAATCTGCCTAAACAGGATAGTCTGTAAAGAATGCTGCAACATCCATACTTACCTAGCTCCAAAAATTATGAAAGAAAATTCCCACTGTGGTAAATTTATCAGAGCTTAATATGAAAAATGTTTCAACATTTTATCAGATTCTGACTTTTCTAGGGAATTATTGCAACAGCGGTAAACTTTCTGTTTTCAAACAGCAACATGTATACTTGTAACATAGGCATAGTAAAGACTATTAATGCCACTTTTATTGAAATAAAAGATGCAAAACATTGTTCTAAATAACAGCAAGCAAATCCTAACAAAATAAATTGACGCTCCAAGCAAAACACATATCATGTGGTAAATAAAAATATAGCTCCAAGTAAAGTTACCGATGAACGAAGACGAAAGAGGGGATGCCTTCCGGGGCATCCCCAAGATTAGGCTCTTGGTTGTCCTTGAATATTACCTTGGGGTGCCTTGGGAATCCCCAAGCTTAGGCTCTTTCCACTCCTTATTCCATAGTCCATCGAATCCTTACCCAAAACTTGAAAACTTCACAACACAAAACTTAACAAAAAACTCGTAAGCTCCGTTAGTATAAGAAAATAAATCACCACTTCAAGGTACTGTAATGGACTCATTCTTTATTTATATTGGTGTTAAACCTACTGTATTCCAACTTCTATATGGTTTATAAACTATTTTACTAGCCATAGATTCATCAAAATAAGTAAACAACACATGAAAAACAGATTCTGTGAAAAACAGAACAGTCTGTAGTAATCTGGATCAAACGTATACTTCTGGAATTCATAAAATTCTCAAATAAATTGCTGGACCCGAGGAATTTATCTATTAATCATCTTCAAAAATAATTAACTAAATATCACTCTCCAAATAAAAATGGCAGCAATTTTCGTGAGCGCTTAAGTTTCTGTTTTTGACAGCATGATCAACAAGACTTTCCCAAAGTCTTCCCAACGGTTCTACTTGGCACAAACACTAATTAAAAGAATAAAATCACATCTAAACAGAGGCTAGATGAATTATTTATTACTAAACAGGAACAAAAATCAAGGAATAAAAATAAAATTGGGTTGCCTCCCAACAAGCGCTATCGTTTAACGCCCCTAGCTAGGCATGATGATTTCAATGATGCTCACATAAAGGATAAGAATTGAAACATAAAGAGAGCACCTGAAGAATATGACTAGCACATTTAAGTCTAACCCACTTCCTATGCATAGGGGTTTTGTGAGCAAACAACTTGTGGGAACAAGAATCAACTTCCATAGGAAGGTAAAACAAGCATAACTTCAAAACTTTAAGCACATAGAGAGGAAACTTGATATTATTGCAATTCCTACAAGCATATATTCCTCCCTCATAATAATTTTCAGTAGCATCATGAATGAATTCAACAATATAACCAGCACCTAAATCATTCTTTTCATGATGTACAAGCATAGCAATTTTACTACTCTCCACATAAGCAAAATTCTTCTCATGAATAATAGTGGGAGCAAACTCAACAAAATAACTATCATGTGATTGTAAATTAAGATCAAGATGACAAGTTTCATGGTTATCATTATTATTTAAAGCATACGTGTCATCACAATAACCATCATAGATAGGGGGCATGCTTCCATCATAATAAATTTGCTCATCAAAACTTGGGGGACAAAAAATATCATCTTCATCAAACATAGCTTCCCCAAGCTTGTGGCTTTGCATATCATTAGCATCATGGATATTCAAGGAATTCATACTAACAACATTGCAATAATGCTCATCACTTAAATATTTAGTGCCAAACATTTTATAGATTTCTTCTTCTAGCACTTGAGCACAATTATCCTTTCCATCATACTCACGAAAGATATTAAAAATGTGAAGCGTATGAGACAAACTCAATTCCATTTTTTATAGTTTTCTTTTACAAACTAAACTAGTGATAAAACAAGAAATTAAAAGACTCAGTTGCAAGATCTAAAGATATACCTTCAAGCACTCACCTCCCCGGCAACGGCGTCAGAAAGGAGCTTGATGTCTACTACACAACCTTTTTCTTGTAGACGTTGTTGGGCCTCCAAGTGCAGAGGTTTGTAGGGCAGTAGAAAATTTCCCTCAAGTGGATGACCTAAGGTTTACCAATCCGTAGGAGGCGTAGGATGAAGATGGTCTTTCTCAAGAAACCCTGCAACCAAATAACAAAGAGTCTCTTGTGTCCCCAACACACCCAATTCAATGGTAAATTGTATAGTTGCACTAGTTCGGCGAAGAGATGGTGATACAAGTGGTATATGGATGGTAGATAATAGTTTTTGTAATCTGAAAATATAAAAACAGGAAGGTAACGAATGATAAAAGTGAGCGTAAACGGTATTGCAATGTGTGGAAACAAGGCTTAGGGTTCATACTTTCGCTAGTGTAAGTTCCCTCAACAATACTAACATAATTGGATCACATAACTATCCCTCAACATGCAACAAAGAGTCACTCCAAAGTCACTAACAGCGGAGAACGAACGAAGAGATTATGGTAGGGTACGAAACAACCTCAAAGTTATTCTTTCCAATCAATTCGTTGGGCTATTCCTGTAGATGTCACAAACAGCCCTAGAGTTCGTACTAGAATAACACCTTAAGACACAAATCAACCAAAACCCTAATGTCACCTAGATACTCCAATGTCACCTCAAGTATTCGTGGGCATGATTATACGATATGCATCACACAATCTCAATTCATCTATTCAACCAACACAAAGGACCTCAAAAAGTGCCCCAAAGTTCTACCAGAGAATCACGACGAAAACGTGTGCTAACCCCTATGCATAGGTTCCCAATGTTACGACACCCGCAAGTTTGTCACCAAAACTTACATCAAGTGGCACGTGGTATCCCATTGTCACCACAGATATCCACGGCAAGACATACATCAATTGTTCTCAAGTCTTTAAAGACTCAATCCGATAAGATTACTTCAAGGGGAAAACTCAATTCATTACAAGAGAGAAGAGGGGGAGGAGAAACATAAGATCCAACTATAATAGCAAAGCTCGCGATACATCAAGATTGTATCACCTCAAGAACATGAGAGAGAGAGAGAGAGATCAAACACATAGCTACTGGTACATACCCTCAGCCTCCCTCCTCGTCATGGAGAGCACCGGGATGATGAAGATGGCCACCGGAGAAGGATTTCCCCCTCCGGCAGGGTGCTGGAAAGGGTCTATATTGGCTTTCGGTGGCCATGGAGGCTTCTGGCGGCGGAACTCCCGATCTATTATTCATTCTGGAAGTTTTAGGTCATGTAGGTATATATGGGTGTAGGAGGTACGTCAGGGGAGCCACGAGGGTCCCACGAGACAGGGGGCGCGCCCCTACCCTCGTGAGCTCCTCCTTCCTTCCTTGACATGGGGTCCAAGTCCATCGGGTGGCTTTCGTTCCAAAAATAACTTCTCTAGTTGATTTCGTTCCGTTTTGACTCCGTCTGATATTCCTTTTCTTCAAAACACTGAAATAGGCATAAAACAGCAAATCTGGGTTGGGCCTCCGGTTAATAGGTTAGTCCCGAAAGTAATATAAAAGTGGATAATAAAGCCCAATAATGCCGAAAACAGTAGATAACATAGCATGGAGCAATAAAAAATTATAGATACGTTGGACACGTATCAATTAGCAAAGCCCGCGATACATCAAGATCGTGCCATCTCAAGAACACGAGAGAGAGAGGGGGGGATTAAACACATAGCTACTGGTACAAACCCTCAACCCCGAAGGTGGACTACTCCCTGCTCATCGTGGTGGCCGCCGGGATGATGAAGATGGCCACCGGTGATGATTCCCCCCTCTGGCAGGGTGCTGGAACGGGTCTAGATTGGTTTCTCGTGGCTATAGAGCCTTGCGGTGGTGGAACTTCTGATCTAGGGCTACCTTGAGGGTTTTTGGAATTTTTGGTGATTTATAGGGCAAAGAGGGGGTGCAGGAGGCCACCGAGGTGGGCACAACCCACCTGGTGGGTTGTGCCCCCCTCGTGGCACCCACCAAGTGCTGCTCTGGCCCACTAGATGTCTTTTGGTCCATAAAAAATCCACAAAAAGTTTCACGGTGTTTGGACTCCATTTGATATTGATTTCCTGTGATGTAAAAAACAAGCAAAAAACAACAACTGGCACTGGGCACTGGGTCAATAGGTTAGTCCCAAAAAATGATATAAAGTCGCTACAAAATGATTGTAAAACATCCAAGAATGGTAATAAAACAACATGAATACTTCATAAATTATAGATACGTTGGAGACGTATCAGCATCCCCGAGCGTAATTCCTACTCGTCCTCGAGTAGGTAAATGACAGAAGAAATAATTTATGAAGTGTGAATGATAGCAAAGTGCACAAGTTTGATCAATGACAATTTCAATCACTTTTCCTAGCATCATAACAACAATTCTTTCTCATAAAATTTCTCATGTTAAAGTAGCAACCAATTCACATGGTAAGATTCAAACAATGAATTCTCTTGAAACTCAACAACCTATATTCTTAGTCACCAAACAATTGCAATTCGACTTATTCGACAGAGTCTAAGTAAGAGCTCCACATACTCTACCATCATATAGTCTTCTATGATTGCTAACACTCACCGCATACACATGAGTAAAACGTTTCAACCAGACACATAGAAAGATAGGAGCTTATTGTTTTGCCTCCCAACGTATTCACCTCAAGGGTGATGTCAACAATAATAACTCATGCTACCCATATCCAACTGGATATATGTGCCTAGATCTTTCCTCGCCACATGATGCTTGCCAAAAGAGAAAAATAAAAAGTAATAGAGAGAAAAACTTCGAGTCTTTGCATAAAAGTAAATACTGAAAAGTAAAAGGTAGGCCCTTCGCAGAGGGAAGCAGAGGTTGCCATGCGCTTTTTGTTTGTATGTTCAATCCCTTAGTGCAAAAGAATGTCACGTTATATTGCCCCTTATGATAGCAACCTTTATTATGCAGTCTGTCGCTTTTATTCTTTTCCATCACAAGTTCATACAACGCTCAATTACACTAAATGATCTATCACTTTTAGAAGCAATTTTTATTGCCTTATTGCACCGATGACAACTTACTTGAAGGATCTTTCTCAATCCTTAGGTAGGTATAGTGGACTCTTGAAAATAATATTTGGGTTTAAGGGTTTTTGGATGCACAAGTAGTATCTCTACTTGGTGCGGAATTTTTGGCTAGCAAAGATGGGGGGCAAGCACCACATGTTGAAGGATCTATGACAATATAACTTCTATGTGAATATGAACAAACATAAACAATTACGTTGTATTCCTTGTCCAACGTCAACAATTTTTGCATATAATATTTTGATGGAGGCTCACAATCACAAAAGATTTCCAAGATAGTGTATTTGCATGTGAAAGTTATCTTCCTTCTACTAGTCATTCATAAATTGCTTGTATGACCAATATTGTGATTGTCAAGCATCAAAAGATTTCACTTTCTAAACCCAATGTGAAGCTACCAGTAGGCATGGTACGACTTTTCAACTTCACGACATTCAATTTATTCGACAATTTACTCATAGGATATAAGTGAAGCACAAGAGTAAATGACAAGCTACTCCAAAAAGATAGAAGTGAAGATCAAGCGAGTAGTTAAGTAAATAGATAGCTATGCGAGGACTCTCTCTTATTTAAAAGTTTCAGATCTAAGAATTTTATTAAAACAGTAAGCAAAGAAAACAAAATGACATTCCAAGAATAGCACAACTCATGTGAAAAAGCAAAAACTTAGGCTCAACCGATACTAACCGATAATTGTTGATGAAGAAAGGTGGGATGCCTAGCGGGGCATCCCCAAGCTTGAGCATTTGTGTCTCCTTAATTCCTTTTATATCACGGTTTCCCTACATCTTAAAAACTTCATCCACACAAAACTCAACAAGAACTCATGAGATAAGTCAGTATAAACCGATGCAAAAACCTTATCATTCTCTACTATAGCAAATTACTAAAATTATTATTCAACATTGTATACTAAATGCCTCTGCATATTTAATACTCATATCCTCAAATACAATCATTAAACAAGCAAACATATGCAAACATAACAGCAATCTGCCAAAACAGTACAGTCTGTAAAGAATGCAAGGATATCAATACTTATTTAACTCCAAAAATTATGAAAATTTACCACACTGTAGAAACTTTATTAGAGCTTATTTTGCAAAAGGTTTCAACATTTTATCACATTCTAAATTTTCTACGGAATTTTTGCAACATCGATAAACTTTCTGTTTTGAAACAGCAACATGTAGACTTGCAAAATAAGCATGTCAAAGGCTATCCTTGGCATTTTTATTGAAAATAAAGATGCAAAACATATTCTAAATAACAGCAAGAAAATCCTAACAAAAGTAAATGATGCTCCAAGAAAAACACATATCATGTGACGAATAAAAATGTAGCTCCAAGTGAGATTACCGATAATGTTGGAGACGAAAGAGGGGATGCCTTCCGGGGCATCCCCAAGGTTAGTTGCTTGGATATTCCTTGAATATTACCTTGGGTTGCCTTGGGCATCCCCAAGCTTAGGGTCTTGTCACTCCTTGTTCTCCTTATATCGACATCTCACCCGAAACTTGAAAACTTCAATCATATAAAACTTAACGGAACTTCGTGGGATAGGTTGGTATTATAAAGAGCAAACCATTTCACTTTGGTACTGTCAAAGACAAGATTCATAATTGTTCTCACACAATGCCTACTGTAGAATATCATTTCCACAAATTATATTGAGCAATATAAGCCATAGAAACTAGAAAACAAGCAAACTATGCATTGAAAACAGAATATGTCAAAAACAGAACAGTCTATATTAATCTGTACTCCAACCATACTTCTGCTACTCCAAAAATTCTGCAAAATTAGGACAGCCTGAGAAATTTGTATGTCAACCTTGTGCGAAGAGAATAAGGATTTTATCAGGCTTCTGTAAAAAATGAAAATTATTTTACTGGGTGCAAAAGTTTCTATTTTTCAGCAAGATCAAATCAACTATCACCATAGACCATCCCAAAGTCTTACATGGCACTTTATTGAAATGAAAGCTATAAAACATGATTAATACATTAGCTTAATCATGTGAACACACAAAAATAGTAGGGGTAAATGTTGGGTTGTCTCCCAACAAGTGCTTTTCTTTAATGCCTTTTAGCTAGGCATGATGATTTCAATGATGCTCGCATAAAAGTAGAGAATTGAAACTTGAAAAAGAGCTTGATGAATCACATGACAAGCACATTTAAGCCTAACCCACTTCTTATGCATAGGGATTCTGTGAGCAAACAATTTATGGGAACATGAATCAACTAGCATATGAAGGCAAAACAAGTGCAACTTCAAAACTTTCAACATAAAAAGAGGAAACTTGATATTAATGCAATTCCTACAAGCATATATTCCTCTCTCATAATAATTTTCGGTAGCATCATGAATGAGTTCAACAATATAGCTATCACATAAAGCATTCTTTTCATGATACATAGGCATAGAAATTTTATTAATCTCCACATAAGCAAATTTATTCTCATGAATAGTAGTGGGAGCAAACTCAACAAAATACTACCATGGGATTGAAAATTAAAATCATGATGACAAGTTTCATGATTATCATTATTCTTTATAACATACATGTCATCACCATAATCATCATAGATAACAACTTTGTTATCATAGTCAATTGAAGCCTCATACAAAATGGTGGATTCATCACTAAATAAAGTCATGCCCCTCCAAATCCACTTTCATCATTATAATCATCATAAATAGGAGGCATGCAATCATTATAACAAATTTGCACATCAAATCTTGGGGGACTAGAAATATCATCTTCATCAAACATAGCATCCCCAAGCTTATGGTTTTGTATATCATTAGCATCATGGATATTCAAAGAATTCATACTAACAACATTGCAATCATGCTCATCATTCAAAGATTTTTTGTCAAATATTTTATAAAATTCTTCCTCTATCAATTGAGCACAATTTTGCTTTCCGTCATTTTCATGAAAGACATTATAAAGATGAATAATATGATGCAACCTCAATTCCATTTTTATGTAGTTTTATTTTGTAAACCAAACTAGTGATAAAACAAGAAACTAAAAGATTCAATTGGAAGATCTAAAGATATACCTTCAAGCACTCACCTCCTCGGCAACGGCGCCAGAAAAGAGCTTGATGCCTACTACGCAATTTCATTCTTGTAGACACGTGTTGGGCCTCCAAGCGCAGAGTTTTGTAGGACAGTAGCAATTTTCCCTCAAGTGGATGACCTAAGGTTTATCAATCCGTGGGAGGCATAGGATCAAGATGGTCTCTCTCAAACAACCCTGCAACCAAATAATAAAAAGTCTCTTGTGTCCCCGACACACCAAATACAATGGTAATTTGTATAGGTCACTACTGCAGGATGCTGCTAACGCGACACTACGATCAGAGACCCTTCGACAAAACTGTGTGCGATGCAATAATCGCAAATGGTGGTGTAAAAAAACTGTCAAAAAGGTGCAAAACGTTTGCGATGACGGATGTATCAAACACGGTTCACATTTTAGTTGGGTGTGTGATGCGGGGCATATGGTTCAGTTCAATTAATTGTTTGTGATGAGGCAACACAAAAGAAACGGGCAACCAGATGAAGGTGTGTGTGATATACAACATACGGTTCACTCAGATGAACTGTTTGTGATTAGGCAACACAAAAGAAACGGTCAGCCAGATCAAGGTGTGTGTGCGATATACGACATGCGGTTCACTCGGCCTTGTCGTCAGTGTGTGATCTCCGTGGCAACTGTTCGCTCCCCATTAGCCTCTTCTTGTACCGTGGCAACTGTCCACCGCCTCTTCGCCTTTCCCTCTTGATTTGGAACTGTTGTTGCATGCTCTTCCTCCCTCCATTTGCCTTCACTCTTCCTTCTGCCATTGTTCAATCGTCTCCTCCATGGAAGGAACAGGCCGGAAACGACCCGTTTATTCTTGCCCCGATCTGAAAGATGACGTGGTGGAGGAACTCATCGATCGGCGCGACATCATCACCTCGGCTAGCATGGCAGGTTTGTTCAAGACCATTATCGACTCAACTAATAACATCATTACAAGCAACCCAAGGGTCCAGGAGCGGTTTGATATCCCCTATCTTCTTCGCCGTGACCCTGATCACTAGCGAGGGGACGGCGGAAGCCTCGCCTTGTGCAAGTTGATGCCGCTTGATAATGATACATGTGATGTTAAGATGCTATCGCTTGAGCGTAAGGCTTGGGCAAGTGCAAATGGAGATTGGGTTGTTTATATCGGGTACAAATGTGACTGGGAACTTGTGAATGTGTACACTTATCACCGGGTTCCACTTCCAAAAATCTCAGACTGCCATGAAGTTGAGCACACCGGTATTCTACGTACGTTCAAATACGATCATGGTGACTGTCGTCTATGAAAGATAGCAATTTTTCGAGTTCCCAACCGCTCTTGGGATTACACGAACTATGAAGTTGTTGTTATCTTCGACAAGCTTGTTGCCGTCCTTGCTTCCACGACTCATGGATATTGCTCAAAAATCAATTTTTGTACACGGATGAGTATTGTGATGCAATTCAATACGAGGGTCTTGTGTTTGCTGCCACCACTCGTGGCACCGTTTTTGCATGGAATCCTTATTGTTTCAGTAAGTTTGTCTTCCAGCATAATTATAATTGTTTCATCCACATGCATGCGAGTTAGCTAGCTAGTTTCCCTTTACTAATTAACCTTCTTATGTTTCCAAGGTCCTGTGAACATTCCACCACCTATACTTGAAAAAAAATTATAACCAAGGGGGAGATGATGATGGTGATGATCACGAGCATGAGGACGAGCAGGACCCATATACTAAGTGGCGCCTGGCAACTTATTCCAATGGATCACCTCTTCTTGTCTGTATATAGGGCACTGCTAATGTTACCAAGGAAGCAAGTGTTGTACGTCTCGCATGACCGCACTTTTCGGACCTATTCGAACATCCGTTGCAGGTTATTCGCGATGGATACTAGTGTGCTAGCGCCAACACCTTCTCCCTTGTTCAGTATTGATAGTCTTGGAGAAAACTCGCTCTTCCTTGGACAAAACTATCCAATGATGGTGAAAGGCGATCCAGCTGCCGTTGACACACCATTACTACCATTTATGAGAAGCAACTATATCTATACCTCAGACATTGCTATGCTTCCCTACCGTGGCTATCACAACATGGGTATTGAAATAGCCCGCTTCAGCCTGGATGACCAGTCCTGCGTTGGTCTCGAGATTGACAGTAGCTGGCCCTTCCCTGAGAATCACTTCTGGTTCAGAGCAAGTGTTTCCAACGCCGACGAGTGGTTGAGCTGAAGTTCATTTCATTGCTTTCTTATTTGTTGTGTGAGAAAAACTTTACTTTACTAGAATGTTTTATTGGAAATGATCTATAGTCCAACATGTATCCTCGTTGTCGTTGTGGGTTGATGACTTGTTGTATGTAATCAATGGTACATTTGCATATGCGTCCATCAACTCATGCCTGCTAGTGGTGTCCATATAAATAGTGCTAGTGATTTTAGTTGCAAAAATTAGATAGTGTTAGTGATTTTTAGCTACATATTTTGACAAATCGCAGTGTTACAAGGTTGACAATTGGCAATGTTACTAGATAAACAAATGTCAATCTTTCCAGTTTGACAAATGGCAACATACCCAATATGAAAGATGCAGATCTTACCCAATTGTTTCTATGTGGTTGCACACGGGTCATCCAAAACAACCGTTTGCATTGAAGGGATGCACAAATCCTGCACTGCGAATTTTCCCTTGACTTAAGGGGGAAGACCATAGCTCTCACTTTGCATACGGGTGTTCTATCTAAAATGTTTACGATCAAGAGCTGCACAAATCCTACTCGGCACATTTTCCCTTGGCTTCCTGGGGAGGCTGTGGCAACTTATTCGGATGGGTCACCTCTTCTTGTCTGTATATAGGGCACTGCTAATGTTACCAAGGAAGCAAGTGTTGTACGTCTCGCATGGCCGCACTTTCCGGACCTATTCGAACATCCGTTGCAGGGTATTCCCGATGGATACTAGTGTGCTAGCGCCAACACCTTCTCCCTTGTTCAGTATTGATAGTCTTGGATAAAACTCACTCTTCCTTGGACAAAACTATCCAATGATGGTGAAAGGCGATCCAGCTGCTGTTGACACACCGTTACTACCATTTATGAGAAGCAACTATATCTATACCTCAGACATTGCTATGCTTCCCTACCGTGGCTATCACAACATGGGTATTGAAATAGCCCGCTTCAGCCTGGATGATCAGTCCTGCGTTGGTCTCGAGATTGACAGTAGCTGGCCCTTCCCTGAGAATCACTTCTGGTTCAGAGCAAGTGTTTCCAACGCCGACGAGTGGTTGAGCTGAAGTTCATTTCATCGCTTTCTTATTTGTTGTGTGAGAAAAAACTTTACTTTACTAGAATGTTTTATTGGAAATGATCTATAGTCCAACATGTATCCTCGTTGTCATTGTGGGTTGATGACTTGTTGTATGTAATCAATGGTACATTTGCATATGCGTCCATCAACTCATGCCTGCTAGTGGTGTCCATATAAATAGTGCTAGTGATTTTAGTTGCAAAAATTAGATAGTGTTAGTGATTTTTAGCTACATATTTTGACAAATCGCAGTGTTACAAGGTTGACAATTGGCAATGTTACTAGATAAACAAATGTCAATCTTTCCAGTTTGACAAATGGCAACATACCCAATATGAAAGATGCAGATCTTACCCAATTGTTTCTATGTGGTTGCACACGGGTCATCCAAAACAACCGTTTGCATTGAAGGGATGCACAAATCCTGCACTGCGAATTTTCCCTTGACTTAAGGGGGAAGACCATAGCTCTCACTTTGCATACGGGTGTTCTATCTAAAATGTTTACGATCAAGAGCTGCACAAATCCTACTCGGCACATTTTCCCTTGGCTTCCTGGGGAGGCTGTGGCAACTTATTCGGATGGGTCACCTCTTCTTGTCTGTATATAGGGCACTGCTAATGTTACCAAGGAAGCAAGTGTTGTACGTCTCGCATGGCCGCACTTTCCGGACCTATTCGAACATCCGTTGCAGGGTATTCCCGATGGATACTAGTGTGCTAGCGCCAACACCTTCTCCCTTGTTCAGTATTGATAGTCTTGGATAAAACTCACTCTTCCTTGGACAAAACTATCCAATGATGGTGAAAGGCGATCCAGCTGCTGTTGACACACCGTTACTACCATTTATGAGAAGCAACTATATCTATACCTCAGACATTGCTATGCTTCCCTACCGTGGCTATCACAACATGGGTATTGAAATAGCCCGCTTCAGCCTGGATGATCAGTCCTGCGTTGGTCTCGAGATTGACAGTAGCTGGCCCTTCCCTGAGAATCACTTCTAGTTCAGAGCAAGTGTTTCCAACGCCGACGAGTGGTTGAGCTGAAGTTCATTTCATCGCTTTCTTATTTGTTGTGTGAGAAAAAACTTTACTTTACTAGAATGTTTTATTGGAAATGATCTATAGTCCAACATGTATCCTCGTTGTCGTTGTGGGTTGATGACTTGTTGTATGTAATCAATGGTACATTTGCATATGCGTCCATCAACTCATGCCTGCTAGTGGTGTCCATATAAATAGTGCTAGTGATTTTAGTTGCAAAAATTAGATAGTGTTAGTGATTTTTAGCTACATATTTTGACAAATTGCAGTGTTACAAGGTTGACAATTGGCAATGTTACTAGATAAACAAATGTCAATCTTTCCAGTTTGACAAATGGCAACATACCCAATATGACAGATGCCAATCTTACCCAATTGTTTCTATGTGGTTGCACATGGGTCATCCAAAACAACCGTTTGCATTGAAGGGATGCACAAATCCTGCACTGCGAATTTTCCCTTGACTTAAGGGGGAAGACCATAGCTCTCACTTTGCATACGGGTGTTCTATCTAAAATGTTTACGATCAAGAGCTGCACAAATCCTACTTGGCACATTTTCCCTTGGCTTCCTGGGGAGGTTGTCGGTTTGCATACGGGTGTTCTAACTAAAACATTTGCGATGAGTGTTTTATATTTAAAACCATTGACGTTATTTTCAAAAGAAAATCGTTTGATAACTCTGTACATTAAGAGAGAAAAATGCAAGTTCGTTCAAACCATATCTTTCATTTAGTCACACTGCGAATTTATATTCATATGATCGAGAATTCGAGATACAGTATTAAACCCCAAAAAAAACTATTTCCGGCGGCGGCGGAGGCGGCGTGCCGGGCCATCGTTGTCGTCCTCTGGGACGCCGTTGTTGAAGTCTTCAAAGCGGCACAAATTGTTCTTCACTTGTAAATCAAACATCATGTCATCGCGCGATCGATGGGCGGGGCGCGGAAGCACGACAACTGGCACCGCTGAGACGTAGCGGTTGACGGCAGCGTCCCATGCCGCTGATGGGGGCGCGCGCACGGGCACGGGCGTGGCAGGTGCAGCCAAACGCACGAGGACTGGCGCCGCGATGGGTGGAGGGGCATGCACGGGCAGGGGCATGGGCACAACAGGTGCATCCAAACGCACGGGGGCTGGCACCACGGTGGGTGGAGGGGCGTGCACGGGCATGGGCAAGCTCGCGCGGGTCCGCGGGGACCTCGCTGATGCCCGCGGCTTCCAGCTCTACGATAGTGCTCGGCGACCAGCCCGTCAATGCTACGGGGATGGTCACTGGCGTTGGCGCGGGGATGGGAGCTGGTGAAAAGGATCGATATAGTTGACTAGAGGAGGGGTGTGTGAATAGGCAACTAACAATTTTTAACTTTTCTTTACCAATTTAAACTTTGCATCAAAGTAGGTTGTCTAGATATGCAACTAGGTGATCAACCTATATGATGCAACAACAACAAGCACACAAACAAGCAAGGGATGCAACACAATATAAGCTTGCACAAGTAAAGGTACGAGATAGCCAAGAGTGGAGCCGGTGAAGATGAGGATGTGTTAACGAAGTTCCTTCCATTTGAGAGGGACTACGTCTCCGTTGGAGTGGTGTGGAGGCACAATGCTCCCCAAGAAGCCACTAGGGCCACCGTATTCTCCTCATGCCCTCACACAATGCGAGATGCCATGATTCCACTATTGGTGCCCTTGGAGGCGGCGACCGGAACTTTACAAACAAGGTTGGGGCAGTCTCCACAACTTAATTGGAGGCTCCCAACGACACCACGAAGCTTCACCAGAATGGAATTTGGCTCCGTGGTGACCTCAACCGTCTAGGGTGCTGAAACACCCAAGAGTAACAAGATCCGCAAGGGATTAGTGGGGGGGGATCAAATTTCTCTTGGTGGAAGTGTAGATCGGGGCCTTCTCAACCAATCCCTCGAAAATCAACAAGTTTGATTGGCTAGGGAGAGAGATTGGGCGAAAATGGAGCTTAGAGCAACAATGGAGCTTTGGGATGGAACTGGTAGTCAACTCAGAGAAGAAGACTCCCCTTTTATAGTGATAGGACAAATCCAACCGTTATTCACTTACTCAGCCCACGACGTGCGGTACTACCGCACCAGACATGCGGTACTACTACAAGGGCCTGCGGTACTACTGCGGGGCACTGCGGTACTACCGCATGCGCGGCAGGAGCTAGACCAGCCCTGATGCGTTGACGCAAAGAGCGGTAGTGTAACATCCTAAATTTTCAATTTGGAATGTTATACATAGGTCATTCATGCATATCATATTTTATTGCATTTTCGTTTCGCAATCCTCGAAATCCTAAGCAACTCAAGGACCCTCGGAGAGAGTTGGGGATTTCCCCGGTTTTCATATTTGATTTTTATCAAATAATGAATCGAGGATTTGGATTTTATTTGCATTAGAAAAATTGCACGTTTTCAAAATTGTATTTTAGGGCCAAGAAAATGTTCATCTCGTTCTAAATATTTTATTTAGACGGTGAAAATTTGTTTTGGCATTTTTAGGTTTTTATTTTATTTTCTAGGGTTTTATTTCTGTCGGCGTAATTATTTAAAAAAAATGTTTCCCGCGCCCGACTGGGCCTAAGGCCCAGCCGAGCCAGGCCGGCCCGAGCCGCCCCCGCCCCCGCGCGCATGCGCCGCCCCGCCGCCGCTGGGACCGGAGTCCGAGCCGGACTCCGCCTCCGCCGTGTCTTGCCCCCTCCCCCAAGTCGCCGCCCCGCCCCCTTTATAAGCCGCCACCCCGCTGCCCCAAACCACCACCACCACCGCAGCCACCGCCGCCACAAGCCGCAGTCGCCGCCGCTGCAGCCTAGCACCGCCGCCGCCGCTTGCCGCCGCCGCCGCCTGCCTCGCCGCCGCCGTAGCCGAGCGCCGCCGCCGCCGAGCCCCGCTGCCCGCGAGTCGCCGCCGCTGCCCAAGCCCGCCCCGCGGAGCCCTCGCCGGAGGTACCGCGCCGGTTCCGAGCCGCCGTTTTTAAAAAAATCCTAGATCCGTTTTTTTCGGTTCACCGGTTTTTCTCGGTTCTTCTAGTTAGAGGATGTTCGTCCGTACGTTCTTTTAACGAACGGTTTTCGCCCGTTAGTTACAGCTAACGAACGCTTGTTCATTAGTCTGTTCGTCAGTTTTCTTTTTGTCGGATTTTATCCGCAATTTTCTCGATCGTGATTTCTAATCGGATCCTAGTTTCTGTTTATCTTTTCGCTCGTTAGTCGGAATCTGGCGATTCAAGCGCCTAGATCTTCGTCTCGAAACCCTCTTTATGTTTAATCAACTTGAACAAGTTTTGGCTACTGTAAAATTTGACCTAGGTCCAGATTAGTAAACGGATCTTGTTTCTGTCACCGTTTGAGTTTCGTTGCTCCGTTTGATTTGATTCTTTTTGCTAACCGGAGTTCTTAAGTTGAACTTTCCGGTCAACCTCTTTTATTTGAGTTTTTCTTGCACATCTTTGCTTGTTGCTTATGTATATTATTGTTTGTTTGCGATAGAACACCCGGAGTGCGAAGCATGCTACTACGAGTCCCTAGGTTTTGCGGATCGTCAGCAAGGTAAGTAACACATTGATCATACTCTTTTCATACCCAGTTTTTATGCATTAGTTCCAATCCTCAAACATTGCATGATTAGGATGTCATTAACTTGTGGGTTGGGAAGTAGTTATTGAGGTAGAACCTATTACCCTGTTACTATCAAACCCTTGGGAGTTACTTCTACGCGTTGCTTATATTGCTATGCTATGCTATGCTCGTAGACGTGGTTCGCGTTTGAGTGAAATCCATGACAGATGTGAGATTGTTAATTAATGGTTCAACTTAAGGTGCCAACTTAAATAAACATATGGGTGTATTGAGGCACCTAGGGAACCCAGTGTTGTCTGTTTTTTTGGAAATCCCGGGGTACCCGTGTGATATTCCTATGGACCGCCACCCAGGCTCAAAGGGAACTGAGATGATTCATGCTAGAAACTTTCGTGTGCAGCCACAAGCTATTATGGGATCTAGCATAGTTAAGTAAGTTACATGAAGCTCTTGAAGAGGTAGATCAGCAGGTAGTGGGTTTTGTAGGTTTGGTATGGTCTACCCGGAGTAGAGAGTTAATGTTTCTGAAAGACTGTGTCTCGGTCATCCGTTTCTCAAACACCTTGTAGTGCGAGAAATCCAACGGAGGTGATCGAGTCTTGTGGGGAAAAGTGCGCAAACCTCTGCAGAGTGTACAATCTAATCATGGTTAGCCGTGTCCCCGGTTATGGACAATCTTGAGTATCTGGTACTTGGGTTATCACATGTATCTCATCACTTTTAATTAACATTGTTGGGTTGTTAATTACTTTAATTGGGATTGAGTTGGGGTTACCTTCTCAATATTTGTTTCAACCACCATGATAGTTAAATTAAAATCTACTCCTTTGTTGTAGGGAAAAATTGGCTTTTCGCAAAAACTATAACCCTAGAGCTTTCCACCAGCCAAATATGCATGTAGTATTAGCATTATTCTGTTCATGCTCTACTATGTTATATTGCCAGCATATTCCATGTGCCGACCCATTTTCGGGCTGCAACGTATTATGTTGCAGACTTTTTAGACGAGGAGTAAGGTTCGTTAGGTCATTGCCGTGCAGCTCAGCTATGCCGTTGGAGTTGATGGACTCACTTTATCTTCCAAGCCTTCCACTGTTATCGCATTAGATGGCCTTAAGCCATATTATTGTAATAAGTTCTCTCTTGAGACATTCAATGTAATAAGTCTGTGATTGCTACTTTGTTATAAATCCAGTACTGTGTGTGTCAGCATTACCGATCCAGGGATGACATTGAAGCACAGAGACTTGATCGTTTGAGGTCGGGTCGCTACAAGATGGTATCGGAGCACACGCTGAGTGTAGGACACGACCACTAAGCTAAACCATAGGTCACACTTCTCTTCTCATTTCTGACTCCTCTTCAATTTCTACTCTTTAGATGATGGAGATGAAGAACAAGTTTACCCAACCAGATGAAGACACATCTTTTGGACGCCACTTGAAGGAAGTCACTAGGTACTTGAACATTGGAATACCAAGCTTCACCGAGACATACAACGCTACCTTGCCAGAAGAGGAGCGCTGGATGAGTCAAGTACAAGTTCCAGGAAGGACGTTCTCGCCAACTTCTAAACCCATAGAATTTTCTTTTGAAGCACCCACCTGGAGTCTAGGCAAGAGCATGGCATCCCACATTACCATGGGACGCATTGGAGAAGTCTACAACAGGGAACTTAAGGACACTATCTACCAAATATGTGGGCGCCAAGACGAGCAATGAGAAGTAATCAGCACCAAGAAGGATAGATCCATTGCAGCTTTCATCTAGGAGTTAAACTAGCACATTCGACGCCAGGAGAACCAGATGTGCGCGGACATGATGGACTTGAAGAAGGCAAAGACTAGGATCATCGAGCTGGAGGAAGAACTCAAGTTTACACGCGATGGATATGAGGAAGAAATCAAGACACCACTAGAGAAGAATGACGACCTGGTTAAGAAGATCGGAGTATTCATGGGAGGTCCAGCACCGGGAGTAGAATATGATGATTCCACTTGCCCGGACAACTACATCATCATCGACGACACCGATTCCGATCCAAGTGATGATGACTTCGAAGACGAAGCTAGAGCAGATATCATGGAGTCTTCCACCGATCAAAATTTCTAGAGGACCACCATATATTAGTAGTATTTCCCCATGTATTTAGTAGTAGTTGAGCACTTTTGCGATAGTTCCAGACCGCTTGTATGCCCTTGCTTGCTTGATTGAGTGAAATGATTGTGTTTGTCTCATGTGCATATGGGTAGTGCTTTCTCATTAGACCCCTTTCTATTCTGATCTCTTCCATCTAAACCCATCAGATGCCTCCGAGACGTGACCCCGGTTTTGTTTTCCCACCGGAGCTCACCCAATTGATCCAGCAGCAGAATACTTTGATGCAATTGCTAGTTTAGAACCAGGGCAACAACAACAACAACAACAACCCGCCACCAGTGGACAACCTAGCCCGCTTTCTAAGTTACAACCGCCGGTGTTTTCCAGTAGCACCGAGCCTATAGTTGTAGATGATTGGCTCTGCGGGATTGGAAGGGAGTTAACCACTATGGGATGCACTGATGCCGAGAAGGTGCGTTTTGCCGCACATCAGTTGGATGGACCAGCGGCATCATGGTGGGAGAATTACACTATCACCTACCCCATAGCCACGGTGACATGGGACCAATTTCAGCAAGCTTTCCGCACAGCCCATGTCTCAACCGGAGCTATGCAGATGAAGAAGCGGGAGTTCCGCAACTTACGCCAGGGGAACCGTACTATGGCTCAGTACGCGGATGAGTTTAGCAAGTTATCACGCTATGCCCCTGATGATGTGGCTATAGATACCGCGAAGTAGGAGAAGTTTATGGAAGGGCTGAATGACGAGATGAGCATGCAGTTGATGGTAGCAACCTTCAACAACTACCAGGAGTTGGTAGACAAGGCTCTTATGATTGAAGGGAAGCAGCAGCAAATTGAGAGCCGTAAGAGGAAGTACGGACAAGGGAAGTATAACTCAGGAGCTCAGCAGAAGCCTCGCCTAACCCCGAACTCGAGAGGACTAGTTCATAACCATGGAGGTCACAACCACGCTGGAGGGGGATCGCATAACCACAATGGTGCTAAGAATGGGAATGGGAACGGAGCTAACAACAACCAGAACCGCTCCAACCCAGCCACACCCTCCAAAAGAGATCTAAGTCAAGTTACTTGCTTTAAGTGCGGGAAGACAGAGCACTATGCCAATGATTGCCCTGAAGGAAGGAATGGAAACGGAAATGGGAGCTCGGGGAAGAAGCCTAATCCATTCAACAAAGGACAAGTGAACCACATTAACGTGGAGGAGGTTGAAGAGCAGCCGAACGTGGTAATAGGTAAGTTTTTGGTTAAGTCATTTACCGCTCTTATTCTTTTCGATACTGGTGCATCGCATTCATACATATCAAGGGGATTCGTGGATAAGTTTAAACTATCAACCCAAACCCTTAGGACCCCTCTCTTAGTGAGTTCACCTGGAGCAGAATACATGGCTAGCCGATGGTGCAACCAGATATCCTTAACCATTGGTACACATGTTTTTTTGTCCGACCTAATTATCTTGGAGTCACAAGGTTTGGATGTGATATTGGGTATGGACTGGATGTCAAAGTATGGAGGAAGCATTGACTGTGCTAGTAAGTCGATTTATCTCACCACCCAGGAGGGAAAAAGGACTAAGTATGTATCTAGGCATGTGCCTAGGAGGAGCCAAGTGAATGCCCTTACGGGAGTTGTTCAGGAGGAAGTGCCTGTAGTGAAGGATTACCCGGATGTTTTTCCAGAGGAGTTACCAGGCATGCCATCGAATAGAGACATTGAGTTTCTAATAGAGCTAATGCCAGGTACCGGACCAATATCCAAGAGACCCTATCGGATGCCCGCGAATGATCTGGAGGAAATTAAGAAACAGATCAAGGAGTTATTGGAGAAAGGGTACATTCGAAGAAGTTCATCACCTTGGGGAGCCCCAATGCTTTCGGTTGAGAAGAAGGATAAATCCCTAAGGATGGTTGTTGATTATCGAGCTTTGAATGAAGTGACGATTAAGAACAAGTACCCACTGCCGATGATCAACGATCTGTTTGATCAGCTGCAAGGAGCTAAAGTGTTCTCGAAGATCGATCTGCGATCAGGATACCATCAGTTGAAGATTCAAGAGAAGGATATACCAAAGACATCGTTCACCATGCGGTATGGATTATACGAGTATACGGTCATGTCGTTTGGACTGACTAACGCCCCTGCCTATTTCATGAGCATGATGAACAAGGTGTTCATGGAATATTTGGACAAGTTTGTTGTGGTGTTTATAGATGATATCATGGTATACTCAAAGAATGAAGAGGAGCATAAAGAGCATTTGCGATTAGTTCTCGAGAAACTCAAGGAACACCAGTTGTATGCTAAGTTTAGCAAATGCGAATTTGGTTGACGGAAGTCAGATTCCTTGGACATGTTATATCAGGGGAAGGAATAGCAGTGGACCCCAGCAAGGTTCAGTCAGTCACTGAATGGTTGGCACCCACTTCAGTTAGCGAGATCCGCAGTTTCCTTGGACTCGCAGGATACTACCGGAGATTCATTGAGAATTTCTCCAAGATTGCGAAGCCAATGACTGAACTATTGAAGAAGGACACTAAGTTTAAATGGACAGAAGATTGCGAGGCAAGTTTCCAGGAGTTGAAGAAATGTTTGACTATAGCCCCAGTGCTAACACTGCCAGATATACATAAGGATTTCCAAGTGTATTGTGATGCCTCTCGCTTAGGACTTGGATGTGTGCTTATGCAGGATGGAAGAGTTGTTTCGTTTGCCTCACGACAACTAAAACCTCATGATTTGAACTATGCCATGCATGATTTGGAGCTAGCAGCCGTAGTGCATGCATTGAAGACTTGGAGACATTACCTTATTGGAAACCATTGTGATGTGTACACGGATCATAAGAGTTTGAAGTACATTTTCACACAGAAGGAGCTGAACCTTAGACAGAGGAGATGGTTGGAGCTTATAAAGGATTACGACATGAAGCTCCACTATCATCCCGGAAAGGCCAATGTCGTAGCAGAAGCTTTGAGCCGGAAGAGTTATGCCAATATCCTTGAAAGTAAGGGATTGCCAAAGGAGTTAGCAGAGGATATCATGGAACTTCGGTTGGAGATTGTTCCAAGAGGTTTCGTTGCAACAATGGAGGTTCAGTCACATTGTTGGGCAAGATTCGAGAAGCTCAGAAGGATGACAAAGAGATTGCCGATATAAAGGAAAAGATGGGCAAAGGAAAGTCCAAAGGTTTTCGTGAGGATGAGCACGATACCTTATGGTTTGAGGATCGAGTTTATGTGCCCAATAACCCAGAGATCAGGAAGTTAATACTTCAGGAGGCTCACGACTCACCATACTCGATACACCCAGGAAACACGAAGATGTATTTGGATTTGAAGGAACGTTTCTGGTGGAATGGTATGAAGAAGGATATTGCCGAGTACGTAGCCGTATGTGATGTATGTCAGAGAGTGAAGGCAGAGCATCAGAAGCCAGTAGGGCTGTTACAGCCTATGCCGATACCCGAATGGAAGTGGGATAAACTTGGCATGGACTTTATCACCGGATTGCCCAGGACCAAAGCAGGATATGATTCAATATTGGTAGTAGTTGATCGCTTGACCAAAGTGGCTCACTTCATCCCAGTGAAAACCACTTATACGAGTGCGAAGTTGGCCAAGATATATATGTCCAGGATCGTATGTCTCCATGGAGTTCCGAGGATCATCGTACCAGATCGAGGACACAGTTTACTTCAAAGTTTTGGCATCAGTTACACCAGACCTTGGGTGTAACATCCCAAAATTCTAAATTTCGGAATGTTATAATAAATAGATAGATTTGATTGAATGTTTGATTGATTGACTGAAAGTGAGTGAATTCGAAACTCCTTGAAAGTTAAATGAGAGGGAATAAAAGGACTTTCCCAAACTTTCATATTTGCTTTCTGATCTCCATGAATTCAAATTCTTTTCAACACAAAACCCTTGAGTGAAGATGATATGACTTCTTCCATTTAAAAATGAAAAGGGTGTTTGAAAAAATATTTGAATTCCATTGGGAAATATTTTCCAATTCAGAAACTTTATGCAACTCAATGATTTTCACGAGAGAAGATAAGATGACTTCTTCAAATTATGAAATATGAGTTGGGAGTTTCAAAGGATCAATTTCAAGTCCTTTTGGAATTAATTTTCAATTTGGATTTATTTGAATTTTATTCAAATTATTTTTCTCCAAAAATAAAACATATGGAAATTAGGGTAACATGATTCGCTACAACAGAAAATTGGAGAAAAATTAATTTGAAATCATTTTGGTATTTTTAAAATGATTTTAGTTGGATTTTAATAGACCAGTAGCACTCTTTGATTTATCTGATTTTGTGTGTGTTTTATTTAATGCTAGAAAAATGTCCATGTCGTAGAAAATCTTTTTCTGAAAATTTTGATATATTATATGCCTATATAATATTTTTTTAATTATTTCGTTTTTATTATTTTATTTGTCTGGAAAATATTGTTTAAAAAAAAACCTCCTCGCCGACTGGGCCGGCCCAGAAGCCAGGCCAAGGCCTAGCTCCACGCCGCCTCCCTCCCGTCCCCGACCAGGACTCCTCCCGAGTCCGCCGCCGCGCCGCCATGGCCGTCGTGCCCGCCCCGGACTCCTCCTACCCCTTCCCCAAGCCGCGCCTCCCCTCCCCACCTATAAAGGGCGCCGCCCCGGACCCCGCCTCCCTCTCCTTCCCGCCTCTCGCCGCCGCATCTCGCCGCCGCCGCCGCGTTGCATCACCGCCGCAGCCACCCCTCGCCTGTGCCGTCTCGCCTCGCTACCGCCTCTGCTGCCTCGCCGCACTGCCGCCCCGCGCCGCCCGCGACGCCCCTCACCGCTGCCGCTGCTTCCGCCGCCACCGGAGCCGCCGCCGGAGCCCCGCGCCGCCTCGCCGGAGATCGCCGGAGTAACCACCGTCATCGCCGGTTCTTTTGGGTGAACCGGTATAAACCATAACCCGCCTCGGTTTTATTTTAAGTTCGTTTTTTTAAAAAAAAAAACCCTAGACTAGATCTGTTTTTTAGGTTTTATTAAACAGCGAACGTCCACTATTTTGATCTTATAAACGAGTGTTCGTTATTTAGTATTTTCGTTTCCTGGTTATTTTTCGGCCAGGGACCTATCCGTGAAGATTTATTTACAGATTAGTCCCTAATTTTCAAACGACTATAACTTTTTGCTCGTTAGTCCAAATTCAACGAAACCAACGCCCACGTCTTCATTGTGATCCCCTCTATCCGGATAAACAACTTAAACATGATTTTGAAAAGTTTAAAATTTGAATTAGATCAGATTTGAATTCAAACTTCGTTTGATCATAACTTGAGTTTCGTAACTCCGTTTGAGTTGATTCTTTTTGCAAATCGAAGCTCTTGACCTAAACATTCTAATAAGGCCAAATTCACATAATTTTAGTACTGTTAGAAATTGTTTTATGTTGCAATAGCTATTTGCTTGGTTTTGACGTTTTCCGAATCGCCTTCTTCGTTCTTTCTGATCTTTGAGTGATTGCTTATGTGTGGTTACTATTGCTTGCTTACGATAGATTGACCGGAGTGTGACAAGTAGAGCTATCAAGAGTTTTGAGTGCGAATCATCTTCATCAACATTGCAGGCAAGTTCACACTTTGATCATACCTTTTCTACAACCCAGTTTTATTGCATTAGACCAATCCTCACACATTGCATGATTAGGATCTAATTAAATTGTGGGATGGGAAGTAGATGAGGTAGTACCTATCACCTGTATTATTATGAAACCTTTGGGAGTTACTTCTACGTTTGCTTATTATGCCATGCTATGCTAGTAGACGTGGATTGGGTGAGTGATATCCATGAAGTGAGTGATATCCATGACAAATGTGAGTTGATAATTTTAATGGTTTATCTAAGGTGGCAACTTAAACACACATCTGGGTGGATTGAGGCACCTGATATCTATCAGGACTTGCCTGTTTTATTTTGGACCGCCACCCAGGCTCAAAGGGATCATAAGATCATTCATGCTAGAAACTTCCGTGTGCAGCCACATGCTACTATGGGCTCTGGCACAGTCGACTAAGTTGTGCGAACTCTTACGGGGTGGACTAGCAGATGTAGGGGTTGTAGGTGGTACGGTCTACCCCACATGTAAGGTGCTAGCGTTTCTGAAAGACTATGTCTCGGTCATCCGTTTCTCAAACACCATGTAGTGCGAGAAAACAAATGGAGGCGATCGAGTCATGTGGGGAAAAGTGCGCAAACCTCTGTAGAGTGTACAAACTGATCATGATTAGTCGTGTCCCCGGTTATGGACATCTTGAGTATCTAGTTCTTGGATTATCCTGTTGATCTCATCACGTTACTTTAAATTAAGTTTGTTGGGTTTAATGATGTTACTTAATTGGGATTGAGAATGCTGTCAACCATTCTCAATGTTCAACAACCACCATGATAGTTAAATAAAATTTATTCCTTTGCAGTAGGAAAAAATTGGCTTTACGCAAAAACCTTATAACCATAGAGCTTTTTTTCCACCAGCCAAATATGCATGTAGTGATAGCCTTTATTCATCATTTTCTCTATGGTGTGAATTTGCCAGTACATTCAATGTACTGACCCGTTTCGGGCTGCAACGTCTCATGTTGCAGGTTTATCTTACGACGAGTAAGTGATACGTTAGGGTTATGATTTCTACACTCAACTTTGCCGTTGGTGTTGATGGGAATCCACAACCTTGTTGCTTCCGCTATATGGATTGAGGTAATAGTATTTACGTTACTTTGTACATGTGATTTACCTCTGTTATAAATCCTTCGAGTACTGTGTGTGTCAGCATACCGATCCAGGGATGATACTTAAGCACAGAGACTTGATCTATTCGGGTCAGGTCGCTACATTGGGTACAAGACTGGAGTTCAGTACAACATTTCACCCGTAGACGGACGGACAAACCGGGAGAGTCAACCAGATACTAGAGGACATGTTGAGAGCCTGTGCGCTAGATTATGGATCTAGTTGGGATGATAATTTGCCTTACGCAGAGTTCTCATACAACAATAGCTATCAAGCCAGTTTGAAGGTGGCACCGTTTGAATCTCTGTATGGACGCAGATGCAGAACGCCGTTGATGTGGGACGAGGTAGGAGACCGATAGTTGTTTGGACTAGACTTAATCAAAGAGTCTGAAGAGAAGGTTAAATTGATTCGCGATAGACTGAAGATTGCTCAGTCCAGGCAGAAGAGTTACACAGATTCAAAATGCAAGGAGGTAACCTATGAAATTGGAGATAGAGCATACCTGCGAGTATCACCCTTGCGAGGAGTGAAACGTTTTGGAGTTAAGGGAAAAATAGCCCCAAGATTTGTAGGACCGTACCGTGTTTTAGAACGGATGGGAGAAGTTGCCTACAAGTTGGAATTACCTGAGGGATTGTCAGGGGTTCACGATGTGTTCCACGTTTCACTGCTGAAGAAGTGTCATGCTGAGATGGCCGATATACCGTTAAGAGATACAGTACCCTTGGAGGCGATTCATTTGGACAGTGATTTGACTTATGAGGATAAGCCAGTTAAGATTCTTGAGTTTGCCAGCCGAGTCACCCGCAGCAAGGTTATCAAGTTTTGCAAAGTTCAGTGGAGCCACCATACCGAGGATGAAGCCACCTAGGAACGAGAGGATGATCTACTCAAAGACCACCCACACCTATTTTCTAGCCAACCCAAATCTCGAGGGCGAGATTCATCTTAAGGGGGGGTAGGTTTGTAACATCCAATTTTTTAATTTGGAATGTTATACATAGGTCATTCATGCATATCATATTTTATTGCATTTTCGTTTCGCAATCCTCGAAATCCTAAGCAACTCAAGGACCCTCGAAGAGGGTTGGGGATTTCCCCGGTTTTCATATATGATTTTTATCAAATAATGAATCAAGGATTTGGATTTTATTTGCATTAGAAAAATTGCACGTTTTCAAAATTGCATTTTAGGGCCAAGAAAATGTTCATCTCGTTCTAAATATTTTATTTAGACGGTGAAAATTTGTTTTGGCATTTTTAGGTTTTTATTTTATTTTCTAGGGTTTTATTTCTGTTGGAGTAATTATTTAAAAAAATGTTTCCCGCGCCTGACTGGGCCTAAGGCCCAGCCGAGCCAGGCCGGCCCGAGCGGCCACCGCCCCCGCGCGCGTGCCCCGCCCTACCGCCGCTCGCATCGGAGTCCGAGCCGGACTCCGCCTCCGCTGCGTCTTGCCCCCTCCCCCAAGTCGCCGCCCCGCCCCCTTTATAAGCCGCCACCCCGCCACCCCAAACCACCACCACCACCGTAGCCACCGTCGCCCCAAGCCGCAGTCGCCGCCGCCGCGTGCCTCGCAGCCGCCACAGCCGAGCGCCGCCGAGCCCCGCCGCCCACGAGTCGCCGCCGCTGCCCAAGCCCGTGCCGCCGGAGCCCTCACTGGAGGTACCGCGCCGGTTCCGAGCCGCTGGTTTTTTTTAAAACCGTTCGGTTTTATTAGAAACCCTGGATCCGTTTTTTTTGATTTGCTGGTTTTTCTCAGTTCTTCTAGTTAGCGGACGTTCGTCCATACGTTCATTTTAACGAACGATTTTCGCCCGTTAGTTACAGCTAACGAACGCTCGTTCGTTAGTCTGTTCGTTAGTTTTCTTTTTGTCGGATTTTATCCGCGATTTTCTCGATCGCGATTTCTGATCTGATCCTAGTTTATGTTTATCTTTTCACTCGTTAGTCGGAATCAGGCGATTCAAGCGCCTAGATCTTCGTCTCGAAACCCTCTTTCTGTTTAATCAACTTGAACAAGTTTTTGCTACTGTAAAATTTGACCTAGGTCCATATTAGTAAACAGATCTGGTTTCTTTCGCCGTTTGAGTTTCGTTGCTCCGTTTGATTTGATTCTTTTTGCTAACCGGAGTTCTTAAGTTGAACTTTCCGATCAACCTCTTTTATTTGAGTTTTTCTTGCGCATCTTTGCTTGTTGCTTATGTATGTTATTGTTTGTTTGCGATAGAACACCCGGAGTGCGAAGCGTGCTACTACGAGTCCCTAGGTTTTGCGGATCGTCAGCAAGGCAAGTAACACATTGATCATACTCTTTTCATACCCAGTTTTTATGCATTAGTTACAATCCTCAAACGTTGCATGATTAGGATGTCATTAACTTGTGGGTTGGGAAGTAGTTATTGAGGTAGAACCTATTACCCTGTTACTATCAAACCCTTGGGAGTTACTTCTACGCGTTGCTTATATTGCTATGCTATGCTCGTAGACGTGGTTCGGGTTTGAGTGAAATCCATGACAGATGTGAGATTGTTAATTAATGGTTCAACTTAAGGTGGCAACTTAAATAAACATCTGGGTGGATTGAGGCACCTGGGGAACTCAGTGTTGTCTGTTTTTTTGGAAATCCCGGGGTACCCGTGTGATCTTCCTATGGACCGCCACCGAGGCTCAAAGGGAACTGAGATGATTCATGCTAGAAACTTCCGTGTGCAGCCACAAGCTATTATGGGCTCTAGCATAGTTAAGTAAGTTACGTGAAGCTCTTAAAGAGGTAGATCAGCAGGTAGTGGGTTTTGTAGGTTTGGTATGGTCTACCCGGAGTAGAGAGTTAATGTTTCTGAAAGACTGTGTCTCGGTCATCCGTTTCTCAAACACCTTGTAGTGCGAGAAATCCAACGGAGGCGATCGAGTCTTGTGGGGAAAAGTGCACAAACCTCTGCAGAGTGTACAATATAATCATGGTTAGCCGTGTCCCCGGTTATGGACAATCTTGAGTACCTAGTACTTGGGTTATCACATGTATCTCATCACTTTTAATTAACATTGTTGGGTTGTTAATTACTTTAATTGGGATTGAGTTGGGGTTACCTTCTCAATATTTGTTTCAACCACCATGATAGTTAAATTAAAATCTATTACTTTGTTGTAGGGAAAAATTGGCTTTTCGCAAAAACTATAACCCTAGATCTTTCCACCAGCCAAATATGCATGTAGTATTAGCATTATTCTGTTCATGCTCTACTGTGTTATATTGCCAGCATATTCCATGTGCTGACCCGTTTTCGGGCTGCAACGTATTATGTTGCAGACTTTTCAGACGAGGAGTAAGGTTCGTTAGGTCGTTGCCGTGCAGCTCAGCTATGCCGTTGGAGTTGATGGACTCACTTTATCTTCCAAGCCTTCCGCTGTTATCGCATTAGATGGCCTTAAGCCATATTATTGTAATAAGTTCTCTCTTGAGACATTCGATGTAATAAGTGTGTGATTGCTACTCTGTTATAAATCCTTCTTGTACTGTGTTTGTCAGCATTACCGATCCAGGGATGACACTGAAGCACAAAGACTTGACCGTTTGAGGTCGAGTCGCTACAGGTAGAACCGCCAGAGCGGTACTACCGCTCCCCCTTGCAGTATTACCGCAAGGCAGGGTTTGTCTGGGCTGGGAAGGCATGGACGAATAAAAATACATCCATGACTACTTCCGCTGAGAAAAGATCTATGCAAAACTTCGACACGGTACTACCACAAGCAGGGAGCGGTACTTCCGCCCCTACTTCCGCTCGTGCTGTTGTGCCTGGCCAGAGGCCACGGTACTACCGCGCCCGTGGAGCAGTTCTACCGCAAGGGCCTGCGGTACTACCACGACCACGGCCGGTACTACCGTGGGCCACTGTGGTACTACTGCTTCTTTGAGTAGTACTACCGCATGCCACAGCACAACAAACACCAGGAGTCCTTCATTTTGCAGAGACACGGATAAACGGTGGTTGCTCCAAAGGTGCAAGGGAAAGGGGGTGCAAAAGGAATAGACGTGTACGTGATGATTCCACCCAAACCTTTCCAACGTCGATCCCCTCTTAGTAGTACGACTATCCTACGACTCAAATCCACCGAAAAGAAACGTAGGGAAAACTCTGTCTTCACTAGACTCTGAGGGGCAACGAATCGTCTTGTGCCTAAATCATGAGATATCTGAAAAGCTCAATGCTCACGATTAGTCTGCAAATGCATTGTCATCAATCACCAAAACCACTTAGGGATAAATATGCCCTTACAATCTCCCCCTTTTTGGTGGATTGATGACAATACGGGATTTGCACATAGGGATATTAAATGAAACATAGGCAAACCCAACATGTATAAAATATAGACGGGCTCCCCCTAGATGTGTGCTCTCTAGAGAGATGCCTTGGACTGCACGACACACATAGTAGGATCGACACTCCCCCTATATTTTATAGACGAGGCATATCTTGCAACAATATAACTAACACTAAGCAAGGAGGCAAGGTAATGAATATGAGCATAAAGTAACGGGCACAAGATAGCATAGGCTCACGGGCTATTAAGCATGAAAGATAATAAGATAAGCTAGAGTGCATATGTCTTACACCATATGATAGGGAACCATGTTTATGAGCACAAACCAAACCAAAGCAAATGAGGTCCAACAGAATGAAAGCAAAGCGACAAAGCGAAAGAGGACACGACACAAGACTCGCAAATCCTACACTCTTCCCCCTTTGGCATCGAGACACCAAAAAGGCAGAGAGGACACCTACGACACAGGTGGTAGCTCAGCTGCAGCGATCACTCATCACACTCCTCGTCGGTCTCGGCAGTGGGAATGGGCTCCTCCTCTGACTCGGTCCACTGGTAACCCTGCTTCGCCATCCAGGTAGCCTCAGGAGTGATGACCCTCTCGGACCCGCTCGACACGTGCTCGCCAAACATCCTCAAGATCCTCTTGTCTCGCCGGCGACTCTCCTTCTGAGCAACATGGGACTTGTAGTGTCCCTTGGCCTACATGTAGAACAGAGCCTTCATCTTGTTCTTCAGCTTCTTAGCCCAAGTGGGCTCAGACGATGGAGGAGTGTATCCATCAGAATTGTCCTCATCCGCCTCCTCCTCCGCGAGCTCATCCTCATCCACATCCATCCTAGCAGCCTCTGCCTCAGCCTAGGTAGTGGTGTTAGCCCACTTGTTCTTGATGCGCAGCTTGATAGGCTCATGACGAATCCAGTTGGGGGCTTCAAACTCTTCATCGAGATAGAGCTGCTCCCAAGTCTTTGAGATCAAGAGATGCAGGTAAGGTCCATAGATGGGCACCTTACGGTTGAGCACGACAAACTGTAGCTCACACCACATGATGTGTGAGACATCAAGTGGTTCCGTCTGATGGAGACGCGCCTTCTCACAAATGAGCATCATGTCCACAAGATAAGCATGTACCTTATCCTTGTCACCAATGCGCGGAAAGAGGGAGTTGCGGAAGATCCGGTGCACGATGTCAAGAAATGGATTCAACACCCAAGTCTTCTTGTTAGTGCCAAGCTTCTTCTCAACAAGGTACGACTGAAGCTTGTGCTTGCTGGCTGACTCAGGGTTGGCATGAGGGCGGACACCAACGCGCGAATTGAGCCCCTCATCATGAACATGCAGCAGCGCCATGAACTCCTTCCACTTAGCAGTCATCCTTTGCCCATTGGTCATCCACGTCATGGTCCGTTCCTCATCAGGATGGAAGTGGACCGACACAAAGAACTATGCCACAATCTCTGGGTCATAGTCCATGTGAAACGTGAGCAAGTCCTCAATGCCAAATTGCTCCACCAGGTCCAAAGCCTCACCAAAATATTCCCGGTGGTTATCCTTCCTCATGTGAACCATGCCAATCCAGTGCACGTTGACGTAGATGTTCTGCTTGGCCTTGATCACATCCAGGAAGATAAGGTTCTGTTGCTTGGTCCAAAACAACTCATTCCCTTTGAAATTCTCGCGGGGCTTCACATAGGGGTTGATCCTCCGGCGAGTGATAAACTCGGCTAGAGGAATCTCATCCATGTCCAATGTTGGCTCCTTGGTCTTGGTGGCGGTTGACTTGGTCCTGTGTTGGGGGGCACTGGAGCCCTCTAGAGCCTCCTCTGGGTTGCGCAGGTGCTTCGAGTCCATGTCACGGCTGGGATTCAAACGACGAACATTAGAACCGGAGCCACCACCTATGACACACAACACAAACACGAGAGAAACCGAGAAGGATTATTGCAAAGACGAGGGCCAAAACCAAATGAAACAAGCAAACACGGGATTTGGAAGAACAAAACAGCAAAGTTTGCAAATCTACGGTAGTACCGGACAGGCTCACAGAAGTAAAAAATTACAACCGCTCCAGCCGCGATAGTACTGTGCCAGAGTGACACGGTAGTACCGCGCCTGGAGCGGAAGTAATTTTTTACTTCCGCGCCCCGGGAAGCGGTAGTACCGCGCCGAGGTCAGTTCATGGGTGAGGGTGCGGTAGTACCACTCCAAGAGGAGTGGTAGTACCACACGGATTTGACAGCCACATGAACAGCAGGTCTGGATATGGATCCGGATCTAGAAACAACCACAACACTAGAACGGTACTGCCGTTGATCAAACTATACTATTGTATCATTCCAAATAGCATGTCTACTGCACTAGCAATCTCCTACAATCCTCTCTTGCAAAGATTTAGCCAAAAATCACACGAACTACACATGTATATCCCTAAGACCTAGAAGCTCAAGAACAGAACAAAAAGGGAAGGACTTGGGGAAATACCGGGGTCCATGGCAAGAGAGCGAGGTGGGGAACGATCCCACAGATCAGAATGCGAGGAGAGTGGCCTGAGATGGAGATCCGGCGAGGTCCTCTGGTGCCGTTCTTGGGTAGGGGAGAGAGAGAGAGACGGGGTGGGGAAAAGAGATGAATGGGTATGGGGGAGTTGGAACTCCCCCTGCCCCGCTCTTAACCCCTACCCACTCGCGATGGGGTGGTAGTACTGCCGATCCTTGCGGTAGTACCGCGGGTCCTCGCGGTAGTACCGCTCGCTAGGCGGTAGTACCGCTCTTCCAGCGGCAGTAAAAAATTACTGTCACAATGGAAGCGGTAGTACCATGCCTAGGATGCATCTATGCACGCGCACAGAGCACCCTATCTCTTGCGGTAGTACCATGGCTTGCCACGGTAGTACCGTACCCCCAAGAAAGTGCAGGTTTCACAAACAAGAGAGGAAAACGGCCTTTGCAATGCAACCTTCAAGCAACCGAACACACAAACTCAAACACAAACTAGGCTCGAAGAAAAGAAAGGCAAAAGACAACAAGGACCAAACACGAGACACAACCTCTCCCAAGAGAGGGCGGTGGCCGGAGCCACCTATGTTTGAGTCAATTGGTATGGCACCGCGAAGAATTATCCTTGGGCCCATGGCCAAAACTCATCTTTGAAGCACAAGTACCATAAAAATGGCTAATGTGAAAGAGTTGATCAATTTATGCATAATGGGGGAGGGAGAGTTCATTGAGAGAACAACACTCCCCCTATGTCCATGCCTACACCTAAACAAGATATCAAGATGAGTATGGTGGGGTGTGCAAGGGTTCAAGCCACATTGCTCGAATCAATTATATTTAGCTCATGCCTTAACTCGCGAAATCTTGCTTCATCCAAGGGCTTCATGAAGATATCTGCAAGGTTATCATGAGTGTTGACATAGTTGAGCTCGATCTCCCCTCACCTAATATGATCCTGGATGAAGTGATACCGAACCTCAATATGCTTCGTCTTGAAGTGTTGCACCGGGTTGAGAGAAATCTTGATGGCACTTTCATTGTCACACCAAAGAGTCACTTTGTCACAAATGACATTGTAATCCTTTAAAGTTTGCCTCATCCATAGAAGTTGTGCACAACAACTACCGGCGGCCACATACTCCGCTTCGGTGGACAAGAGAGACACGCAACTTTGCTTCTTGGAAGACCAACTCACCAAAGAGCAACCAAGGAATTGGCACCCTCCGGAAGTTGACTTCCTATCCACTTTGTCTCCTGCCCAATCAGAGTCCGAGTAGCCTACAAGGTTGAAGTTGCTCCTCTTGGGTACCATAAGCCAAAGTTTGTGGTATGAGCCAAATATCGAAAGATTTGCTTGACCGCCACATAGTGGCTTTCCTTAGGTGCAGCTTGAAAACGTGCACAAATTCCTACACTCAACATGATATCCGGTTTAGACGCACAAAGGTAAAGCAAGGAGCCAATCATGGAGCGAAATACCTTTTGATCCACCGCTTTACCATTGGGATCTATGCCAAGTTGGCATTTGACCGGCATTGGAGTGGAAGCCGGCTTGACATCACTTAGCTTGAATCTCTTGAGCATGTCTTGAGTGTATTTGGCTTGGTTGATGAAGGTTCCTTCTCTTCTTTGCTTGATTTCGAACCCAAGAAAGAACTTCAACTCTCCCATCATGGACATCTTGAACTTTGAGGTCATAAGAGCGGCAAACTCCTCATTGAAAGCTTTGTTAGGGGAACCAAAGATAATATCATCAACATATAGTTGGCATACAAACAACTCCCCTTTGACCTTCTTGGTAAAAAGAGTGGGGTCGATTTTCCCAATTTCAAACCCACGATCTTGCAACAACTCGGTAAGATGCTCATACCACGCACATGGGGCTTATTTAAGGCCATATAGCGCCTTATTGAGTTGGTATAAATGATCGGGGAAATAGGGATCCTTGAACCCCGGGGGTTGTTTGACATACACCAACTCATTAATGGGACCATTAAGAAAAGCACTCTTCACATCCATTTGTTACAACTTAAAGTTATGATGAGAAGCATAATAAATCAATAGACGAATGGAATCAAGGCAAGCAACGGGAGCAAAGGTTTCACCATAGTCGATACCCTCAACTTGGGAGTAGCCTTGTGCTACCAACCGAGCCTTGTTGCGAACGATAATCCCATGAGCATCTTGCTTGTTCTTGAATATCCACTTGGTTCCAATGACATTATGGTTCCCCATTAGCTTTGGCACCAATCTCCACACCTTGTTGTGCTCAAAGTTGTTGAGTTCTTCATGCATTGCATTAAGCCAATCCGGATCCTCGAGTGCCTCATCGACCTTTTGGGGTTCAACACAAGAAACAAACACATGATGTTCACAATAGTTTGCTAATTGTCTACGAGTGCTTACCCCCTTTCATATGCTTCCAAGCACATTCGTCATCAGATGACCTTGGTAGTGAGCTTGGATGCAATCTTGGCGGCACGATGCTCCAATTCCTCCTCGGGAGTGAGTTGAGGAGCGGTAACTTGATCATCTTGAGCGTCGTCTTGAGCTTGTTCTTGATCTTGAGCTTGCTCTAGATCTTGAACTTGCTCGGGGGTGAGAACTTGACCTTGGGCATCACTTGGTGGTTCAACACCATCTTGAGGTTGATCTTGCCCTTGATCTTGTTCATTGGGTTGAGGGCCTTCACTTTGTTCTTCAGAAGCGTGTGGGTCTTGGGTTGGTGATGGTTCCACTTGAGTGGAACATTGTCCTTCTCCTTCGGCCACAAGGGGTTCCTCAACGGGTAGGATAAAACCAACACCCATTCTTCTTATGGCTTGGGGAGGAATTTCATCACCTACATCACAAGTACCACTTTGCTCCACATGGGAGCCGTTATTCTCATCAAACTCCATGTTACATGCCTCCTCAATAAGTCCTGTGGACTTATTGAGGATAGGGTAAGCATGAGAGTTTGTAGCATAACCAACAAATATGCCCTCATAAGCTCTAGCCTCAAATTTAGACGAACGAACACCTTTCTTGAAAATGAAACACTTACACCCGAACACCCAAAAGTACTTGAGGTTGGGCTTGTTACCGGTGAGTATCTCATATGGAGTTTTGTTCAAGCCTTTGCGGAGATAGAGCTGATTGGATGCATGACATGCGGTGTTGATGGCTTCGGCCCAAAAGCTGTATGGAGACTTGAACTCCGCCATCATGGTCCTTGCCGCATCCATCAACGTCTGGTTCTTCCTCTCCACTACACCATTTTGTTGAGGGGTGTAAGGTGCAGAATATTGATGCTTGATCCCCTCATCACTAAGAAACTCATCCAAGGTGTAGTTCTTGAACTCGGTGCCGTTGTCACTTCTTATCGTCAAAATCTTTGCATTGTGTTGGCATTGAGCTTCATTTGCAAAGTCAATGACAGTTTGCTGGGTCTCACTCTTCCTCTTGAAGAAGTGTACCATAGTGTATCTTGAATAATCATCCACAATCACCAAGCAATACTTTCTACCCCCAAGACTATCAAAGGATGGAGGCTGATATGTGTCCAATGTATCTATAATTTTTGATTGTTCCATGCTATTATATTATCAACCTTGGATGTTTTATATGCATTTATATGCTATTTTATATGATTTTTGGGACTAACCTATTTACCTAGAGCCTAGTGCAAGTTTCTATTTTTTTCCTTGTTTTTGAGTTTTACAGAAAAGGAAAATCAAACGGAGTCCAATTGACCTGAAACTTCATGGAACTTATTTTTGGACCAGAATAAGGCCATGGAGTAAAAGAGTTGGGCCAGAAGAGTCCCGGGATGCCCACAAGGGTGGGGGGCGCGCCCACCCCCTGGGCGCGCCTCCCTACCTCGTGGACAGCCCGGAGACCCCCCTGACTTGTTCTTGACGCCAAAACCTCTTATATATACTGAAACCTCCAGAACATAACCTAGATTGGGAGTTCCGCTGCCAGAAGCCTCCGTAGCCACCGAAAACCAATCTAGACCCGTTCAGGCACCCTGCTGGAGGGGGGGTCCCTCTTCGGTGGCCATCTTCATCATCTCGGTGCTCTCCATGACGGGGAGGGAGTAGTTCACCCTCGGGGCTGAGGGTATGTACTAGTAGCTATGTGTTTGATCTCTCTCTCTCTCTCGTGTTCTTGATATTGCACGATCTTGATGTATCGCGAGCTTTGCTATTATAGTTGGATCTTATGATGTTTCTCCCCCTCTACTCTCTTGTGATGAATTGAGTTTTCCCTTTGAAGTTATCTTATCGGATTGAGTCTTTAAGGATTTGAGAACACTTGATGTATGTCTTGCATGTGCTTATCTGTGGTGACAATGGGATATCACGTGATCCACTTGATGTATGTTTTGGTTATCAACTTGCGAGTTCCGTGACCTCGTGAACTTATGCATAGGGGTTGGCACATGTTTTCATCTTGACTCTCCGGTAGAAACTTTGGGGCACTCTTTGAAGTTCTTTGTGTTGGTTGAATAGATGAATCTGAGATTGTGTGATGCATATCGTATAATCATACCCACGGATACTTGAGGTGACATTGGAGTATCTAGGTGACATTAGGGTTTTGGTTGATTTGTGTCTTAAGGTGTTCTTCTAGTATTGAATAGATCGACCAGAAAGAATAACTTTGAGGTGGTTTCGTACCCTACCATAATCTCTTCGTTTGTTCTCCGCTATTAGTGACTTTGGAGTGACTCTTTGTTGCATGTTAAGGGATAGTTATATGATCCAATTATGTTATTATTGTTGAGAGAACTTGCACTAGTGAAAGTATGAACCCTAGGCCTTGTTTCCTAGCATTTGCAATACCATTTACGCTCACTTTTACCACTTGCTAGCTTGCTGTTTTTATATTTTCAGATTACAAAAACCTCCATCTACCTTCCATATTGCACTTGTATCACCATCTCTTCACCGAACTAGTGCATCTATACAATTTACCATTATATTGGGTGTGTTGGGGACACAAGAGACTCTGTGCTATTTGGTTGCAGGGTTGTTTGAGAGAGACCATCTTCATCCTACGCCTCCCACAGATTGATAAACCTTAGGTCATCCACTTGAGTGAAATTTGCTACTGTCCTACAAACCTCTGCACTTGGAGGCCCAACAACGTCTACAAGAATAAGGTTGTGTAGTAGACATCAGAGGCCCAAAGAGATCCAAGTGAAGGAGCTCCAAAGGCCTCTTCGAGTAAATGATAGTCGTGGGAGGGTGAGCTTTCTCATGTAGCTTTCCTTCGATACAAGCACTGCAAGCACGATCTTTGGCAAAACTAACATTTGTTAGTCCACGGACATGGTCCCCCTTGAGAAGACTTTGCAAATATCTCATATTGACATGGGCTAAACGGCGATGCCAAAGCCATCCCACATCAACTTTAAGCATTAGGCATGTCGCTGTCTTAGTGGGTCGCTCTGAGAATTTAATCACATAGAGGCCGTTCTCGACATGCCCAACAAAGGCTGCTTTAGGAGTCTTGCTCCACAAGAGGGCCACGGTATCAATATCAAAGAAAGTGGCAAAGCCCATGAGTGCAAGTTGATGAACGAAAAGTAAATTGTATGGAAGGGACTCAACAAGCATGACTTTCTCGATCGTGAGATCATGAGAAATGACAACCTTGCCAAGTCCCAATACCTTAGAAGACGAGGCATCACCCCACTCGACATTGGTGGGAATAGATGGAATCTTGTGCACATCCACTACGAAGTCCTTGCTTCCGGTCATATGATTAGTGGCTCCAATATCGAGCAACCAAGATCACCCATCGGAAGCAAACACCTATAAGAGATCAATGTGTTGGGGAACATACTATTTCAAAATTTTACCTATGATCACACAAGATCTATCTAGGAGAAGCATCGCAATGAGCGGGGAGAGTGTGTCCACGTACCCTCGTAGACCGAAAGCGGAAGCGTTAAGTAATGCGGTTGATGTAGTCGAACGTCTTCGCGATCCAACCGATCAAGTACTGAACGCACGACACCTCCGCAATCTGCACACGTTCAGCTCAATGAGGTCCCTCGAACTCTAGATCCAGCTGAGGCCGAGGGAGAGTTTCGTCAGCACGACGGTGTGTTGACGGTGATGATGAAATTACCGACGCAGGGCTTCGCCTAAGCACTACGACAATATGACCGAGGTGGAAATCTGTGGAGGGGGCACCGCACACGGCTAAGATCAACTTGTGTGTCTATGGGGTGCCCCCTCCCCCATATATAAAGGAGTGGAGGAGCGGGAGGGACGGCCTCCTAGGGCACGCCCCAAGGGGGGGGGGTTCCTACTCCTACTAGGAGTAGGTTCCCCCCCTTTCCTAGTCCAACTAGGAGGGGGAAGGAAGGGGAAGAGGAAGAGAAGGAAAGGGGGGCCCTCCCCAATTCGGATTGGGCTTGGGGGGGGGGGGGCGCCCCACCACTTGGCCGCCTCCTCCTCTCCTCCACTATGGCCCATGAAGGCCCATTAACTCCCCGGGGGGTTCCGGTAACTTCCCGGTACTCCGGTAAATACTCGGTACACCTCGGAACCATTTCGGTGTCCGAATAAAGTCACCCAATATATCAATCTTCACGTCTTGACCATTTCGAGACTCCTCGTCATGTTCTTGATCTCATCTAGGACTCCGAACTACCTTCGGTACATCAAAACACATAAAATCGTAATACCGATCATCATCGAATGTTAAGCGTGCGGACCCTACGGGTTAGAGAACTATGTAGACATGACCGAGACTCATCTCCGGTCAATAACCAATAGCGGAACCTGGATGCTCATATTGGTTCCTACATATTCTACGAAGATCTTTATCGATCAAACCGCATAACAACATACGTTGTCCCCTTTGTCATCGGTATGTTACTTGCCCGAGATTCGATCGTCGGTATCATCATACCTAGTTCAATCTCGTTACCGGCAAGTCTCTTTACTTGTTCTGTAATGCATCATCCCGCAACTAACTCATTAGTCACATTGCTTGCAAGGCTTATAGTGATGTGCATTACCGAGAGGGCCCAGCGATACCTCTCCGACAATCAGAGTGACAAATCCTAATCTCGATCTATGCCAACTCAACAAACACCATTGGAGACACTTGTAGAGCATCTTTATAATCACCCAGTTACGTTGTGATGTTTGATAGCACACTAAGTGTTCCTCCGGTATTCGGGAGTTGCATAATCTCATAGTCATAGGAACATGTATAAGTTATGAAGAAAGCAATAGCAATAAACTAAACGATCATAGTGCTAAGCTAACGGATGGGTCAAGTCAATCACATCATTCTCTAATGATGTGATCCCGTTCATCAAATGACAACTCATGTTTATGGCTAGGAAACTTAACCATCTTTGATTAACGAGCTAGTCAAGTAGAGGCATACTAGTGACACTCTGTTTGTCTATGTATTCACACATGTACTAAGTTTCCGGTTAATACAATTCTAGCATGAATAATAAACATTTGTCATGATATAAGGAAATATAAATAACAACTTTATTATTGCCTCTAGGGCATATTTCCTTCAGTCTCCCACTTGCACTAGAGTCAATAATCTAGATTACATTGTAATGATTCTAACACCCATGGAGTCTTAGTGCTGATCATGTTTTGCTCGTGAGAGAGGCTTAGTCAACGGGTCTGCAACATTCAAATCTGTATGTATCTTGTAAATCTCTATGTCTCCCTCCTTGACTTGATCGCGGATGGAATTGAAGCGTCTCTTGATGTGCTTGGTTCTCTTGTGAAATCTGGATTCCTTTGCCAAGGCAATTGCACCAGTATTGTCACAAAAGATTTTCATTGGACCCGATGCACTAGGTATGACACCTAGATCAGATATGAACTCCTTCATCCAGACTCCTTCATTTGATGCTTCCGAAGCAGCTATGTATTCTGCTTCGCACGTAGATCCTGCCATGACGCTTTGCTTAGAACCGCACCAACTGACAGCCCCACCATTCAATAAAAATACGTATCCAGTTTGTGACTTAGAGTCATTTGGATCAGTGTCAAAGCTTGCATCGAGGTAACCGTTTACGACGAGCTCTTTGTCACCTCCATAAACGAGAAACATATCCTTAGTCCTTTTTAGGTATTTTAGGATGTTCTTGACCGCTGTCCAGTGATCCACTCCTGGATTACTTTGGTACCTCCCTGCTAAAATAATAGCAAGGCACACATCAGGTCTGGTACATAGCATTGCATACATGATAGAACCTATGGCCGAAGCATAGGGAATGACTTTCATTTTCTCTCTATCTTCTGCAGTGGTCGGGCATTGAGTCTGACTCAACTTCACACCTTGTAACACAGGCAAGAACCCTTTCTTTGCTTGATCCATTTTGAACTTCTTCAAAACTTTATCAAGGTATGTGCTTTGTGAAAGTCCAATTAAGCGTCTTGATCTATCTCTATAGATCTTGATGCCCAATATATAAGCAGATTCACCGAGGTCTTTCATTGAAAAATTCTTATTCAAGTATCCTTTTATGCTATCCAGAAATTCAGTATCATTTCTAATTAACAATATGTCATCCACATATAATATTAGAAATGCTACAGAGCTCTGACTCACTTTCTTGTAAATACAGGCTTCTCCAAAGGTCTGTATAAAACCATATGCTTTGATCACACTATCAAAGCGTATATTCCAACTCTGAGATGCTTGCACCAGTCCATAAATGGATCGTTGGAGCTTACACACTTCGTTAGCACCTTTTGGATCGACAAAACCTTCTGGTTGCATCATATACAACTCTTCTTTAAGATATCCATTAAGGAATGCAGTCTTGACCTCCATTTTCCAAATTTCATAATCATAAAATGCAGCAATTGCTAACATGATTTGGCTGGACTTAAGCATCACTATGGGTGAGAAGGTCTCATCATAGTCAACTCCTTGAACTTGTCGAAAACCTTTCACAACAAGTCGAGCTTTGTAGACAGTAACATTACCGTCAGTGTCAGTCTTCTTCTTGAAGATCCATTTATTCTCTATGGCTTGCCAATCATCAGGCAAGTCAACCAAAGTCCACACTTTGTTCTCATACATGGATCCCATCTCAGATTTCATGGCCTCAAGCCATTTTGCGGAATCTGGGCTCATCATCGCTTCCTCATAGTTTGTAGGTTCGTCATGTTCAAGTAACATGACTTCCAGAACAGGATTACCGTACCACTATGGTGCGGATCTTACTCTGGTTGACCTACGAGGTTCGGTAGTAACTTGATCAGAAGTATCATGATCATCATCATTAGCTTCCTCACTAATTGGTGTATGAATCACTCGAACTGATTTCTATGATGAACTACTTTCCAATAAGGGAGCAGGTACAATTACCTCATCAAGTTCTACTTTCCTCCCACTCACTTCTTTTGAGAGAAACTCCTTCTCTAGAAAGGATCCATTCTTAGCAACGAATATTTTGCCTTCGGATCTGTGATAGAAGGTGCACCCAACAATCTCCTTTGGGTATCCTATGAAGACACATTTCTTCGATTTGGGTTCAAGCTTATCAGGTTGAAGCTTTTTCACATAAACATCGCAGCCTCAAACTTTAAGAAACGACAACTTGGGTTTCTTGCCAAACCACAATTCATATGGTGTCGTCTCAACGGATTTCAATGGTGCCCTATTTAACGTGAATGCAACCATCTCTAAAGCATAACCCCAAAATGATAGCGGTAAAACAGTAAGAGACATCATAGATCGCACCATATCTAATAAAGTCTGTTTATGACATTCGGACACACCATTACGTTGTGGTGTTCCAGGTGGCATGAGTTGCGAAACTATTCCGCATTGTTTCAAATGAAGACCAAACTCGTAACTCAAATATTCTCCTCCACGATCAGATCGTAGAAACTTTATTTTCTTGTTACTATGATTTTCCACTTCATTCTGAAATTCTTTGAACTTTTCAAATGTTTCAGACTTATGTTTCATCAAGTAGACATACCCATATCTGCTCAAATCATCTATGAAGGTCAGAAAATAACGATACCCGCCACGAGCATCAACATTCATCAGACCGCATACATCAGTATGTATTATTTCCAATAAGTCTGTTGCTCGTTCCATTGTTCTGGAGAACAGAGTTTTAGTCATCTTGCCCATGAGGCATGGTTCACAAGCATCAAGTGATTCATAATCAAGTGATTCCAAAAGCCCATCAGCATGGAGTTTCTTCATGCGCTTTACACCAATATGACCTAAACGACCGTGCCACAAATAATTTGCACTATCATTATTAAACTTATATCTTTTGGCTTTAATACTATGAATATGTGTATCACTACTATCAAGATTTAGTAAAAATAGACCACTCATAAAGGGTGCATGACCATAAAAGATATTACTCATATAAATAGAACAACCGTTATTCTCTGATTTAAATGAATAACCGTCTCGCATCAAACAAGTTCTAGATATAATGTTCATGCTTAACGTTGGCACCAGATAACAATTATTCAGGTCTAAAACTATTTCCCATGTGCATCGTTACCTCGTCCTTAGCCAATCTTCGCTTAAATCGTAGCCCCTGTTTCGAGTTGCAAATATTAGCAACAGAACTAGTATCAAATACCCAGGCGCTACTGCGAGCATTAGTAAGGTACACATCAATAACATGCATATCAAATATACCTTTCACTTTGCCATCCTTCTTATCTGCCAAATACTTGGGGCAGTTGCGCTTCCAGTGACCAGTCCCTTTGCAGTAAAAACACTCAGTCTCAGGCTTAGGTCCAGACTTGGGCTTCTTCACTTGAGCAGCAACTTGCTTGCTGTTCTTCTTGAAGTTCCCCTTCTTCCCTTTGCCCTTCTTCTTGAAACTGGTGGTCTTGTTGACCATCAACACTTGATGCTCCTTCTTGATTTCTACCTCCGTAGCCTTTAGCATCGCGAAGAGCTCGATAATTGTCTTATCCATCCCTTGCATATTATAGTTCATCACGAAGCTTTTGTAGCTTGGTGGCAGTGATTGAAGAATTCTGTCAATGACACTATCATCAGGAAGATTAACTCGCATTTGAGTCAAGTGGTTGTGGTACCCAGACATTCTGAGTATATGTTCACTGACAGAACTATTCTCCTCCATCTTGCAGCTATAGAACTTATTGGAGACTTCATATCTCTCAATCCGGGCATTTGCTTGAAATATTAACTTCAACTCCTGGGACATCTCATATGCTCCATGACGTTCAAAACATCATTGAAGTCCCGGTTCTAAGCCGTAAAGCATGGCACACTGAATTATCGAGTAGTCATCAACACGCGTCTGCCAGGCATTCACAATGTCTGCAGTTGCTGGTGCGGGTGGTACACCTAGCGGTGCTTCCAGGACGTAATTCTTCTGTGTAGCAATGAGGATAATCCTCAAGTTACAGACCCAGTCTGTGTAGTTGCTACCATCATCTTTCAGCTTAGCTTTCTCTAGGAACGCATTAAAATTCAACGGAACAACAACACGGGCCATTTATCTACAATAACATAGACATGCAAAATACTATCAGGTACTAAGTTCATGATAAATTAAAGTTCAATTAATCATATTACTTAAGAACTCCCACTTAGATAGAAATCCCTCTAATCATCTAAGTGATCACGTGATCCATATCAACTAAACCATGTCCGGTCATCACGTGAGATGGAGTAGTTTTCAATGGTGAACATCACTATGTTGATCATATCTACTATATGATTCACACTCGACCTTTCGGTCTCAGTGTTCTGATGCCATATATGCATATGCTAGGCTCGTCAAGTTTAACCTGAGTATTCTGCTTGTGCAAAATTGGCTTGCACCCGTTGTATGTGAACGTAGAGCTTATCACACCCGATCATCACGTGGTGTCTCGGCACGACGAACTGTAGCAACGGTGCATACTCAGGGAGAACACTTATACCTTGAAATTTAGTGAGAGGTCATCTTATAATGCTACCGCCGTACTAAGCAAAATAAGATGCATAAAGGATAAACATCACATGCAATCAATATAAGTGATATGATATGGCCATCACCATCTTGTGCCTTTGATCTCCATCTCCAAAGCACTGTCATGATCACCATCGTCACTGGCTTGACACCTTGATCCCCATCATAGCATCGTTGTCGTCTCGCCAACTATTGCTTTTACGACTATCGCTACCGCTTAGTGATAAAGTAAAGCAATTACATGGCGATTGCACTTCATACAATAAAGCGACAACCATATGGCTCCTGCTAGTTGCCGATAACTGTGTTACAAAACATGATCATCTCATACAGTAATTTATATAATCACGTCTTGACCATATCACATCACAACATGCCCTGCAAAAACAAGTTAGATGTCCTCTACTTTGTTGTTGCAAGTTTTACGTGGCTGCTACGGGCTTAGCAAGAACTGTTCTTACCTACGCATCAAAAACCACAATGCGCTATAGTGATTGCTTTTTGATCTTCAGAAAGAACCCTGTTCATTGAATCCGATTCAACTAAAGTTGGAGAAACTGACACCAGCCAGCCACCTATGTGCAAAGCACATTGGTAGAACCAATCTCATGAGCGCGATCATGTAATGTCGGTCCGGGCCGCTTCATCCAACAATACCGTTGAATCAAGAAACAACTAGTGACGGCAAGAAATATGTATATACCCACACCCACAACTCCTTTATGTTCTACTCGTGCATATAACATCTACGCATAGACTTGGCTTGGATGCCACTGTTGGGGAATGTAGTATTTCAAAATTTTACCTACGATCATGCAAGATCTATCTAGTAGAAGCATAGCAACGAGCGGGGAGAATGTGTCCATGTACCCTCGTAGACCGAAAGCGGAAGCGTTAAGTAACGCGGTTGATGTAGTCGAATGTCTTTGCCATACAACCGATCAAGTACCGAATGCACAACACCTTCGCGATCTGCACACGTTCAGCTCGATGACGTCCCTCAAACTCTAGATCCAGCTGAGGCCGAGGGAGAGTTTCTTAAGCACGACGGCGTGTTGACGGTGATGATGAAGTTACCGACATAGGGCTTCGCCTAAGCACTATGACAATATGATCAAGGTGGAAATCTGTGGAGGGGGGCACCGCACATGGCTAAGATCAACTTGTGTGTCTATGGGGTGCCCCCTCCCCCGTATATAAAGGAGTGGAGGAGGGGGAGGGCCGGCCTCCTAGGGCGCACCCCAAGGGGGGTTCCTACTCCTACTAGGAGTAGGTTTCCCTCCTTTCCTAGTCCAACTAGGAGGGGAAAGGAAGGGGAAGAGGGAGAGAAGGAAGGGGGGGGCAGCCCCCTCCCCAATTCGGATTGGGCTTGGGGGGCATGCCCCACCACTTGGATGCCTCCTCCTCTCTTCCACTATGGACCATGAAGGCCCATTAACTCCCCAGGGGGTTCCGGCAACCTCCTGGTACTCCGGTAAATACTCGGTACACCTCGGAACCATTCTGATGTCCGAATATAGTCATCCAATATATCAATCTTCATGTCTCGACCATTTCGAGACTCCTTGTCATGTTTGTGATCTCATCCGGGACTCTGAACTACCTTTGATACATCAAAACACATAAACTAATAATACTGATCGTCATCGAACGTTAAGCATGCGGACCCTACGGGTAACTATGTAGACATGACCAAGACTCATCTCCGGTCAATAACCAATAGCGGAACCTGGATGCTCATATTGGTTCCTACATATTCTATGAAGATCTTTATCGGTCAAACCGCATAACAACATACGTTGTTCCCTTTGTCATCGGTATGTTACTTGCCCGAGATTCGATCGTCGGTATCATCATACCTAGTTCAATCTCGTTACCGGCAAGTCTCTTTACTTGTTCCGTAATGCATCATCCTGCAACTAACTCATTAGTCACATTGCTTGCAAGGCTTATAGTGATGTGCATTACTGAGAGGGCCCAGAGATACCTCTCCGACAATCGGAGTGACAAATCCTAATCGATCTATGCCAACTCAACAAACACCATCGGAGACACCTATAGAGCATCTTTATAATCATCGAGTTACGTTGTGACGTTTGATAGCACACTAAGTGTTCCTCCAGTATTCGGGAGTCGCATAATCTCATAGTCATAGGAACATGTATAAGTTATGAAGAAAGCAATATCAGTAAACTAAATGATCATAGTGCTAAGCTAACGGATGGGTCAAGTCAATCACATCATTCTCTAATGATGTGATCTCGTTCATCAAATGACAACTCATGTCTATGGCTAGGAAACTTAACCATCTTTGATTAACGAGCTAGTCAAGTAGAGGGATACTAGTGACACTCTATTTGTCTATGTATTCACACATGTACTAAGTTTCTGGTTAATACAATTCTACCATGAATAATAAACATTTATCATGATATAAGGAAATATAAATAACAACTTTATTATTGCCTCTAGGGCATATTTCCTTCACAATGCTTGGTTTTAGGTACTAATTTTGTAATGGGTCCTTTGATGTTAGTAACAAGGGTCTTAGGAACCCAAATAGACCATTCAATGTACTCATAAGGAGAACCAACAAATTTAGCATAAACATGCCCATCACTAGCACGACACAACACATAAGAAGGGTTAAAGTCGTCAGCTTTGTTGGAAGGGGTGGCATTGCCCTTCTTGACCCCACCACCCTTCTCATTGTTATTCTTCTCCTTAGAAGCACCCTCTCTCTCCTTCACAAAAGTTTGCTTGAGAGGAGGAGGTCATTTTGCCTTGTCATTCTTCTTTTTGTTCTTGGGCTTGGAAGCAAACCCAATTCCCTCCTTGCCCACAACTTCCTTTTGATTGCTCAAAAGGTCGTTGAGGTTATTCTCACCTTGTATGCAAGACACACGACCTTTCTCAAGTTGCTCCTTCAACTTAGCATTCTCCTCCACAAGATGCACATGCTCACATCATGGGTTAGTAGCATTTGCATTATCAATTAAGACCATATGAGGAAAAGTGGCCTTTCCCTTAGTTAGCTTCACTTGGAGTTGATCATGAGACTCTTTGAGGCTAGCATGAGCACCCTTCAAGGCTTTGTGAGCCTTGTCGAGTATATCAAACTCCTCCTTGAGTCTAGCAAGATCAACCCCAAGTTTGGCCTTCTCGGAATTGAGCACACGAGATACAACAAGTGCATGATCAAGATCTTTTTTAATTTAGCATGATCATCGTTGTGTGACTCCTCAAGAGCCAAACGATGACCACGCTCTTCCTTAAGAGCATTAGAGAGATCTGATATCTCATCGGCATAGTCACGACTATGTCCCTCCATCTTAGAGATGGTGTCTTCGTGAGCCTCGATCATGTCATTGGCTTCATCAAGTTGTTCCAAGAGAGCAACAAAGTGCTTCTTGGACTTACCCTTGAGCTTACTCATAAAAGACTCAAATTCATTCTCTTCCTCATTAGACCCCTCACTTTCATCAATGCAATCCGTCAAAGAGGGATTAGTAGTGATGGTAGTTTTGATGTTGGGGGTTACCTTGTTGGTGTCTTTGGCCATGAGGCACTTGGCGGTGATGTTCTTGTTGGGTGAGTCGAAGAGCGACACCCGTGGAGTTGTTGCAATGGCAATGGAGGCCAAGGCAACCGTCTCACCGTCTTCATCATCGTCATCATCCTCATTGTACTCTTCTTGTGCCACCAACCCCTTGGGAGGAGTCTTCTTGGTGAAGTTGCTCTTGTTGGGGAAGGACTTGGCCTTGTCTTTTTGGATGAGCTTGCCACCATTGTCTTCCCTCTTCTCATATGGGCACTCCGCAACAAAATGGCTCACATTGCCACAATTATAGCAAGTCCTCACACGTTGCTTGCCCTTCATGCCACTTGAGTTGTTCTTGTTGAAGTTGTGCCTTGTGTTCTTTTTGCTCCAAAATTGCCTTGAAGCGAGAGCCATGTGCTCATGATAAGCATATTTCGTATCTTCGGGGTTGCTCTCCTCTTCTTCCTCTTTGTCCTCTTCTTCCACACTAGCCTTGGCCTTCAAGGCAAGGTTGGGCTTATTTGCTTTTTGAGAACATAACACCGCATTGTCGGCGGTCTTGTCCAAGATCCTCATAGCCACAAACTCATCCAACACTTCACTTGAGGACAAGGTGTGGAAGTCCAGCCTTTGACGGATGACGGAGGACATGGCCTTGTGGTAAGGCATCATGGCCTTGAGGAACTTGCGCTTGATCCAATTGTCATCCGTATCCTTGCTCCCATGATCTCGGAGTGAGACCGCGAGAATGGTTAATCTCCGGTAAAGCTCGTGAGGTTCTTCATCTTCATTCATTGCAAATTCATCGGCTTCATGTTGCATCACTTCATAGTTGGAGCGTTGAACGCTTGTGCTTCCCTTGTAAAGGGAAACAACATGGTGCCATGCTTCCTTGGCCATGGTGAAAGGTCGAAGATGTGCAATATCTTCGGAAGGAAATGCATCTTGGATGATGAAGAGAGCATTCTCGTTGAAATGATGATCCGCGGCTTCTCTAGGGGTGAAGTTGCTTGGGTCATGCAGATAGAAACCTTGCTCAATGATTCTCCAAAGATTAGTATTGACATGATTTAAATGGCGTTTAAAGCAATAGACCCAAGAGTCAAAATCCTCATTTTTCACAATATTAGGAGGAGAACCCAACCCACATGATTTAAATGAGTGGAGGGAACCAGTCCTCCATAAATAAGAGGAGGTTCAACATGGGCAAAGATGCCGTTTCCACTTTTACCACTAGACAAAGGAACTTTATCACTAGAAGCTTCCCCCTTGTCGGAGTTAGAATCCGTCACCTTGTTAGTGGGATCGACCACTTCCAACGGTGCGGTGGACAATTTAAGACAATCAAGAAAGTTCTTAAGCATGCCTTTGACCTCGGCCATCATGGAGGTTTTCAATGTGTCCAAGGCCACATTGAACTCCTCACGTGAGACCGAGGTTCCCCCATCGGTCGTAGACGAGGACGGAATCACACCGGGGTGCTCCTCCTCACCGTCTACGGTGTCAACCATACTCTTCGGACGACAAAGTCCTTAATAAAGAGACCAGGCTCTGATACCAATTGAAAATGATCGATATAGTTGACTAGAGGGGGGGTGTGAATAGGCAACTAACAATTTTTAACTTTTCTTTACCAATTTAAACTTTGCATCAAAGTAGATTGTCTAGATATGCAACTAGGTGATCAACCTATATGATGCAACAACAACAAGCACACAAGCAAGCAAGGGATGCAACACAATATAAGCTTGCACAAGTAAAGGTACGAGATAACCAAGAGTGGAGCCGGTTAAGACGAGGATGTGTTACCGAAGTTCCTTCCCTTTGAGAGGAAGTATGTCTTTGTTGGAGCGGTGTGGAGGCACAATGCTCCCCAAGAAGCCACTAGGGCCACCGTATTCTCCTCACGCCCTCACACAATGCGATATGCCGTGATTCCACTATTGGTGCCCTTGGAGGAGCGACCAGACCTTTACAAACAAAGCTGGGGCAATCTCCACAACTTAATTGGAGGCTCCCAACGACACCACTAAGCTTCACCACAATGGAATTTGGCTCCGCGGTGACCTCAACCGTCTATGGTGCTCAAACACCCAACTGTAACAAGATCCACAAGGGATTAGTGGGGGGGGATCAAATATCTCTTGGTGGAAGTGTAGATCGGGGACTTCTCAACCAATCCCTAGAAAATCAACAAGTTTGATTGGCTAGGGAGAGAGATCGGGCGAAAATGGAGCTTAGAGCAACAATGGAGCTTTGGGATGGAAGAGGTAGTCAACTCAGAGAAGAAGACTCCCCTTTTATTGTGATAGGACAAATCCACCCGTTATTCACTTACTCAGCACGCGACGTGCAGTACTACCGCACCAGACATGCGGTACTACTGCAAGGGCCTGCGGTACTACCGCATGCGCGGCAGGAGCTAGACCAGCCCTGATGTGTTGACACAAAGAGTAGTAGAACCGCTAGAGCGGTACTACCGCTCCCCCTTGTGGTACTACCGCAAGGCAGGGTTTGTTTGGGCTGGGAAGGCACGAACGAATAAAAATACATCCGTGACTACTTCCGCTGAGAAATGATCTATGCAAAACTCCGACATGGTACTACCGCAAGCAGGGAGCGGTACTACCGCGTAGGGCGCGAATGTAAAAAATTACATCCGCCCCTACTTCCGCTCGTGCTGCTGTGCCTGGCCAGAGGCCAAGGTACTACCGCGCCCGTGGAGAGGTACTACCGCAAGGGCCTGCGGTACTACCGTGACTACGGACGGTACTATCGTGGTCCACTGTGGTACTATTGCTCCCCTGAGCAGTACTACCGCATGCCACAACACAACAAACACCAGGAGTCCTTCATTTTGCAGAGACACGGATAAACGATGGTTGCTCCAAAGGTGCAAGGCAAAGGGGGTGCAAAAGAAACAGACATGTACGTGATGATTCCACCCTAACCTTTCCAACGCGTATCCCCTCTTCGTAGTACGACTTTCCTATGACTCAAATCCACCGACAAGAAACATAGGGAAAACTCTGTCTTCACTAGACTCCGAGGGGAAACGAATCGTCTTGTGCCTAAATCATGAGATATCTAAAAAGGTCAATGCACACGATTAGTCCGCAAATGCATTATCATCAATCACCAAAACCACTTAGGGATAAATATGCCCTTACAGCTGGGATGGGAGCGGGGGCAGCAACCGTCGCAGCCAGCTTCTTTAGGGCCATGTCCATGGGGCCCCATTCCTCCTTATTTTCTATCTCCTCCGGCTCGGAGTCGACTTCACCAAACTGGAAGACTAGTGGCAGATGCTCATTCTGCACCATGGCGTTGGTGGAAGTCTGCGGGAGGGAGGGGAATGGGAGCCGAATAGTAAGGCTGCCCGTATTAAACAGCGGCTCGGGCGCCATTAATGGAGAGGAAGGCGGGTGGCCATGGAAGTCAAAGGGCTCGCTTCCCAGTGAGCCTGCGCAGCGGACAACTCGCACGCTTCCCGGTGAGCCTGCGCATTAGAGGGCAGCTTGCACGCCTCTCGATCAGCCTGCACACCGGACTCCGCTCGCACGCCTCCTGTTCAGTCAAGCAGTTATCCACACGTCACCTCCTATAGTCATTAAAACAAAGACACGTGGCGTCACGTGAATGGTTAACAAAACGCACACGATTTGAATTATACAAACGTTTGAGATATTAAAGTGGCAGCTATTTTTTCAAAATGCTTTTGCTGGCTGTTATTCGAGTGCGCCTTCTCTCAAAATGGACACAAAAAATACCACAACATGTCGGGTGCCATTCCATGATAGCATGCCAAGTTTCATGAATTTTAGATGAGTTTTGGATTTACTAGAATTTAAAAACAAAGTATCTCAACGTTTTGCCGATAATCAACGGTGCCCTAGTGTTTGAAATTCATTCCCATTTCTTGCATGGGACCTAAGCATGCACCCAAGGACACAGATTTGATTTTCAACCAATTTATATGCACCAGAGCATGTGCATGTAGTTCAAATTTGAATTATGCACATAAAATGCCTAGAAAACCCAGTTAATGTATAAAAATGTCCAAACGAACCCCGAAAAATTCCAAATTTTAACACAACACTCCTGTTGTACTATGTTGACACTAGAAATTTTTTGAAAGCAATAAGAGGCAGTGGACATCGTTTCGTCCCCAGAGGTGGGATGTTCCCTACCCAAACCATCAGGCTTGTTGTGAGAAGCTCTGGTTTGTGAGAAACTTATACCCAAATCTGCCCAAATGGGACAATTTTTTTACCACGGCATGTTGATGCTGCTCCATGATAGCATAGCAAGTTTCATGAATTTTGAGACGAGTTTTGGATTTATTAGAATTTAAAAACCAGGTATCTCAATGTTTGCGGCCGAGTGACCATGGCAGGTTGTTTGACATTCATTCCCACTTCTTGCATGGGACCTAAGCATGCAACCAAGGACATAGATTTGAATTTTCAACCAATTTATATGCATTAGAGCATGTGCATGTAGTTCAAATTTGAATTATGCACATAAATGCATTGAAAACTCAATTCATGCATTAAAATGTCCAAACGAACCCCAAAAATCCCAAACATTGACACAACACTCCTGTTGTTCTATGTTGACACGAGAAATTTTTTGAAAGCAATAAGAGGCAATGGATATCGTTTCATCCCCAAAGGTGGGATGTTCCCTACCAAAACCATCAGGCTTGTTGTGAGAAGCTCTGGTTTGTGAGAAGCATATCCCCAAACCTACCCCAAATGGGACAAAAAAATTACCACGACATGTTGATGCCGCTCCATGATAGCATGCCAAGTTTCATGAATTTCAGACGAGCTTTGGACTTATTAGAATTTAAAAACTAGGTATCTCAATGTTTGCGGCCGAGTGACGGTGATAGGGTGTTTGACATTCATTCCCATTTCTTGCACGGGACCTAAGCATGCAACCAAGGGCACAAATTTGAATTTTCAACTAATTTATATGCATTAGAGCATGTGCCCGTAGTTCAAATTTGAATTATGCACATGAATGCATAGAAAACTCGGTTAATGCATAAAAATGTCCAAGCGAACCCTGAAAAATCCCAAAAATTGACACAACACTCGTGTTGTTCTATGTTGACACGAGAAACATTTTGAAAGCAATAAGAGGCAACATATATCGCTTCATCCCCCAAGGTGGCACGTACCATACTAAAACCATCAGGCTTGTTGTGAGAAGCTCTGGTTTGTGAGAAGCATATCCACAAACTGCCCCAAATGGGACCAAAAATTTACCATTGCATGTTGATGCCGCTCCATGATAGCATGCCAAGTTTCATGAATTTCAGATGAGCTTTGGATTTACTAGAATTTAAAAACCAGGTATCTCAATCACTACAAAAAAAAGACACATCCGTGACATTTTGGGCCGAACGATTTTTTTCTGTCATGCTTATGACACTTCTATGACGATAATTGTGACAAAACTCGGTATCATCATAGATGTGGTGGGCTCCTACTTCTATGACAAAAATCATGACAGAAAATGGGCTTTTCGTCCTGGGTGGGCCGGAGACGCAGCTGCATGACATTCTTTGGGCCATCCATGATGAAAAAAACCATGGTAGAAGCGAGGGCGGGGAAAATATAGAGGGAGTTCCCGGTTACGGTGGGTGGTCGGGGGCCGAGCGATGCGCGTTTCTCTCGTATGTACACGCGTGTGTGCAAGGTGTTGCGCTCTAACTGAACCTGAGCGAGGCGTTGGGCTCTAACTGAACCCAAGCGATTGCACTAGCTACATTACTGAACCCGAGCGATCGATCCCTTGTTGTTAATTGAACCTGAGTGATTCCTTTGCTACTACTGCTAACTGAAGCCGATCGATGCTGCCTCTAGATGAACAGTGAGCGTTGTTGGGGGGGGGGGTTGGATGAACAGTTCCTAGTGGGGGTTGGATGAACAGGACCCCGTGTGTGGAGGGCTGGATGAACAGGACCCCGTGTGTGGAGGGCTGGATGAACAGGACCCCGTGTGTGGATGGCTGGATGAACAGGACCCCGTATAGGGCTGGTTGAACAGTAGCCGGTGGAGGGCTGGTTGAATAGTAGGCGGTGGAGGGTTGGATGAATAGTTTCCCATGGAGGGGTGATCGAACATGACCCCGTGGAGAGGGCTGGTTGAATAGTAGCCGGTGGAGGAGCACTAGAGGCTGGATGAACAAGAACCCGTGGATGAACAGTAGCAGGTGGAGGCTGGAGGAGGTCGACGGTGGATGAACAGTAGCCCGTGGAGGCTGGAGGAGGTCGACGGTGGAGATGAACAGTATCTCGTGGAGTCCCGTTTTGTGGTACGCCACACCCCTCCCGATGAACATGACCCCCGTTTCGACCATAGCGCTCCAACACAAGTCCATTTCCTCTGTTTTGTGGTACGCCACACCCCTCCCGATCAATAGGACCCCGTTTCGACCGTAGGAGGTCCAAGAGAAGTTTGTTTCCTCCGTTTTGCGGTACGCCAGACCCCCCGATGAATTTTCGACCGTGGCCGGTCGAACACAAGGCCGTTTCCTCTGTTCTGCGGTACGCCATGCCTCGTTTCCATCGGCTATTCCGTCCAAGCCGGTTAGCTCCCGATGAACACCACGCATTCTGTTGCCTCCTGATGAACATGACGCATTCCGTTGCCTCCCCATGAACACAACGATGACGCAGTTTCTCCATTCCGATCCAGCCATGTACACGAGCCCTGGCCATACGTATGCGCGAGTAGCCGTTCGAGACCCCGCCCGTATGTACGTACATGGCCGTATTTACTTTCTTGCACCCTGGCCGCTGTACGTACGTGTACATGCTATGTGCGCGCCTCTACTATGACACATGCGCGCCTCTACTATGACACGTGCCCTTCCTTACACGGCCACGGTTCATCGCTGCAGCCCACAGACAGACCGATCGTATGTACGTACACGTTCGCGACCAGAATGACAATGCTACGTACGCTTCGACCAGGTGGGTCCTGACTGTCAGGCACTTCCTTCCATGCAAAGATGTAGCTGGTGGGTCCCAGCAGTCAGGGGGGACATTTTTTTCACGAAATACGGTGGCCCGTCCAGTGGGTCCCTGCTATCAGGTGGAGGAATAATTATTTTGCGCGTAATAAGGAGGCACTTCCTTGCTGCTGCCGTGGACCCAACTGTCAGCCTCTCCACATATAGTACTCTTCCGGTTGAAGTCATTCCTTGACCATGTTGACCACGCCGCGCCGAGAGCACCAGGGCGGTGGACGACGGCGAGGCCTAGGAAGGGGGCGGCACGGAGCCGGGGAAGACCCGACAATAGATGCCCACGCGGAGGGAGTACGTGGGTTGACTGCTTCGGCTGCGGTGTGAGGCTACCGTTGTCGGAGAATAACAGGAGGTGTGGGTGAGTATAGAGGGATCGCATGGCCAGCGGTGGCAGCACAGCCGGACACGGGAGGCAGGAGTAGGCGACACGACTAACGCTTGTTTGGGCGGCTAGAGCAAGAAGACTAGAGGTTGAAGAAGCACTATGGCCGTTGGATGGACATCGTACGGTCATTGGAGCTAGAATCGTTCATATTGACTAAGTTGACAAAGCCCTCTGTCCCTGTCATCTTAGTAGGCCCACAAGTCAGCCTCCCACTATGGTGGGTCCCAGCTAGCAGGGGGAGATTCATTTTTTTTGTGCGTACTAAGGAGGCACTTCCTTGCATGCAAAGATATAGCTGGTGGGTCCAACCTGTCAGCGGGAGGAATATTTTTTCGCGAAATACAGAGGCCCTTCCGGTGGGTCCCAGCTATCAGGTGGAGGAATCATTATTTTGCGCGTAATAAGGAGGCATTTCCTTGCGTGCGGCCGTGGACCCAGCCGTTAGCCTCTCCACGTACAATCCACTTCCGATGCATGTCGTTCATTGACCATGTTGACCACGCCGCGCCGAGAGCACCAGGGCAGTGGACGACGGCGAGGCCTAGGAAGGGAACGACATGGAGCCAAGGTAGACTCGGCAGTTGTTTCCCACGCGGAGGGGCGTACGAGGGTTTACTGGTTCGTCTGCCATTGCTGGAGAATAACAACAGGTGTGGGTGAGTAGAGGGATGGCTAGGCCAGTGATGGGAGTACGGTGGGTCGGTGAGGCCTACGCGGCAGCACAGCCGGCCGTGGGAGGAGGGAGCAGGCAGTCCCGCCGACGCTTGTTTGAGCGGCTGGAGCAGGAAGAGCAGAGATTGAAGAAGCACGACGGCCGTTGGATGGACATCCAACAGTCACTGCTTGTTCGTCAGCCTTATTTTAGGAAAGCCTCAAATCTGTGGAAAACAGCATACAATCCATCTGCCATTATTTCTAATAATTTACAACCCATTTGCTAATTCTTAAGGGTTTTTTTGGAGCCCATATTCTTTTTGTTAGCATTACAGCTCACATTGTGGCCACGGTTAAAAAATTATATGAAATTTTGCATATTTCGATGCGGTCTGAACTATTTTTAATCCTGAAATTTCGAGTCACATTCAAACTGATTTTAAAAATAAATGTGTATCAATATAAAATCCAACAGATTATCCACGCATAAAGTTCAATGCAATTTAAAATTTTGAAATGAAAAAAAAGAAATTTGAAACTAATTGCCGGTTTGATGTGTTTTAAAAATGTACAACCCATTTCTCATTACTGATAGGCCATTTTCTCGGCCAGCCGAATGAAGCTCTCCTCGTCTTGAAAGATTTTCAGCCCAACAGGCCTGACAAAGCGACTTACTTGACAAATCACAAAAACACTAGGCTAGCCATTTTCAGAAAGAAAAAAACTACTGGGTTGGTCTGTGGTAAACATAAAAGAAAAGGCTGTCTAGACAGGCCAGAGTGCCCCGCACAACCCAGTTGACACCCTGCTTCCGTCTCAAAAACAAATTAGATAAATGTCACTCCAATTATGGCGATTCATAAAAATGCCACTGCAATTTCCAAACCTTGAAAAATACCACTGCAATTTTTGCAAACTTTGAAAAACACCACTGCAATTTTTGCAAACTTCGAAAAATGCCACTCTAGACTTCGAAAAATGCCACTGGAAATGGCATTTTTCAAAGTTTGGAAATTGCAGTGGCATTTCCCAGAATCACCAGATTTGGAGTGGCATTTATCAAATTTACCCAAAACAAAAATAACTAGGCGAGCTGCTGGGTCCCTGGTGTTAGCCGCTCGTTGTGCAATTCTCTCGTTTATTGACTACATTGACAATGGCATGGGACCCACATGTCAGAAATCCATTAGGAGGAGCCATTTTTTTATTGGCTTGAAATAAGGAGGCACTTGCTTGCGTACTACCATGACCTTGGTGGGTCCCTGCTGTCATCCTCTCCACGTACAATCATCTCCTGATTGTGTACGCATCAACCTGGTAGGCCCACAAGTCAGCCTCTAAACCCATGTCAGACAAATACAGCCCATTTAAAAAATTAATAGCCCATTCCATACGTTCAAATGGAAAGTTCAACATTTAGAGCAAAGTAACAGGTCTGATCCAGATATAGAGTATTGAACTTCCACGTTGACAACCATCATAGCCAAGTTAACTATCTACTCCCACTAATACTCTAGTAGTGTACAAGTACTAACTTACTCTTAGCTAACTAGACGATGTCGGCCACCATCTGCGGTACACGCTAAACGCCGGCATCGGTGTCCTCCACCTCGCCTCGGACTTGCCAGAGGTGCGATAGGGCGCGTTGCTCGCGCGCGTTGGCCCTTACCATGCCGGCATGGTCCACCGAAGCTTCGGCTTCTAAGCGGGAAACCCACTTGACAAGCTGGTAGTAAAATCCGGCGTCGCGAACGCATGCGTGCCTGACAGCCTCCAAGGCTATTTGCCGAGCGCCGACCTCCATGTAGTCGGCCTAGTTGCGGGTGCTCTGCTCATGACTCAGAGCGTCGGTGCGCTACTGCTCCATGTCCCACTAGCGGCGCAAATCGGTGATACGTTGCTCCTCTGCCAGGCGGTCACGCTCCAACAACTCCTCATACTCCGCATTTCCATCTAAAGACCAATAGAATGCCTCCTCCCTCCATCTGCCTTCTGGTGAAAAACTGAACACTAGTTCTGGCAGTGACCGCCTCCGGCGTCGCCTATCGCAGATGGGCGGGGGCATGGCGGACGTGGCGAATGTGAGGATAAGTGGCGAGCGACATTGGGCCGGTGGGGGCTTATGAGGATAGGGCGAGTTGGGTGATGGTGCCACCGGAGAAGGCCAGTAAACAGTAATTATAGGCAGAAGGTAGGCGAACCAGCGTGTCGCGGGAAATGCGACTTTCATTCCGGTCATCGAAATTCAATGCATAAGCAGGCATGGCTTAGCACGCCAGCTTGCCATGGAAAACTAGAAAAACTGAAATTATGACTGCGTCGTCCCGTCCCGTAAGTGGTGCATCCCGTCCGTGCTGGGTCGCATGCCGGCATGACGGTGAAACGAGTGCAGTCAAATCATCCAGATGAGGTAATCCCTCCTTGTAAAAAATGATTCCACCACTCATCATCTACCTTGGTTGGTGAGATTTTTGAATTAAGCCCTGCAAACCAAAAAGGAGGTAGTACATGCGTGATCCGCTATTTATTCGTGTAGGATCGAGTAGGTCATTTTTTGATTGAGCGCTGCAAACCGCAAAGGAGGTAGTACGTGCGTGATCCGCTATTTATCCATGTAGGATCGAGTAGGTCGGATAGTGTACGTGTAGGATCAAGTAGGTCGTATGGTGTACGCGTAGGATCACATTAGCTAATGAACATTCGCTGGGAGATAAGGCATTTGCAAACGTTTTTGCTGGCAGTTTCTACAGATTCGCATGACATTTTCTTCAGAGCATCTTGTCAGTTTCTTCAGAGGTAGGCATTTTTATTCAAAAAACTGCCACTTCGAATCTTGTGTCGCAACTAAAACTGCTAGGAGCGCACTAGTAGGCTAGCTAGTGATCGATCAGTAACTTGTAAACACTGAGCGAACAGAAATAAGGAACTGTTAGTAACTTGTAAACACCGAGAACACTAAAATAAGGATCATGCTATGCACAACAATAAGAGCCGATCCGTTCGAAATGTTCACACGAGACTCACAGGCCTGGCATTGTAATATGTTCACATTAGTATCCCAAATTCAAAACCAACTAGTACAATTTGATACAGTCATGTTTTGCCCTGGACAATTTCGAACTGAATTGATTTGTTGGTTCAGCGTAGAAATATAGCGCCTATTCTTCATCAGACCAAGGATATCCATATTCGCAGTGATGGAAGAGGTGAAATCGATACAACCGGAATTGAGCATCCAATCATTGAATCCTGTCCCGCACCTCCAATGTAGGTCCACCCTGCAAATAAATTCACATGCAAACCACTAGTATTACTATGTAATGACAGTATAGAAAGTGTAGCGAGATAGTAACAAACCACGTACCTTCATAATGAACAACTCATTGATACGTATCCAACGTATCTACTTTTCCAAACACTTTTGCCCTTGTTTTGGACTCTAACTTGCATGATTCGATTGGAACTAACCCGGACTGACGCTATTTTCAGCAGAATTACCATGGTGTTATTTATGTGCAGGAACAAACGTTCTCGGAATGACCTAAAACTTCACAGAGCAACTTTTCAGAAAATATGAAAAATACTGATGTCTACTACACAACCTTCTTCTTGTAGACGTTGTTGGGCCTCCAAGTGCAGAGGTTTGTAGGACAGTAGCAAATTTCCCTTAAGTGGATGACCTAAGGTTTATCAATCCGTAGGAGGCGTAGGATGAAGATGGTCTCTCTCAAGCAACCATGCAACCAAATAACAAAGAGTCTCTTGTGTCCCCAACACACCCAATACAATGGTAAATTGTATAGGTGCACTAGTTCGGCGAAGAGATGGTGATACAAGTGGTATATGGATGGTAGATAAAGGTTTTTGTAATCTAAAAATATAAAAACAGCAAGGTAACTAATGATAAAAGTGAGTGTAAACGGTATTTCAATGCGTTGGAACAAGGCCTAGGGTTCATACTTTCACTAGTGCAAGTCCTCTCAACAATAATAACATAATTGGATCACATAACTATCCCTCAACATGCAACAAAGAGTCACTCCAAAGTCACTAATAGCGGAGAACGAATGAAGAGATTATGGTAGGGTACGAAACCACCTCAAAGTTATTCTTTCCAATCAATCCGTTGGGCTATTCCTATAGGTGTCACAAACAGCCCTAGAGTTCGTACTAGAATAACACCTTAAGACACAAATCAACCAAAACCCTAATGTCACCTAGATACTCCAATGTCACCTCAAGTATCCGTGGGTATGATTATACGATATGCATCACACAATCTCAGATTCATCTATTCAACCAACACATTGAACCTCAAAGAGTGCCCCAAAGTTTCTATCGGAGAATCACGATGAAAACATGTGCCAACCCCTATGCATAGGTTCATGGGCGGAACCCGCAAGTTGATCACCAAAACATACATGAAGTGAATCACGTGGTATCCCATTGTCACCACAGATACGCACGGCAAGACATACATCAAGTGTTTTCAAATCTTTAAAGACTCAATCCGACAAGATAACTTCAAAGGGAAAACTCAATCCATTACAAGAGAGTAGAGGGGGAGAAGAAACATAAGATCCAACTATAATAGCAAAGCTCGCGATACATCAAGATTGTACCACCTCAAGAACACGAGAGAGAGAGAGAGAGATCAAACACATAGCTACTGGTACATACCCTCAGCCCCAAGGGAGAACTACTCCCTCCTCGTCATGGAGAGCACCGGGATGATGAAGATGGCCACTGGAGAGGGATTGCGCCCTCCAACAGGGTGCCGGAACGGGTCTAGATTGGCTTTCGGTGGCTACGGAGGCTTCTGGCGGCGGAACTCCCGATATATTGTGCTCCCGGATGTTTTTAGGTTATATGGAGAGATATAGGCAGAAGAAGTACGTCAGGGGGGCCACGAGGGGCCCACGAGGGTGGAGGGCGCGCCCTAGGGGGTGGGCGCGTCCCCCTACCTCGTGGCTCCCTCGTTTCTTTCCTGGCATGCACTCCAAGTCCATCAGGTTGCTTTCCTTCCAAAAATGAGTTCCGTGAAGTTTCAGGTCAATTGGACTCCGTTTGATTTTCCTTTTCTGCGATACTCTAAAACAAGGAAAAAACAGAAACTGGCACCGGGCTCTAGGTTAATAGGTTAGTCCCAAAAATCATATAAAATAGCATATAGATGAAGGAAATTTGCCCTGGAGGCAATAATAAAGTTATTATTTATTTCCTTATATCATGATAAATGTTTATTATTCATGCTAGAATTGTATTAACCGGAAACATAATACATGTGTGAATACATAGACAAACTTAGTGTCACTAGTATGCCTCTACTTGACTAGCTCGTTAATCAAAGATGGTTATGTTTCCTAACCATGAAAAAAGTGTTGTTATTTGATTAACGAGGTCACATCATTAGTTGAATGATCTGATTGACATGACCCATTCCATTAGCTTAGCACCCGATCGTTTAGTATGTTGCTATTGCTTTCTTCATGACTTATACATGTTCCTATGACTATGAGATTATGCAACTCCCGTTTGCCGGAGGAACACTTTGTGTGCTACCAAACGTCACAACGTAACTGGGTGATTATAAAGGAGCTCTACAGGTGTCTCCAATGGTAGATGTTGGGTTGGCGTATTTCGAGAATAGGATTTGTCACTCCGATTGTCGGAGAGGTATCTCTGGGCCCTCTCGGTAATGCACATCACATAAGCCTTGCAAGCATTGCAACTAATGAGTTAGTTGCGGGATGATGTATTACAGAACGAGTAAAGAGACTTGCCGGTAACGAGATTGAACTAGGTATTGGATACCGACGATCAAATCTCGGGCAAGTAACATACCAATGACAAAGGGAACAACGTATGTTGTTATGCGGTCTGACCGATAAAGATCTTCGTAGAATATGTAGGAGCCAATATGGGCATCCAGGTCCCGCTATTGGTTATTGACCGGAGACGTGTCTCGGTCATGTCTACATTGTTCTCGAACCGTAGGGTCCGCACGCTTAACATTACAATGACAGTTATTATGAGTTTATGCATTTTGATGTACCGAAGATTGTTCCGAGTCCCGGATGTGATCATGGACATGACGAGGAGTCTCGAAATGGTCGAGACATAAAGATTGATATATTGGAAGCCTATGTTTGGATATCGGAAGTGTTCCGGGTGAAATCGGGATTTTACCGGAGTACCGGGAGGTTACCGGAACCCCCCGGGAGCTATATGGGCCTTAGTGGGCTTTAGTGGAAAGGAGAAAGGGGCAGCCCAAGGTGGTCCGCGCGCCTCCCCCCTCCCCTAGTCCTATTAGGACAAGGAGAGGTGGCCGGCCCCCTCTCTCTCTTTCCCCCCTCGAGGAATCCTATTCCAACTAGGATTGGGGGGGGGGGAATCCTACTCCCAGAGGGAGTAGGACTCCCTTGGCGCGCCCTCCTTGGCCGGCCGCCCCTCCCCCTTGGCTCCTTTATATACGGAGGCAGGGGGGCACCCTAGGACACAAAAGTTGATCCTTGAGATCGTTCCTTAGCCGTGTGCGGTGCCCCCTGCCACCATATTCCACCTCGATCATATTGTAGCGGTGCTTAGGCGAAGCCCTGCGACGGTAGAACATCAAGATCGTCACCACGCCGTCGTGCTGACGGAACTCCTTCCCGACGCTTTGCTGGATCGGAGCCCGGGGATTGTCATCGAGCTGTACGTGTGCTAAGAACTCGGAGGTGCCGGAGTAACGGTGCTTGGATTGGTCGGATCGGGAAGACGTACGACTACTTCCTCTATGTTGTGTCAACGCTTCCGCAGTCGGTCTACGTGGGTACGTAGACAACACTCTCCCCTCTCGTTGCTGTGCATCATCATGATCTTGCGTGTGCGTAGGAAAATTTTGAAATTACTACGTTCCCCAACAATAAATGCATATAAAACATCCAAGGTTGATAATATAATAGCATGGAACAATCAAAACTTATGGATACGTTGGAGACGTATCAGCATCCCCAAGCTTAATTCCTGCTCGTCCTCGAGTAGGTAAATGATAAAAACAGAATTTTTGATGTGGAATGCTACCTAACATATTTCTCTAAGTAATTCTTCTTTATTGTGGCAAGAATATTCAGATCCATAAGATTCAAGACAAAAGTTTAATATTGACATAAAAAATAATAATACTTCAAGCATACTAACTAAGCAATCATGTCTTCTAAAAATAACATGGCCGAAGAAAGCTATCCCTACAAAATCATATAGTCTGGCTATGCTCCATCTTCACCACACAAAATATTTAAATCATGCACAACCCCGATGACAAGCCAAGCAATTGTTTCATACTTTTGATGTTCTCAAACCTTTTCAATCTTCACGCAATACATGAGCGTGAGCCATGGATATAGCACTATAGTGGAATAGAATGTTGGTTGTGGAGGAGACAAAAAGGAGAACATAGTCTCACATCAACTAGGCGTATCAACGGGCTATGGAGATGACCATCAATAGATATCAATGTGAGTGAGTAGGGATTGCCATGCAACTGATGCACTAGAGCTATAAATGTATGAAAGCTCAACAAAAGAAACTAGTGGGTGTGCATCCAACTCGCTTGCTCACGAAGACCTAGGGCGTTTTGAGGAAACCCATCATTATTGGAATATACAAGCCAAGTCTATAATGAAAGATTCCCACTAGTATATGAAAGTGACAACATAGGAGACTCTCTATCATGAAGATCATGGTGCTACTTTGAAGCACAAGTGTGGTAAAATGATAGTAGCATTGCCCCTTCTCTCCTTTTCTCTCATTTTTTTATTTTTTATTTTTGTTTGGGACTTTCTCTATTTTTTATGGCCTCTTTTTCCCCTCTTTTTTGGTCTTATTTGGCCTCTTTTATTTATTTATTTTCGTCCGGAGTCTCATCCCGACTTGTGGGGGAATCATGGTCTCCATCATCCTTTCCTCACTGGGACAATGCTCTAATAATGATGATCATCACACTTTTATTTACTTACAACCCAAGAATTACAACTCGATACTTAGAACAAGATATGACTCTATATGAATGCCTCCGGCGGTGTACCGGGATGTGCAATGATGCATGAAAGAATTATGAACGGTGGCCTTGCCACAAATACGATGTCAACTACATGATCATGCAAAGCAATATCACAATGATGAAGCGTGTCATAATAACGGAACGATGGAAAGTTGCATGGCAATATATCTCGGAATGGCTATGGAAATGCCATAATACGTAGGTATGGTGGCTATTTTGAGGAAGGTATATGGTGGGTTTATGGTACCGGCGAAAGTTGCGCGGTACTAGAGAGGCTAGAAATGGTGGAAGTGTGAGAGTGCGTATAATCCATGGACTCAACATTAGTCATAAAGAACTCACATACTTATTGCAAAAATCTATTAGTTATCGAAACAAAGTACTATGCACATGCTCCTAGGGGGATAGATTGGTAGGAAAAGACCATCGCTCGTCCCCGACCGCCACTCATAAGGAGGACAATCAATAAATAAATCATGCTCCGACTTCATCACATAACGGTTCACCATACGTGCATGCTACGGGAATCACAAACTTCAACACAAGTATTTCTCCAATTCACAACTAATCAGCTAGCATGACTCTAATATCACCATCTTCATATCTCAAAACAATCATCAAGTATCAAACTTCTCATAGTATTCAATGCACTCTATATGAAAGTTTTTATCATATCCCTCTTGGATGCCCATCCTATTAGGACTAAATTCATAACCAAAGAAAATTACCATGCTGTTCCAAAGAATCTCAAAATAATATAAGTGAAGCATGAGAGTTCATCTATTTCTATAAAATAAAACCACCACCGTGCTCTAAAAAGATATAAGTGAAGCGCTAGAGCAACAACAAACTACTCCGGAAGATATAAGTGAAGATCAATGAGTAGTTGAATAATCATGCAACTACATGAAGACTCTCTAACATTTAAGGATTTCAGATCTTGATACTTTATTCAAACAACAAGCAAAACAAAATAAAATGACATCTAAGAATAGCAAACATCATGTGAAGAAGAAAATACTTAGGATCAACCGATACTAACCAATAGTTGTTGAAGAAGAAAGGTGGGATGCCAACGGGGCATCCCCAAGCTTAGACACTTGAGACTTCTTGAAATATTATCTTGGGATGCCTTGGGCATCCCCAATCTTGAGCTTTTGTGTCTCCTTAATTCCTCCCATATCACGGTCTCCCTAAATCTCAAAAGCTTCATCCACACAAAACTCAACAAGGACTCATGAGATAAGTTAGTATAAACCATTGCAAAAACCTTATCATACTATACTGTAGCAAATCACTAAAATTATTATTCAACATTGCATACTAAATGCCTCTGCATATTTAATATTCCTATCCTCAAATAGAATCATTAAAGAAGCAAACATATGCAAACAATGCAAACATAACAGCAATCTGCCTAAACAGGACAGTCTGTAAAGAGTGCAGCAATATCCATACTTCCCTAGCTCCAAAAATTATGAAAGAAAATTCCCACTGTAGCAAATTTATCAGATCTTAATATGCAAAAGGTTTCAACATTTTATCACATTCTGACTTTTCTAGGGAATTATTGCAACAGCAGTAAACTTTCTGTTTTCAAACAGAAACATGAAGACTTGTAACATAGGCATAGTAAAGACTATTAATGCCACTTTTATTGGAATAAAAGATGCAAAACATTGTTCTAAATAACAGCAAGAAAATTGTAACAAAATAAATTGACGCTCCAAGCAAAACACATATCATGTGGTGAATAAAAATATAGCTCCAAGTAAAGTTACCGATGGAAGCAGACGAAAGAGGGGATGCCTTCTGGGGCATCCCCAAGCTTAGGCTCTTGGTTGTCCTTGAATATTACCTTGGGGTGCCTTGTGCATCCTCAAGATTAGGCTCTTGCCACTCCTTATTCCATAGTCCATCAAATCTTTACCCAAAACTTGAAAACTTCACAACACAAAACTTAACAGAAAACTCGTAAGCTCCGTTAGTATAAGAAAATAAATCACCACTTAGGTACTGTTGTGAACTCATTCTAAATTCATATTGGTGTAATATCTACTGTATTAAAACTTATATATGGTTCATACCCTCCGATAATACTCATAGATTCATCAAAATAAGCAAACAACACATCGAAAACATAATCTGTCAAAAACAGAACAGTCTATAGTAATCTGGATCAAACATATACTTCTGGAACTCATAAAATTCTCAAATAAATTGGTGGACCTTAGTACTTTGTCTATTAATCATCTTCAAAAATAATTAACTAAATAGCACTTTCCAAATAAAGATGGCAGCAATTCTCGTGAGCGCTAAAGTTTCTGTTTTTTACAGCATGATCAACAAGACTTTCCCCAAGTCTTCCCAACGGTTCTACTTGGCACAAACACTAATTAAAAACATAAAACCACATCTAAACAGAGGCTAGATGAATTATTTATTACTAAACAGGAACAAAAAGCAAGGAACAAAAATAAAATTGGGTTGCCTCCCAACAAGCGCTATCGTTTAACGCCCCTAGCTAGGCATGACGATTTCAACGATGCTCACATAAAGGAACATAAAGAGAGCATCATGAAGAATATGACTAGCACATTTAAGTCTAACCCACTTCCTATACATAGGGATTTTTTGAGCAAACAACTTGTGGGAACAAGAATCAACTTGCACAGGAAGGTAAAACAAGCATAACTTCAAAATTTTAAGCACATAGAGAGGAAACTTGATATTATTGCAATTCCTTCAAGCATATGTTCCTCCCTCATAATAATTTTCAGTAGCATCATGAATGAATTCAACAATATAACCAGCACCTAAAGCATTCTTTTCATGATCTACAAGCATGGAAATTTTATTACTCTCCACACAAACAAAATTCTTCTCATGAATAATAGTGGGAGCAAACTCAACAAAATAATTATCATGTGAGGCATAATCCAATTGAAAACTAAAATCATGATGACAAGTTTCATGGTTATCATTATTCTTTAATGCATACATGTCATCACAATAATCATCATAGATAGCAACTTTGTTCTCATAATCAATTGGAACCTCTTCCGAAATAGTGGATTCATCACAAAATAAAGTCATGACCTCTCTAAATCCACTTTCATCAATATAATCATCATAAATAGGAGGCATGCTTTCATCATAATAAATTTGCTCATCAAAACTTGGGGGACAAAAAATACCATCTTCATCAAACATAACTTCCCCAAGCTTGTGGCCTTGCATATCATTAGCATCATGGATATTCAAGGAACTCATACTAACAACATTGCAATCATGCTCATCATTCAAATATTTAGTGCCAAACATTCTAATGCATTCTTCCTCTAGCACTTGAGCACAATTGTCGGAATCCTTATTCTCATGATAGATATTAAAAAGATAAAGCGTATGAGGCAAACTTAATTCCATTTTTTGTAATTTTCTTTTATAAACTAAACTAGTGATAAAACAAGAAACTAAAAGACTCGATTACAAGATCTAAAGATATACCTTCAAGCGCTAACCTCCCCGGCAACGGCGCCAGAAAAGAGCTTGATGTCTACTACACAACCTTCTTCTTGTAGATGTTGTTGGGCCTCCAAGTGCAGAGGTTTGTAGGACAATAGCAAATTTCCCTCAAGTGGATGACCTAAGGTTTATCAATCCGTAGGAGGCGTAGGATGAAGATGGTCTCTCTCAAGCAACCCTGCAACCAAATAACAAAGAGTATCTTGTGTCCCCAACACACACAATACAATTGTAAATTGTATAGGTGCACTAGTTCGGCGAAGAGATGGTGATACAAGTGGTATATGGATGGTAGATAAAGGTTTTTGTAATCTGAAAATATAAAAACAGCAAGGTAACTAATGATAAAAGTGAGCATAAACGGTATTTCAATGCATTGAAACAAGGCCTAGGGTTGGATGGAATCTATCATGTAATCGAGTTAGTTTTGTTAGCGTTTGATCCCTAGTGTCCACTATGTTCTAAGATTGATGTTGCTATGACTTTGCTATGCTTAGTGCTTGTCTCTAGGGCCCGAGTGCCATGATTTCAGATCTGAACCTATTATGTTTTCATCAATATATGAGTGTTCTTGATCCTATCTTGCAAGTCTATAGTCACCTATTATGTGTTATGATCCGTTAACCCCGAAGTGACAATAATCGGGATACTTACCGGTGATGACCGTAGTTTGAGGAGTTCATGTATTCACTATGTGTTAATGCTTTGTTCCGGTACTCTATTAAAAGGAGGCCTTAATATCCCTTAGTTTCCGTAAGTACCCCACTGCCACGGGAGTGTAGGACAAAAGATGCCATGCAAGTTCTTTTCCATAAGCACGTATGACTATATTCGGAATACATGCCTACATTACATTGAAGAACTGGAGCTAGTCCTGTGTCACCCTAGGTTATGACTATTACATGATGAACCGCATCCGACATAATTCTCCATCACCGATCCATTGCCTACGAGCTTTCCATATATTGTTCTTCGCGTATTTACTTTCCGTTGCTATTGCTATCATCACTACAAAATACCAAAAACATTGCTTTTACTACCGTTACCTTCTGTTACCGTTACCACTATTATCATATTACTTTGCTACTAAATACTTTGCTACAGATATTAAGTTTCCAGGTGTGGTTGAATTGACAACTCAGCTGCTAATACTTGAGAGTATTATTTGGCTCCCCTTGTGTTGAATCAATAAATTTGGGTTGAATACTTTACCCTCGAAAACTGTTGCGATCCCCTATACTTGTGGGTTATCAAGACCATTTTCTGGCGCCGTTGCCGGGGAGCATAGCTCTATTCTTTGAGTCACTTGGGATATATATCTGCTTATCATTATGAAGAACTTGAGAGATCCAAAAACCAAGATCTATCCCTCAACTACGAGGGGAGGTAAGGAACTGCCATCTAGCTCTGCACTTGATTCACCTTCTGTTTTGAGTAAGCTTGCGACACCTAAAACTGCTTCTGCTATTCGTTTTGATATGTCGCATGTTATTGATGATGCCACTTCTGCTATGCATGATACTTATGATGAAACTACCTCTATGCCTGATACTACTATGCCACTTAGTGATTTTCTTGATGAACAACTTGCTAGGGCTAGAGAGATTGAAAATATTGAATCTGATGATACTGATGAAAGTGATGATGAAGAATCACTTGTTATTCCTAAGGGTTACGTTTTTGATCAAGAAGCTTCTTTAGCCATTTTAGCTTGCAAAAATAGAAATGAACTCAAAAGGTTATTAGCTAAATGGAGTAAGCAATCTCTAAATGCTAGAATGAAACCTGACCCTGCTTTTGCTACTTCACCTATCTTTGTTACTGATAAGGATTGTGAATTCTGTGTTGATCCTGATATAATTACTTTGGTTGAATCTGATCCTTTTCATGGTTATGAATCTGAAACTGTTGTGGCACATCTTACTAAATTGAATGATATAGCCACCCTGTTTACTAAAGATGAGAGAACTCGCTACTTTTACATCCTTAAAATATTTCCGTTCTCATTAAAGGGTGATGCTAAGACACGGTTTAATTCTCTTGATCCTGGTTGTGTGCGTAGTCCCCAGGATATGATTTATTACTTCTCTGCTAAATATTTCCCTGCTCATAAGAAACAAGCTGCTTTAAGGGATATATATAATTTTGTGCAAATTGAAGAAGAGAGTCTCCCACAAGCTTGGGGGAGGCTTCTCCAATTACTTAATGCTTTGCCTGATCATCCTCTTAAGAAAAATGAAATACTTGATATCTTTTATAATGGACTAACCGATGCCTCCAAAGATTACCTGGATAGTTGTGTTGGTTCTGTTTTCAGGGAAAGAACACCGGATGAAGCTGAAATTCTACTGAATAATATGTTGACAAATGAAAATAATTGGACACCTCCAGAGCCAATTCCTGAGCCTATTCCTAAACCAACTCCGAAGAAGAGGGGTATTCTATTTCTCAGTCCTAAAGATATGCAAGAGGCAAAGAAATCTATGAAAGAAAAATGTATTAAAGCTGAAGATGTTAAGAATTTACCTCCTATTGAAGAAATACACGGTCTTAATTTACCGCCTGTTGAAGAAACGTATGATCTTAATCCATTACCTATTGAAGAAACTCATGGTATTGATAACCCGACACAGGTAGTAAAGGTAAATTCTCTCCATAGATATGATATAGCTGAAATCCCATTTATTAAATTTGCTAGCCCATGCTTAGATGAATTTGATAAATTTATGACTAAGCAAGAAGACTTTAATGCTTATTTTGGTAGACAATTGAAATACAATTCAAATATGCTTGAACACTTGGGTGATTATATGGCTAATGTTAAAGGTGAACTTAAACTTATTAGTAAACATGCTTCTATGGTTACCACTCAAGTAGAACAAGTACTTAAAGCTCAGAATGATTTGCTCAATGAATTGAATAGTAAAGATAATGATAATGCTGTTAGAGTGGCTACTGGAACTGGTAGAATGACTCAGGAACCTTTGTATCCTGAAGGCCACCCTAAGAGAATTGAGCAAGATTCTCAGAGAAATAATATAGATGTACCTGGTTCTTCTAAAAAGAAGAAAAAGAAAAATGATAGGACTTTGCATGCTTCTAGTGATCCTATTGTTGAAACACCCAAGAATCCAAATGATATTTCTATTTCTGATGCTGAAACTCAATCTGGTAATGAACCTGAAACTAGTGATAAGGTTAATGATAAATGTTCATAATGATGCTCAACCTAGTAATGATAATGACATAGAAATTGAACCTGCTGTTGATCTTGATAACCCACAATCAAAGAATCAACGTTGTGATAAAAAAGACTTTGTTGCTAGGAAACATGGTAAAGAAAGAGAACCATGGGTTCAGAATCCCATGCCTTTTCCTCCCAAACCATCCAAGAAAAAGGATGATGAGGATTTTGAGCGCTTTGCTGAAATGATTAGACCTATCTTTTTGCGTATGCGATTAACTGATATGCTCAAAACCAATCCTTATGCTAAGTACATGAAAGATATTATTACAAATAAAAGAAAGATACCGGAAGCTGAAATTTCCACCATGCTTGCTAATTACACTTTTAAGGGTGGAATACCAAAGAAACTTGGAGATCCCGGTGTACCAACTATACCATGCTCCGTTAAAAGAAATTATGTTAAAACTGCTTTATGTGATCTTGGAGCCGATGTTAGTGTTATGCCTCTCTCTTTATATCGTAGACTTGATTTGAATAAGTTGACACCTACTGAGATATCTTTGCAAATGGCTGATAAATCAACTGCTATACATGTCGGTATTTGTGAGGATGTGCCTGTTGTAGTTGCAAACGTTACTATTTTAACGGAGTTTGTTATTCTTGATATTCCCGAGGACGATAGTATGTCTATTATTCTTGGAAGACCTTTTTTGAATACTGCAGGGGCTGTTATTGATTGCACTAAAGGCAATGTCACTTTTCATGTTAATGGTAATGAGCACACGGTACACTTTCTGAGGAAACAACCTCAAGTTCATAGTATCAACTCTATTGGAAAAATTCCATCGATTATATTTGGAGGTTCTGAATTTCCTCTTCCTACTGTCAAGAAGAAATATGATATTTTTATTATTGGGGATGTGCATATCCCCGTTGAGGTAACATAGTGTTATTCGAAATTTCTCCGGTTCCATGTTATTCAGAATGAGTTCGTTAACAAGACTTGATCAACCTTGTTAGTGGATTCCTTTTGATGATCATGAGGTGGATGAAACTAGAAGGCACAACCTTCTGTACCCCACTTTTACTTTCTGTTGTCTATATTAAATAAAATAAAAATAAATATTTTTCTGTCTGTTATCTGATTATTCATGCAATATAAAAATACCTCAAAAATAAAAGTTCTCCAAATGCCCTGAAATTTAAATATGATTTTTTCTAGAATATTTGAGAATATTTGGCACTGAGAACACAGCAGGGGGGCCAACCACCTACCCACGAGGGTGGAGGGCGCGCCCTACCCCCCTAGGCACACCCCCCTGCCTCGTGGGCCCATGGTGGCCCTCCTCCACTTATCCTTTCACCCATACACTTCTACTTCCTCCCACAAACACAAATATCCAGCTCAAGCACGATTTCTAGCTCACTTTGCTACCATTTTCGATCTCCTTGCTCAAAGCACCTCTCACAAAACTGCTTGGGGAGATTGTTCCTTGGTATGTGACTCCTCCATTGGTCCAATTAGTTTTTGTTCTAGTGCTTTATTCATTGCAATTTTTTGCTACTTAGGTGACCCTGTTCTTGAGCTTGCATGTCAAATTTATATGGTCAAAAGTAGTTTTGATGCATGATATAGGCCCTAGGCACTTGTAGGAGTAGTTGCTATCAATATTATTGAGTTTGGTTTACTTTTATTTTGAAGTTACTACAAATTTCAGAATTTTTCAGAAAATGATGAGGAGACTTTTGAGGGGCTCATCGAGCCAAAGCTCGAAGGAAAAGGCACCAAAGCCTAAGTATAATCTGCCTCGCACCACGGAGGTTCAGGCGTGTGAATGGCCTTCCAATGATTTCTTGAGAGCAGCCGGTATTTATGAAGATTTTCATGAATTGGCTAAGAATGCAGGCCTCACCGCTTTCCTCCACGAACAATGCGATCAGTATCTCTTACTCACAAATACCTTTGTGCAAAACTTTCATTTCCATTCCAGGAGCTCACCACCTACGGTAGAGTTCCATTTATATGATGAGCATAAGGAGATGTCACTTCATGATTTTTGTCGGCTTTGTTTAGTCCCTTTTGAGGGCAAGACAGAAGAACCACATCGCGATGATGTGGAGGGGTTTATTGATACTATCACTGTAAGGGAAACAAGGAAGGTTTCCGATGCATGAATCACTAGCATACATTTTCCTGTTTTACGTTACTTTGCATTATTTGCTAGTCGTTGTTTAATTGGTCGCGAAAACTGTGGAAACCTTAGTATCCCTGATATTATTATTTTGCTCCACAGTTTATATGGTAATAACTCTATTAGTATGGGCAGCATTATTGCTAAACGGTTAAGTCTGAACCGTACAAAGGGCCCCATCTTTGGAGGCATCTATGCTTCACGCCTAGCTGCACATTTTAACATACCTATTGGGCATTATGAGAAGGAAGAAAAAGTGCTGCCTCGTGTTTATCTAGATTATAAAAGTATGGTGGCACATGATTTTATTGTTAAGAATAGGGAAGGAGAGCTTAAATATCAATTATTCTTTAACAAACATCATCCTGAGACTAATACCCTGCCTGCTCCTTCTTTATTTGATTTATCTTCAGGCACGTACCTTGTTCCGTTGAAGGCTATTCACGCCTACCGGAACCCTGCACCAGCTGTGGAGCCAGAGCCGGAACCCTCCACGACAGTCTAATTATCAGTGGGATCCGGAGATGATTGCCAGCCAGTGGCAATCAGAGTCTTCCTCTTCTTCATCTCAGTACGACCCCAACTATTATTATGGATATCCGCCAGGCCAGCCATGGCCATAGACCAACTTAGGCCAAAATCCTAAGCTTGGGGGAGTACGTATTTCCCACCGACATTACATTTATGTTCACACACTCTTTGCTAGATGTCGGTGCTCATACTTTTTCATTGTATCATCCATGCTAGTTTATTCTTTTTATGCTTTCTTCTTGTGTGTTTAATAAACCTTAAGAAAAACCAAAAAATTAGTTGTAGCTTTTAATCAGTTTAATTTCCATGTTTGTAGTAGTAATTAAAAAGAAAACCTAAAAATATTTCCTGTTCTTCTTTTGCTTGTTGGGAGCTTTCCCGTGTAAATAGTTTTATTTCTTTTCTTTTCTTTGGGGGTCGATAGGAGAAGACCATAATTAAATTGTTGAAGTGGCTCTTATATGCATTATTTTTTATCTAACAAAAGAGCCCATATTGCCTTGTCTTCTCCTGTTTATTGAATGCCTGCAGATTCCAGCTTAGTCTAATGCACGCACACTATTATTATTATTCACGTCGTTCGGTCGTGCAAGTGAAAGGCAATTATGACGATATATGATGGACTGGCTGAGAGGAGAAAATCTGGTATGAACTCGACCTTTTTTGTTTTTGTAAATATAATTAGTTCATCGTTCCTGATTCAGCCTGTTATGAATAAACATGTTTGCAATGACAATTAGAGATCATAGTTTCTTGTGCCATGCTTGATTAGCTATGAGTTATAATGGTTTACATTGCGTGCCAACATGCTATTGAGATAGTTATGATGTGGTATGATAGGGTGGTATCCTCCTCTGAATGATTTAAGTGACTTGACTTGGCGCATGTTCACGCATGTAGTTGAAACAAAATCAACATAGCCTTCACGATATTTATGTTCATGGTGGATTATATCGTACTCATGCTTGCATTCGGTGTTGATTAATTTTAATGCATGTTCATGACTATTGTCGCTCTCTAGCTGGTCGCTTCCCAGTCTTTTGCTAGCCTTCACCTGTACTAAGCAGGAATACTGCTTGTGCATCCAATCCCTAAAACCCCAAAGCTATTCCACATGAGTCCACTATACCTACCTATATACGGTATCTACCTGCCGTTCCAAGTAAATTTGTATGTGCCAAACTCTAAACCTTCAAATAAATATCCTTTTTTGTATGCTATAATAGCTCATGTATCAACTAGGGCTGTCCATATCTTCCATGTTAGGCGGGTTATTCTCAAGAGGAGTTGACTCCGCTCCTCACTCACGAGATAAATGACTGGTCACCGGGATGCCCAGTCCCATGCTTTATGCAAACTAAATCAAAATAATTGCAAAAAAAACTCCCCCTGGGACTCTTGTTAGTTGGAGGCACTCATTGTTTCGAGCAAGCCATGGATTGATGCTTGTTGGTGGAAGGGGGAGTATAAACTTTACCATTCTGTTTGGGAACCGCCTATAATGTGTGTAGCATGGAAGATATCGTCATCTCTTGGTTGTTATGTTGACAATGAAAGTATACCGCTCAAAATATTATTCACCTCTGTTTCAAAACGAGCTCTAGCACCTCTACAAATCCCTGCTTCCCTCTGCGAAGGGCCTATCTATTTACTTTTATGCCGAGTCATCATCCTCTTATTAAAAAGCACCAGTTGGAGAGCACCGCTATCATTTGCGTTCATTATTGTTAGTTTACATTGAGTATGACTTGACTGGATCTCTTTTACCATGAATTACAATGTCTAGTCAGTCATTGGTCTTTAAAGGTGCTCTGCATTTATATTTTGTGGTCTCAGAAAGGGCTAGCGAGATACCATCTTGTTATATCATATTATGATTGTTTTGAGAAAGTGTTGTCATCCGAGATTTATTATTATTGCTCGCTAGTTGATTATGCTATTGATATGAGTAAATGTGGTTAGTTATAATCTTTGCTGAAAACTTGAATGGTGGCTTTACATATTTACAACATCAAGAGCAAACAGAGTTTGTAAAAGTTTTTCTTTATCACTTTCAGTTTGTCAACTGAATTGCTTGAGGACAAGCAAAGGTTTAAGCTTGGGGGATGTAACACCCCCAGTGTCATGCTACAGTAATCCCCTGTTAATGGTGCCATGTCATCATGTTACTGTGGCTAATCTTCACTTGATCCAAATCACAATTCAAATTCAAATCCAATCTAAAAGTCAAAAATTCATATTTGTCAAACCTGAAAACTAAAATGTTCAAGGTGTGGCAAATAATCCCTAGGTATTTGTCATGTGGGAACCAACCTCTTTTGGATTCCGAAAGTGCTCCTGGAAATTATTTAGTGGTCCAGCAGCATTTAAACTTAGCCTTTTCAATTTATAAAAATGGTTAGGCAACTCCTTTTGGCCTCGAACTTTTTTGTGTCTCCTAGAAATAAGGTGCTTGATCTATGTGACAAGTCTCATCTCTAGCAAAACTCATTTAGTTTTACAATTAAATAGAAAACAGTAAAGAAAATAAGGAGCATAAAAGGAATGTGTTAAAAGGCTAACCTACTGCTACAATGGCCCAACCCACCCAACCTATAGTGGCCCAGCCCACCTCTCCTCATCTCCCTCCTCTCGCTACATGAAAACGGAGAGGGCGTGGCGGCCAGCCCGCGGTCGTGGCCGTCTCCCAGCCACGTGCGGCCATCCCCGACCCCCCTCTTGGTTAAAGAGAACCTCCCTGGAACCCTAGATCGAAACTCTATCTTAATTCCCCTCACTCCCTCCCTCACCATCATCCTTTTGGACGCGCTCGAGCTCGTGGTCACCATGGCTGCCTCGTCGACGTGCCCACCATCATCCCCGCGCCTTGAGGTCACGTCCAGGAGCTCCGACGAGTTCGTCTACGTCCTCTACGGCCACCCGTTCAAGCTCGACGCCTCTGCATCATACGGATCAAGCTTCATCTTCCTCGGCCGCCGCCGATGTTCTTCTTCAAATTCGTCTGATCCTGCGCTCCTAAGCTTCCACCGGGCCTACTTGTGCCTCCACGGTGAGCTCCTCCTCTGAATCTCCCTCACCACGGTCTCGATCCGTCGTCGTAGTTGCCTCTACGAGTCGGCGGCCGCCATGGCCGAAGCTCAGTGTACGCGTACGCGCCCCTACTTCGCGCTGCAGTGCCGCCGCGCCGCCGGCTACGCCTCGGACGCCTCCCCTCCATTGCCTACTGTTGGGGAACGTAGCAATTTCAAAAAAATTCCTACGCACACGCAAGATCATGGTGATGCATAGCAACGAGAGGGGAGAGTGTTGTCTACGTACCCTCGTAGACCGAAAGCGGAAGCATTAACACAACGCGGTTGATGTAGTCGTACATCTTCACAGCCCGACAAATCAAGCACCAAACTACGGCACCTCCGAGTTCTAGCACACGTTTAGCTCGATGACGATCCCCGGACATCGATCCAGCAGAATGTCGGGGAAGAGTTCCGTCAGCATGACGGTGTGGTGACGATCTTGATGTTCTACTGTCGCAGGGCTTCGCCTAAGCACCACTACAATATTATTGAGGACTATGGTGGAGGGGGCACCGCACATGGCTAAGAGATCAATGATCAACTGTTGTGTCTCTGGGGTGCCCCCTGCCCCCGTATATAAAGGAGCAAGGGAGGGAGGCGGACGACCTAGGAGGAGGGCGCGCCAAGGGGGGAGTCCTACTCCCACCGGGAGTAGGACTCCTCCTTCCCTTTTTGGAGTAGGAGAGACGGAAAGAGGGGGAGAGGAACAAGGAAAAGTGGGCTGCACCCCTTGTCCAATTTGGACTAGAGGGGGGGCGCCTCCTTCCTTTTGGCCTCTCTCCTCTATTCCCGTATGGCCCAATAAGGCCCATATACTCCCCGGCGAATTCCCGTAACTCTCCGGTACTCCGCAAAATACCCGAATCACTCGGAACCTTTCCGATGTCCGAATATAGTCGTCCAATATATCGATCTTTACGTCTCGACCATTTCGAGACTCCTCGTCATGTCCCGATCTCATCGTTTCTCCGAACTCCTTCGGTACATCAAAACTCATAATATAACTGTCATCGAAACCTTAAGCGTGCGGACCCTACGGGTTCGAGAACAATGTAGACATGAGTGAGACACGTCTCCGGTCAATAACCAATAGCGGAACCTGGACGCTCATATTGGCTCCCACATATTCTATGAAGATCTTTATTGGTCAGACCGCATAACAACATACGCTGTTCCCTTTGTCATCGGTATGTTACTTGCCCGAGATTTGATCGTCGGTATCTCAATACCTAGTTCAATCTCATTACCGGCAAGTATCTTTACTCATTCCATAACACATCATCCCGCAACTAACTCATTAGTTGCAATGCTTGCAAGGCTTATACTGATGTGCATTACCGAGTGGTCCCAGAGATACCTCTCCGACAATTGGAGTGACAAATCCTAATCTCGAAATACGCCAACCCAACAAGTACCTTCGGAGACACCTGTAGAGCACCTTTATAATCACCCAGTTACTTGTGACGTTTGGTAGCACACAAAGTGTACCTCCGGTAAACGGGAGTTGCATAATCTCATAGTCATAGACATGTATAAGTCATGAAGAAAGCAATAGCAACAAGCTAAATGATCAAGTGCTATGCTAACAGAATGGGTCAAGTCAATTACATTATTCTATTGATGTGGTCCCGTTAATCAAACGACAACTCATGTCTATGGCTAGGAAACTTAACCATCTTTGATTCAATGAGCTAGTCAAGTAGAGGCATACTAGTGACATACTGTTTGTCTATGTATTCACACATGTATTATGTTTCCAGTTAATACAATTCTAGCATGAATAATAAACATTTATCATGATATAAGTAATTAAATAATAACTTTATTATTGCCTCTAGGGCATATTTCCTTCAGTCTCCCACTTGCACTAGAGTCAATAATCTAGTTCACATCGCCATGTGATTTAACATCAATAGTTCACATCACCATGTGATTAACACCCATAGTTCACATCGTCATGTGACCAACACCCAAAGGGTTTACTAGAGTCAATAATCTAGTTCACATTGCTATGTGATTAATACCCAAAGAGTACTAAGGTGTGATCATGTTTTGCTTGTGAGGGAAGTTTAGTCAACGGGTCTGCTACATTCAGATCCGTATGTATTTTGCAAATTTCTATGTCAACAATGCTCTGCACGGAGCTACTCTAGCTAATTGCTCCCACTTTAAATATGTATCCAGATTGAGACTTTGAGTCATCTGGATCAGTGTCAAAACTTGCATCGACGTAACCCTTTATGATGAACCTTTTGTCACCTCCATAATCGAGAAACATATCCTCATTCCACTAAGGATAATTTTGACCAATGTCCAGTGAGCTACTCCTAGATCACTATTGTACTCCCTTGCCAAACTCTGGGCAGGGTATACAATAGGTCTGGTACACAGCATGTCATACTTTATAGAACCTATGGCTAAGGCATAGGGAATGACTTTCATTCTCTCTCTATCTTCTGCCGTGGTCGGGTTTTGAGTCTTACTCAACTTCACACCTTGTAACACAGGCAAGAACTCCTTCTTTGACTGTTCCATTTTGAACTACTTCAAAATCTTGTCAAGGTATGTACTCATTGAAAAACTTATCAAGCATCTTGATATATCTCTATAGATCTTGATGTTCAATATGTAAGCAGCTTCACCGAGGTCTTTCTTTGAAAAACTCCTTTCAAACATTCCTTTATGTTTTGCAGAATAATTCTACATTATCTCCGATCAACAATATGTCATTCACATATACTTATCAAAAATGTTGTAGTGCTCCCACTCACTTTCTTGTAAATACAGGCTTCACCACAAGTCTGTATAAAACTATATGCTTTGATCAACTTATCAAAGCATATATTCCAACTCCGAGATGCTTGCACCAGTCGATAGATGGATCGATGGAGCTTGCATATTTTGTTAGTACCTTTAGGATTGACAAAACCTTCTGGTTGCATCATATACAACTCTTCTTTAATAAATCCATTAAGGAATGCAGTTTTGTTTATCCATTTGCCAGATTTCATAAAATGCGGCAATTGCTAACAAGATTCGGACAGACTTAAGCATAGATACGAGTGAGAAACTCTCATCGTAGTCAACACCTTGAACTTGTCGAAAACCTTTTGTGACAATTCTAGCTTTGTAGATAGTAACACCACTATCAGCATCCATCTTCCTCTTGAAGATCCATTTAATCTCAATGGCTCATCAATCATCGGGCAAGTCAATCAAAGTCCATACTTTGTTCTTATACATGGATCCCATCTCAGATTTCATGGCCTTAAACCATTTTGCGGAATCTGGGCTCATCATCGCTTCCTCATTGTTCGTAGGTTCGTCATGGTCAAGTAACATGACCTCCAGAACAGTATTACCGTACCACTCTTGTGCGGATCTCACTCTGGTTGAGCTACGAAGTTCTGTAGTAACTTGATCTGAAGTTTCATGATCATCATCATTAACTTCCTCTCTTGTTGGTGTAGACATCACTGGAACTGATTTCTATGATGAACTATTTTCCAATTCGGGAGAAGGTACAATTACCTTATCAAGTTCCACTTTCCTCCCACTCACTTCTTTCGAGAGAAACTCCTTCTCTAGAAAGGATCCATTCTCAGCAACGAATATCTTGCCTTCGGATCTGTGATAGAAGGTGTACCCAACAGTTTCTTTTGGGTATCCTATGAAGATTTACTTCTCTGATTTGGGTTCGAGCTTATCATGTTGAAACTTTTTCACATAAGCATCGTAGTCCCAAACTTTAAGAAACAACAACTTAGGTTTCTCGCCAAACCACAGTTCATACGGTGTCGTCTCCACGGATTTAGATGGTGCCCTATTTAACGTGAATGTAGTTGTCTCTAATGCATAACCCCAAAATGATAGTGGTAGATCGGTAAGAGACATCATAGATCGCACTATATCTAATAAAGTACGGTTATGACGTTTGGACACACCATTACACTATGGTGTTCCAGGTGGCGTGAGTAGTGAAACTATTTCACATTGTTTTAACTGAAGGCCAAACTCGTTAACTCAAATATTTTACTTCTGCGATCATATCGTAGAAACTTTCATTTTCTTGTTACGATGATTCTCCACTTTACTCTAAAATACTTTGAACTTTTCAAATGTTTCAGACTTTTGTTTCATCAAGTAGATATACCCATATCTGCTCAAATCATCTGTGAAGGTCAGAAAATAATGATATCTGCCACGAGCCTCAACACTCATCGGACCGCATACATCAGTATGTTTTATTTCCAATAAGTCAATTTCTCGCTCCATTGTTCTGGAGAATAGAGATTTAGTCATCTTGCCCATGAGGCATGGTTCGCAAGCATCAAGTGATTCATAATCAAGTGATTCCAAAATCCCATCAGCATGGAGTTTCTTCATGCGCTTTACACCAATATGACCTAAACAACAGTGCCACAAATAAGTTGCACTATCATTATTAACTTTGCATCTTTTGACTTCAATATTATGAATAGGTGTATCACTACAATAGAGATCCAACAAACCATTTTCATTGGGTGTATGACCATAGAAGGTTTTATTCACATAAACAGAACAAAAATTATTCTCTAGTTTACATGAATAACCGTATTGCAATAAACATGATCCAATCATATTCATGCTCAACGCAAACACTAAATAACATTTATTTTAGGTTCAACACTAATACCGAAAGTATAGGGAGTGTGCGATGATGATCATATCAATCTTGGAACCACTTCCAATACACATCGTCACTTCACCCTTAACTAGTCTCTGTTTATTTTGCAACTCCCGTTTCGAGTTACTACTCTTAGCAACTGAACTAGTATCAAATACTGAGGGGTTGCTATAAACACTAGTAAAGTACACATCAATAACATGTATATCAAATATACCTTTGTTCACTTTGCCATCCTTCTTATCCGCCAAATACTTGGGGCAGTTCTGCTTCCAGTGACCAGTCCCTTTGCAGTAGAAGTACTTAGTCTCAGGCTTAGGTCTAGACTTGGGCTTCTTCACTTGAGCAGCAACTTGCTTGTCGTCTTCTTGAAGTTCCCCTTCTTCCCTTTTCCCTTTTCTTAAAACTAGTGGTCTTGTCAACCATCAACACTTGATGATTTTCTTGATTTCTACCTTCGTCGATTTCAGTATCACGAAGAGCTTGGGAATCATTTTCGTTATCCCTTGCATATTATAGTTCATCACGAAGTTCTAGTAACTTGGTGATAGTGACTAGAGAACTCTGTCAATCACTATCTTATCTGGAAGATTAACTCCCACTTGATTCAAGCAATTGTAGTACCCAGACAATCTGAGCACATGCTCATTGGTTGAGCTATTCTCCTCCATCTTGTAGGCAAAGTACTGCCAGAGGTCTCATACCTCTTGACACGGGCATGAGTATGAAATACCAATTTCAACTCTTGGAACATCTTATATGCTCTGTGGCATTCAAAACATTTTTGAAGTCCCGGTTCTAAGCCGTAATGCATGGTGCACTAAATTATCAAGTAGTCATCATACCGAGCTTTTGTCAAAAATGTTCATAATGTCTGCATCTGCTCCTGCAATAGGTCTGTCACCTAGCGGTGCATCAAGGACATAATTCTGTTGTGCAACAATGAGGATAATCCTCAGATCACGGATCCAATCCGCATCATTGCTACTAACATCTTTCAACTTATTTTTCTCTAGGAACATATCAAAAATAAATGGGGAACACCATCACGAGCTATTGATCTACAACATAGATATGCAAATACTATCAGGACTAAGTTCATGATAAATTAAAGTTCAATTAATCATATTACTTAAGAACTCCCACTTAGATAGACATCCCTCTAATCATCTAAGTGGTCACGTGATCCAAATCAACTAAACCATAACCGATCATCACGTGAAATGGAGTAGCTTTCAATGGTGAACATCATTATGTTGATCATATCTACTATATGATTCACGCTCGACCTTTCGGTCTCAGTGTTCCAAGGCCATATCTGCATATGCTAGGCTCGTCAAGTTTAACCTGAGTATTCTGCGTGTGCAAAACTGGCTTGCACCCGTTGTAGATGTATGTAGAGCTTATCACACCTGATCATCACGTGGTGTCTGGGCACGACGAACTTTGGCAACGGTGCATACTCAGGGAGAACACTTTTATCCTGAAATTTAGTGAGAGATCATCTTATAATGCTACCGTCAATCAAAGCAAGATAAGATGCATAAAAGATAAACATCACATGCAATCAATATAAGTGATATGATATGGCCATCATCATCTTGTGCTTGTGATCTCCATATCCGAAGCACCGTCGTGATCACCATCGTCACCGGCGCGACACCTTGATTTCCATCGTAGCATCGTTGTCGTCTCGCCAATCTTATGCTTCCATGACTATCTCTACCGCTTAGTGATAAAGTAAAGCATTACAGTGCAATTGCATTGCATACAATAAAGCGACAACCATATGGCTCCTGCCAGTTGCCGATAACTCGGTTACAAAAACATGATCATCTCATACAATAAAATTTAGCATCATGTCTTGACCATATCACATCACAACATGCCCTGCAAAAACAAGTTAGACGTCCTCTACTTTGTTGTTGCAAGTTTTACGTGGCTGCTACGGGCTGAGCAAGAACCGTTCTTACCTACGCATCAAAACCACAACGATAGTTTGTCAAGTTGGTGTTGTTTTAACCTTCGCAAGGACCGGGTGTAGCCACACTCGGTTCAACTAAAGTTGGAGAAACTGACACCCGCCAGCCACCTATGTGCAAAGCACGTCGGTAGAACCAGTCTCGCGTAAGCGTACGCGTAATGTCGGTCCGGGCCGCTTCATCGAACAATACCGCCGAACCAAAGTATGACATGCTGGTAAGCAGTATGACTTATATCGCCCACAACTCACTTGTGTTCCACTCGTGCATATAACATCAACGCATAAAACCAGGCTCGGATACCACTATTGGGGAACGTAGCAATTTCAAAAAAATTCCTACGCACACGCAAGATCATGGTGATGCATAGCAACAAGAGGGGAGAGTGTTGTCTACGTACCCTCGTAGACCGAAAGCGGAAGCGTTAGCACAACGCGGTTGATGTAGTCGTACATATTCACGGCCCGACCGATCAAGCACCGAAACTACGGCACCTCCGAGTTCTAGCACACATTCAGCTCGATGAAAATTCCCAGACTCCGATCCAGCAGAATGTCGGGGAAGAGTTCCATCAGCACGACGGTGTGGTGACGATCTTGATGTTCTACTGTCGCAGGGCTTCGCCTAAGCACAACTACAATATTATCAAGGACTATGGTGGAGGGGGGCACCGCACACGACTAAGAGATCAATGATCAACTCTTGTGTCTCTGGGGTGCCCCCTGCCCCCGTATATAAAGGAGCAAGGGAGGGAGGCGGCCGGCCTAGGAGGAGGGCGCGCCAAGGGGGGAGTCCTACTCCCACCGGGAGTAGGACTCCTCCTTCCCATGTTGGAGTAGGAGAGAAGGAAAGAGGGGGAGAGGAACAAGGAAAAGTGGGCTGCACCCTTTGTCCAATTCGGACCAGAGGGGGGGGGTGCCTCCTGCCTTTTGGCCTCTCTCCTCTATTCCCGTATGGCCCAAAAAGGCCCATATACTCCCCGGCGAATTCCCGTAACTCTCCGGTACTCCGAAAAATACCCGAATCACTCGGAACCTTTCCGATGTCCGAATATAGTCGTCCAATATATCGATCTTTATGTCTCGACCATTTCGAGACTCCTCATCATGTACCCAATCTCATCCGGGACTCCGAACTCCTTCGGTACATCAAAACTCATAAACTCATAATATAACTGTCATCGAAACCTTAAGCGTGCGGACCCTACGGGTTCGAGAACAATGTAGACATGACCGAGACACGTGTCCGGTCAATAACCAATAGCGGAACCTGGATGCTCATATTGGCTCCCACATATTCTACGAAGATCTTTATCGGTCAGACCGCATAACAACATACGTTGTTCCCTTTGTCATCGGTATGTTACTTGCCCGAGATTCGATCGTCGGTATCTCAATACCTAGTTCAATCTCGTTACCGGCAAGTCTCTTTACTCATTCCGTAACACATCATCCCGCAACTAGCTTATTAGTTGCAATGCTTGCAAGGCTTATACTGATGTGCATTACCGAGTGGGCCCAGAGATACCTCTCCGACAATCGGAGTGACAAATCCTAATCTCGAAATACGCCAACCCAACAAGTACCTTCGGAGACACCTGTAGAGCATCTTTATAATCACCCAGTTACATTGTGATGTTTGGTAGCACACAAAGTGTTCCTCCAGTAAACGGGAGTTGCATAATCTCATAGTCATAGGAACATGTATAAGTCATGAAGAAAGCAATAGCAACAAACTAAATGATCAAGTGCTATGCTAACGGAATGGGTCAAGTCAATCACATCATTCTCTAATGATGTGATCCCGTTAATCAAACGACAACTCATGTCTATGGCTAGGAAACTTAACCATCTTTGATTCAACGAGCTAGTCAAGTAGAGGCATACTAGTGACATACTGTTTGTCTATGTATTCACACATGTATTATGTTTCCGGTTAATACAATTCTAGCATGAATAATAAACATTTATCATGATATAAGGAAATAAATAATAACTTTATTATTGCCTCTAGGGCATCACCGACTTGCTTGCCGCCCCTCCCGCTCGCTAACTACGCCGGTCGGCCGCGTCGTGTCCGTGCGCCTGCCCCGTGCCCCGTACTGCTGCTGCCGCTAGGAATTGCTGCTTCCCGCGTGTGCCCGCCGTCCCGCACCTCTGCTACAGCTACTGCTCGCTGCTCCTGATGCTGTGTGTTGCTGCCGCTGCGCCTCGCCGATGTGCCCTGCCTGCTCGGTGCTCCTCTACTGCTGCTGCTGCTCACTGTTGCTACCTACCCCGCGCCACAGCCACCCCCGCCGCAGCCCCTGCCCTAGTCCGCTGCTCGCCTGGCAGCTGCCGTGCTCGCCCCTGGGCATGGGCATGGCCACCGCACAAGCGTGCGTGTGTGCCAGCCATGGTGGCCGGCTATGCCCTGGCCGGTCCTGTGTAGTTTGATTAGCGTGCGTGTATGTTAGGTTAGTAGTGGCCCAGTATTTAGATTAGTCTATTTACTACTTAGTGATATGTGCATTTGACATGTGGCCCCCACTACTAAATTAACTAGATAAATAAATCGGTTAAAAGAGTAGTCCATGATACGCGGGCCCCTTTGGCCATGTTGAATAGTCAACATTGACTGAGTCAACCGGGCACTATTGACTTTGACCCTGGCCCCACATGTCATTGACTACGGCTGGCTATCTCTGCGTATTAAAAATAATTGCATTGTTTAAATTTTGATTTAATATATTCCAGAAATTGTAGAAAATATTTTAAAACTTTGAAAAATCATAGTAAATAATCCGTAACTCGGATGAAAAAGTTTTGTACATGAAAGTTGCTCAAAACGACGAGACAAATCCGAATATGCAGTCTGTTCATCTGTCACGCGTCCCTAGTATAGTGAACATGCAACCTTCCCCCTCCGTTTCGTCTGTCCGAAAATGTCAATATTTGGGAAAACATTCTCGGATGTTTCCCCCCTTCGCCGGTATCGTGTAGCCTTGCGTTGGTTCACCCCCAGCGCTGCTTGTTGTCTTGTCATGCATAGTATTACACTTGTTTGCTCTGTATTTATTGTTTCTTCCCCCTCTTCTCTCTGGTAGACCCCGAGACCGATGTTGTCCCTGTGATCGACTACGTCGACGACGACACTTCTTTTTCAGCAGAGCTTCCAGGCAAGCAAACCCTCCTTGAGCATTCCGATATCGCCCATTTCTTTCCCTCTCATGCTTGCATTAGAACTGCTACTGCTTTCTGATCCTACTCTGATGCATAGCCTGTTTTTGTTACCTGCTTTCATACCTTACCTGCTTATCCTAAACTGCTTGGTATAGGTTGGTTAGAGATCCATTAGTGACCCCACCTTGTCCCAGTTTCCTCGCTTTATGTTCGATGACTCAATCAACGTGATCGACATCCATGCCTCGACACCGCACATCACCCCCCTAGTTGTATGACTCTGCAGAGTTACCATCGAGTGCTGAGGGTGGAACCTCTTACATCACTCCTGATGAGATCTCTGTAGTGTAGCTATACGGTCGAGGTCATCGAGGGTGATTTCCTCCTTAACTACTTCTGTTATGGCTCTGTCGTGTAACCCCTCAAGTGTGAACCTCGAGGGTGAATCCTCTTATGTTCACCTTGATGATAACATCGAGTGGAATTCATCGGGGGTGATTCCTCGGGTTTTCCCCTTGGTGTTAGACACCCAGTTACTATGGTTACTATGACTTCGCACTGAGACATTTTAACATATAATGTTGCTAGCCAACTTGGCTCCACAAAGCTCCCTCGATTTGGTCCACTTCTGGACGTCGGATCGGCCATCAGACGCATTTGGGCCGTCAGATCTTCACTTCATGGTCAAATCCAATTTCTCCTAAAAACAAGACTTGAGGTTGGTATGGATGTACTTACATTCAAGATGACCTGTAACAACATGAAAGTTGGCCTCCATGACCTCTGAGATGTTCATAGGTCCTAATTGAGGTTGTCTTCCGTTGATTATTTTTATCGCTGCTATGTTAGCTCTTTTGTGAGGGTCCAATTTGGTGACCGCTTTAGAAAGAACAAGTTTCAACTATTGCTAAAGCTATTAAATCAAAAGATTATTCTTACGTCAGGAGGTTTGCATCCAATCTCCTGAAGTTAATTTGTTAATATATGTGATCATGTACCATGTGGTCCATAGCATATAACAGCTTTGTAGTTGACATATGTGGCCAAAGATCTGTACTGAAACATATAGATAAATCATCAGAGATAATACTATGAATGAGAGTGGACTTGGAAATTGTGATAAACCTTCCTTTAGGTGCATTTTCATTCAAAAGGTGATCCAGGTCTATTGGAGTAGTACACGCTAAGTAGGTAACTATAATACAAGGCTTTACGAATCTATCAATTGAAGTGCAGATCAACCAAAATGTCATATACAATGGTTGAAAGCTGAAGACTAAAGACCATGGAGAAGATTACACCAACTTTTATTCCAAGGAAAGAAACAACATGGTCACTTGACTTTACAGACAACCTACTACTATTAACTTCTGTTTAATTGATCGACATCGCATCTTTGTTATTAGATATATACTTAGGAACATGCCTGTGAGTATATACTTAGTCTATGTATGCGAGACATTTTTGTTTTGTTTTTCCCCTTAGTTCTATCCAGAAATGACTATTTGTGTCTTTCTATTTATTCTGCACTAGCCCTTTTCTTGGAATTCCTATGTATTTCTGACCTATGTGGATTTTACTGATAATAGAAGAGTTCAAGGGTTACTAACCTTAAAATTGTCTATATATTATAAATGACTAACTCATAATAGCAGAGTTCAAGGGTTTGTTATGTTCTGCAATTAGCATTCATCAGGAACCAAACGGCAACCCTCCAAACTTTTCAGCAACTTATTCCTATGTTTGGTGTCCTTTGATAATTGATAGTATGTTTCTCTTCAGATATATACCTGAGTACTACACTTTTAACTTATATGTCCATGGTCGTGCCTGAAGATTGTTGTCATGTTTTTGTGTGTTGTGCTGTCGCCAACTGTTATCTAAAGCACCCCACTTAAATGGGTAGGATTACAGGGAACATGCCTACTATGGATATGGAGCTCATTACATGGCGGATCAGTGCAAGTTACACGCTTCATGGGAAAGATAGGAAGAAATTCCTGCTTTGGTGTGATGGTGGTCTATGCAAACTGGAGAGAGGAATGCGTTGATTACGTTGATTCTGAGGTTATGAGTCAGCTGAAAGCTAATGGCTACTGGTTAGGAATCATTTAGGTAATGGTCGTCTTTTGGACCTGCTTTAGTTGTACTCCCTCCGTTTCAAAATAGATGACTCAACTTTGTACTAACTTTAATACAAAATTAATACAAAGTTGGATCATCTATTTTGGAATGAAGGGAGTACTTGGCAGTTTCCTTGCGTTTTTCTAGACTACTTGTCGTTGAGTGCTGACCACCCTCCGTTGTTTCTCTGTCATGCAACTCTCCTACATGGTTAAAAAACTAATTTAGACATTTTGTTTCTTTGACCGTTACTCATTTCTCTTATCCTTGTTGTATCAAATCAATTGTATCATCATTGATGGCCGTTTTTCTTTCTTTCCGTGATCTTTTTTTAGCAGAATGAGATGTGGCATAAACTCCTCTGAAATGTTTGGCTACCTTCAAACAATTTATTAGCTAACTAATTTTGGTTGCTGTTGCACACAATACAATTGTACTCCGTTGTTGCCATCTTGCCTTTTATGTGAGCTTAACTCTACAATAAATTAAAGTTTTACACAGAAAGCCGATTTCTTATCGTTTATAGTTGCTCAAATACATAGTTATTGAAAAATGCAAATATTTTCAACGAGCACATGGCTTTAAATGGGTCTCTGCGCCATTTGGCGCAACTGGTCATCTAGTGTTACTAAAGACGGTCGGCCCTGAGGGGTACCCGCGCGAGCTTAATAGCGAGTGATGTGGAGTCGGGTTGACCTGGAAGGTGCCCGCGAGATACTTACGAGGCGTGGCCGGGCATTCTTAGCCCTTGTCGCAAGTACTCAAGACGGGGCGACGGGGTCACATCTTTCGTGAGTCTCTGCTTGTTACCGCGCGTTACTAATCCACTACGATTTGGATATTTGATCCGAGGGGCCTCTGGCCTGATAGCACTAACCATCACATGGGCATTGTATGGGCGTTCTGTGTCGTATGCATCAGCCGAAGCTTATTAGACGTCAGCGACTGAGCGGCGCGCGCCAGGTTGGACTGGTAAGCTCCTGCCTTTTTAAGGAGGTAGCTAGGTCTGCTCACTGGCCGCCCACGCAACATGCATGAGTTCCCGGGCGATGGCCCAAGACCCCTGGGGGCATAGGATTAGTCCGACGTGCTTGACCTCTCTATTAAGCCTAGGTCGGGTTGCGGCGTATTGTTTGGCCGAGGCCGGTCATGACCCAGGAAAGTGTATCCGGCCGGAGTTAATCGAGCGTGGTGGGTAAGTTGGTGCACCCCTGCAGGGAAGAAAACATCTATCGATAGCCTGTCCTATGGTAACAGACACTTGGAGTTGTATCCCGATCGATATAACTAGAACTGGATACTTGTGATGAGAATTGGATTGTGATGAGAAATGGATAGTATGGCTCTGGGATTGCTTTCTCGCAGGGAGTCGAGAAAGGATCTCTGGCCGAGGTTGATAACACTACTACTACTTTACATTATGTTGATCTGTACTCTTCTATATGCTGCAAGATGCTTGAAGATGCTAGTCTTCAATAGGCTAGGCTTTCCCCTTTTCTTCTGGCATTCTGCAGTTTACTCCATAGATACAACCCATTCGTTGGATATAGATGCATACTTAGTTTAGATCTGATGTAAGTCTTGCGAGTACTTTGGATGAGTACTCGCGGTTGCTTTGCTACCTCTTTTTCCCCCATACCCGATTGTTGCGACCAGATGACGGATCCCAGGAGCCAGACGACACCATTGATGATTACTACTACCCAGAGGGTGCCTATTACAACGTGACGGCCGCTGATGACTTGGAGTAGTTAGGAGGCTCCCAGGCAGGAGGCCTTGCCTTTTCGATCGATGTTGCTTTTGTGCTAGCCTTCTTAAGGCAAACTTGTCTAACTCATGTCTGTACTCAGATATTGTTGCTTCCGCTGACTCTTGTGTTTTCATGCTCATGTATTCGAGCCCTGGAGGTCCCTGGCTTGTAATATAAAGCTTGTATTATTTTAATTTGTGTCTAGAGTTGTGTTGTGATATCTTCCCGTGAGTCCTTGATCTTGATCGTACACATTTGCGTGTATGATTAGTGTACGATTGAATCAAGGGCGTTACAGGGGAGTTGATACGTCTCCAACGTATCTACTTTTCCAAACACGTTTGCCCTTGTTTTGGACTCTAACTTGCATGATTTGAATGGAACTAACCCGGACTGACGCCGTTTTCAGCAGAATTACCATGGTGTTATTTATGTGCAGGAACAAACGTTCTCGGAATGACCTGAAACTTCACGGAGCAATTTTTCAGAAAATATAAAAAATACCTGCAAAAGATGAAGGCCAGGGGGCCCACCACCTCTCCACGAGGGTGGGGGGGTGCGCCTGCCCCCCTAGGGCGCGCCCCTACCTCGTGGGCCCCCTGTTGCCTCTCCGACTCCAACTCCAACTCCATATATTGTGTTTCGGGGAGAAAAAAATCAGAGAGAAGAAATCGTCGCGTTTTACGATACGGAGCTGTCGCCAAGCCCTAAAACCTCTCAGGAGGGCTGATCTGGAGTCCGTTCAGGGCTCCGGAGAAGGGAATCCGTCGCCATCGTCATCATCAACCATCCTCCATCACCAATTTCATGATGCTCACCGCCGTGCATGAGTGATTCCATCATAGGCTTGTTGGACGGTGATGGGTTGGATGAGATCTATCATGTAATTGAGTTAGTTTTGTTAGGGTTTGATCCCTAGTGTCCACTATGTTCTGAGATTGATGTTGCTATGACTTTGCTACGCTTAATGCTTGTCACTAGGGCCCGAGTGCCATGATTTCAGATCTGAACCTATTATATTTTCATCAATATATGAGTGTTCTTGATCCTATCTTGCAAGTCTATAGTCACCTATTATGTGTTATGATCCGTTAACCCGGAAGTGACAATAATCGGGATACTTACCGGTGATGACCGTAGTTTGAGGAGTTCATGTATTCACTATGTGTTAATGCTTTGTTCCGGTACTCTATTAAAAGGAGGCCTTAATATCCCTTAGTTTTCGTAAGGACCCCGCTGCCACAGGAGTGTAGGACAAAAGATGCCATGGAAGTTCTTTTCCATAAGCATGTATGACTATATTCGGAATACATGCCTAGATTACATTGATGAACTGGAGCTAGTCCTGTGTCACCCTAGGTTATGACTGTTACATGATGAACCGCATCCGACATAATTCTCCATCACTGATCCATTGCCTACGAGGTTTCCATATATTGTTCTTCGCGTATTTACTTTCCGTTGCTATTGCTATCATGACTACAAAATACCAAAAACATTGCTTTTATTACCGTTACCTTCTGTTACCGTTACCACTATTATCATATTACTTTGCTACTAAATACTTTGCTACAGATATTAAGTTTCCAGGTGTGGTTGAATTGACAACTCAGCTGCTAATACTTGAGAGTATTCTTTGGCTCCCCTTGTGTCGAATCAATAAATTTGGGTTGAATACTTTACCCTCGAAAACTGTTGCGATCCCCCATACTTGTGGGTTATCACTCATAGTGCCACCAATTGCATATAAAGGTTTGGAAGAAAACATGCTACTAATGTTGAACCATTTGGACTTTTTGTGCACTTCCACTAAAATCAAGCATTCCTGTTTGCATAGATATTGAAAGTGTGATTACTATAAAAGTGGCACTAGTTGAAGCATAGACTCACAAATATAAGCATTCCAATTTCTTAATGGGAAAAGGTAGCAAGACTGTTTCTAACCACCTGTTTGAAGGAATAAATAAGGCAACAACGGCTGATGTTAGGAAGGCATACATAGTTATTTCTGAAAAATTGAACCATTCCTCTTCTTTTAAGCATATTTTGTGAAGTTCAACTAAAATAAAATGCCATCACCGCCTTGACAATTCAGTGACACTGTACAAAAGGAATGACTTAACATTACATCATGATGTCAGATATGTAGTTGACAGGCATTAGAGACAAACATACAGACCTCCTTCGATAACATAATGAACATTAATTTTAACAAAGGCGTGACTAGCTTTACCTGGATAAGAGCATCTCCAATAGCATGTGTATATTTGGATGTCTATATATTCATATAGACAATGGTCTAAAAAGATACCCTTATATACACGTCGAGTTTTGCATCAAAATGTCTATATACAGGGACCATGACAGGTGGGCTGTCGCTGGGGAGAGGAAGAAATCATGACTGCAGCTGAGTTTAGACGATGCCTTCACAATGTCCAGGCGTGGACATTGTCGAGGTCGATTTAGAGGATGTGTATATTTGGACGACCATATAGACAAGCTGTTGGATGCCTCTTTTGGGCTCACGTCATGGGAAACGAGTATAGACATCCATATAGACAAGCTATTGGAGATGCTCTAATTTGAGTGAACTCTACACCCTCTGTTCCTTAATATAAGACATTTTCGCAGTTCAATTTAAAGTACCCAAATGTCTAGTATTTAGAAAATAAGTAGTATTTTTCTTGAGCACATATCTAGGAAAGCTTGCCACAATATATATATGTCCATACGCTAATGCAACACCATTCGAATAGTACAAATATACACTAATCCAGTGGCTAGTGCATCAGCAGAGTAGTTATTTTATTACAGGGTACAATACAATGGTTTTACTGAACATATTTCCATAAGCTCTAGCACTGGAAGATTTCTATAAGAATTAACAATACAAAATGTAAAGGTAACAAGTTTCAGCATTGGTATACTGATACGTCCATTTTGCATCATGCTTTTATATCAATATTTATTGCATTATGGGCTGTTATTACACATTATGTCACAATACTTATGCCTATTCTCTCTTATTTTACAAGGTTTACATAAAGAGGGAGAATGTCGGCAGCTGGGATTCTGGCTGGAAAAGGAGCAAATATTATAGACCTATTCTGCACAGCTCCAAAAATCTTGAAACTTCATGGATGATGTTTTCCAATATATAAAAAACATTGAGCGCAAGAACTTCACCAGGGGGGCCACACCCTGCCCACGAGGGTGGGGGCGCGCCCTACCCCCTGGGCGCGCCCCCTACCTCGTGGGCCCCCTGGTGGCCCTCCGGTGACCATCTTCTGCTATATGGACTCTTTCGATGGGAAAAAAATCATAAGCCATCTTCTCGGACGAAACTCCGCCGCCACGAGGCGGAACCTTGGCGGAGCCAATCTAGGGTTCTGGCGGGGCTGTTCTGCCGGGGAAACTTCCCTCCCGGAGGGGGAAATCATCGCCATCGTCATCACCAACGCTCCTCTCATCGGGAGAGGGCAATCTCCATCAACATCTTCATCAGCACCATCTCATCTCAAAACCCTAGTTCATCTCTTGTATCCAATTCTTGTCTCCAAGTCCGGGATTGGTGCTAGTAGGTTGCTAGTAGTGTTAATTACTCCTTGTAGTTGATGCTAGTTGGTTTAATTGGTGGAAGATCATATGTTCAGATCCTATATGCACATTAATACCCCTCTGATTATGAACATGTTTATGCTTTGTGAGTAGTTACTTTTGTTCCTGAGGACATGGGAGAAGTCTTGCTATTAGTAGTCATGTGAATTTGGTATTCGTTCGATATTTTGATGAGATGTATGTTGTCTCTCCTCTAGTGGTGTTATGTGAACGTCGACTACATGACACTTCACCATTGTTTGGGCCTAGAGGAAGGCATTGGGAAGTAATAAGTAGATGATGGGTTGCTAGAGTGACAGAAGCTTAAACCCTAGTTTATGCGTTGCTTCGTAAGGGGCTGATTTGGATCCATATGTTTCATGCTATGGTTAGGTTTACCTTAATACTTTTGTTGTATTTGCGGATGCTTGCAATAGAGGTTAATCATAAGTGGGATGCTTGTCCAAGTAAGGGCAGCACCCAAGCACCGGTCCACCCACATACCAAATTATCAAAGTACCGAACGCGAATCATATGAGCGTGATGAAAACTAGCTTGACGATATTCCCATGTGTCCTCGGGAGCGCTTTACATCATATAAGAGTTTGTCCAGGCTTGTCCTTTGCTACAAAAGGATTGGGCCACCTTGCTGCACCTTATTTACTTTTGTTACTTGTTGCTCGTTACAAATTATCTTATCACAAAACTATCTGTTACCACTTATTTCAGTACTTGCAGAGAATACCTTGCTGGAAACCGCTTATCATTTCCTTCTGCTCCTCGTTGGGTTCGACACTCTTACTTATCGAAAGGACTACGATAGATCCCCTATACTTGTGGGTCATCAAGACTCTTTTCTGGCGCCGTTGCCGGGGAGTGAAGCGCCTTTGGTAGGTGGAATTTGGTAAGGAAAAATTTATATAGTGTGCTGAAATTTACTGTCACTTGTTACTATGGAAAGTAATCCTCTGAGGGGCTTGTTCGGGGTATCTTCACCCCGACCAGTAGAGCAAAGAGTTGCTCCTCAACCTACTGAACCTACTGAAAATGAAAATGCTTGCTTTGAAATTCCTTTGGGTATGGTAGAAAAACTGCTAGCTAATCCTTTTTTAGGAGATGGAACAAAACATCCTGATGAGCATCTAATATATGTGGATGAAGTTTGTGGATTATTTAAGCTTGCAGGTGTACCCGGAGATGTTGTTAAGAAGAAGGTCTTCCCTTTATCTTTGAGGGGAGATGCATCGACATGGTATAGGCTATGTGATGATATGGAGTCTTGGAACTACAAACGATTGAAATTGGAATTTCATCAAAAGTTTTATCCTATGCATCTTGTTCATCGTGATCGCAATTATATATATAATTTTTGGCCTCGCGAAGGAGAAAGCATCGCTCAAGCTTGGGGGAGGCTTAAATCAATGTTATATTCATGCCCCAATCATGAGCTCTCAAGAGAAATGATTATTCAAAAATTTTATGCTCGGCTTTCTGGTAACAATCGCACCATGCTTGATACTTCTTGTGCTGGCTCTTTTATGATGAAGACTATTGAATTCAAATGGGATTTATTGGAAAGAATTAAACGCAACTCCGAAGATTGGGACCTCGACAATGGTAAGGAGTCAGGTATGACACCTAGTTTTGATTGTGTTAAATCTTTTATGGATACCGATATTTTTCGTAAATTTAGCACTAAATATGGACTTGACTCTGAGATAGTAGCTTCTTTCTGTGAATCTTTTGCTGCTTATGTTGATCTCCCCAAGGAGAAGTGGTTTAAATATCATCCTCCCATAGAAGTAAAAGTAGCTGCACCTATTAAAGTTGAAGAAAAGACTATTACTTATAATGATCCTATTGTTCCTACTTCTTATGTTGAGAAACCGCATTTCCCTGTTAGGATAAAGGATCATGCTAAAGCTTCAACTGTGGTTCGTAAAAGCAATATTAAAACATATACACCTCCTGAGCAAGTTAAAGTTGAACCTAATATTGCTATTGTTAAAGATCTCTTGTCTGATAATATAGATGGGCATGTTATTTATTTCTGTAATGAAACTGCTAGAATTGCTAAACCCCGTGATACAGATAAACCTAGACATGTGGTAGGCATGCCTGTTATTTCTGTTAAAATAGGAGATCATTGTTATCATGGCTTATGTGATATGGGTGCTAGTGCTAGTGCAATACCTTATTACTTATACAAGAAGTTATGCATGATATTGCACCTGCTGAGATGGAAGATATTGATGTCACAATTAAACTTGCTAATAGAGATACTATTTCACCAATGGGAATTGTTAGAGATGTTGAAGTCTTGTGTGGGAAAACTAAATATCCTGCTGATTTTCTTGTTCTTGGTTCCCCACAAGATAGTTTTTGTCCCATTATATTTGGTAGACCCTTCTTAAATACTGTTAATGCTACCATAGATTGCAAAAGGGATGTTGTTACTGTCGGTTTAGATGATATGACTCATGAATTTAATTTTTCTAAATTTAGTAGACAACACCGTGAAGAAGAATTACCTAGTAAGGATGAAATTATTGGTCTTGCTTCTATTGTCGTACCTCCTAGTGATCCTTTAGAACAATATTTGCTAGACCATGAAAATGATATGTTTATGAATGAAAGAAGGGAATTAGATGAAGTATTCTTTAAACAGGAACCTATTCTGAAAAACAATTTACCTGTTGAAATCCTAGGGGATCCTCCTCCACCCAAGGGTGATCCCGTGTTTGAGCTTAAACCGTTACCTGATACTCTTAAATATGCTTATCTTGATGAGAAAAAGATATATCCTGTTATTATTAGTGCTAACCTTTCAGAACATGAAGAAGAGAGATTATTGAAAACTCTGAAGAAGCACCGTGCTGCTATTGGGTATACTCTTGATGATCTTAAGGGCATTAGTCCCACTCTATGTCAACATAAAATTAATTTGGAAGAAGATGCTAAACCAGTTCGTGATCATCAACGCCGTCTGAATCCTAAAATGAAAGAAGTGGTAAGAAAGGAGATACTAAAGCTCCTTGAGGCAGGTATAATTTATCCCGTTGCTGATAGTAAGTGGGTAAGTCCTGTCCATTGTGTCCCTAAGAAGGGAGGTATTACTGTTGTTCCTAATGATAAAGATGAATTGATTCCTCAAAGAATTATTACTGGTTATAGGATGGTAATTGATTTCCGCAAATTAAATAAGGCTACTAAAAAGATCATTACCCCTTACCTTTTATCGATCAAATGCTAGAAAGATTATCCAAACATACACATTTTTGCTTTCTAGATGGTTATTCTGGTTTCTCTCAAATACCTGTGTCAGCCAAAGATCAATCAAAGACTACTTTTACATGCCCTTTTGGTACTTTTGCTTATAGACGTATGCCTTTTGGTTTATGTAATGCACCTGCTACCTTTCAAAGATGCATGATGGCTATATTCTCTGACTTTTGTGAAAAGATTTGTGAGGTTTTCATGGACGACTTTTCCGTCTATGGATCTTCTTTTGATGATTGCTTGAGCAACCTTGATCGAGTTTTGCAGAGATGTGAAGAAACTAATCTTGTCTTGAATTGGGAAAAGTGCCACTTTATGGTTAATGAAGGTATTGTCTTGGGGCATAAAGTTTCTGAAAGAGGTATTGAAGTTGATAAAGCCAAGGTTGATGCTATTGAAAAGATGCCATGTCCCAAGGACATCAAAGGTATAAGAAGTTTCCTTGGTCATGCCGGTTTTTATAGGAGGTTCATTAAGGACTTCTCAAAAATCTCTCGGCCTCTGACTAATTTATTACAAAAAGATATACCATTTGTCTTTGATGATGATTGTGTAGAAGCATTTGAAATACTTAAGAAAGCATTGATCTCTGCACCTATTGTTCAGCCACCTGATTGGAATTTACCCTTTGAAATTATGTGTGATGCTAGTGATTATGCTGTAGGTGCTGTTCTAGGACAAAGAGTTGATAAGAAACTAAATGTTATTCAATATGCTAGTAAAACTCTAGACAATGCTCAAAGAAATTATGCTACTACTGAAAAAGAATTCTTAGCAGTTGTATTTGCTGTGATAAGTTTAGACCTTATATTGTTGATTCTAAAGTAACTATTCACACTGATCATGCTGCTATTAAATATCTTATGGAAAAGAAAGATGCTAAACCTAGACTTATTAGATGGGTTCTCTTGCTACAAGAATTTGATTTACATATTGTTGATAGAAAAGGAGCTGAGAACCCCGTTGCAGACAACTTGTCTAGGTTAGAAAATGTGCTTGATGACCCACTACCTATTGATGATAGCTTTCCTGATGAGCAATTAAATGTCATAAATACTTCTCATACTGCTCCATGGTATGCTGATTATGCTAATTACATTGTTGCTAAGTTTATACCACCTAGTTTCACATACCAGCAAAAGAAAAAGTTCTTTTATGATTTGAGGCATTACTTTTGGGATGACCCACATCTTTATAAAGAAGGAGTAGATGGTGTTATTAGACGTTGTGTACCTGAGCATGAACAGGAACAGATCCTACGCAAGTGTCACTCCGAAGCTTATGGAGGACACCATGCTGGAGATAGAACTGCACATAAGGTACTGCAATCTGGTTTTTATTGGCCTACTCTCTTCAAGGATGCCCGTAAGTTTGTCTTATCTTGTGATGAATGTCAAAGAATTGGTAATATTAGTAGACGTCAAGAAATGCCTATGAATTATTCACTTGTTATTGAACCATTTGATGTTTGGGGCTTTGACTATATGGGACCTTTTCCTTCCTCTAATGGTTATACACATATTTTAGTTGCTGTTGATTACGTTACTAAGTGGGTAGAAGCTATTCCAACTAGTAGTGCTGATCATAACACTTCTATTAAAATGCTTAAAGAAGTTATTTTTCCAAGGTTTGGAGTCCCTAGATATTTAATGACTGATGGTGGTTCACATTTTATTCATGGTGCTTTCCGTAAAATGCTTGCTAAATATGATGTTAATCATAGAATTGCATCTCCTTATCACCCTCAGTCTAGTGGTCAAGTAGAATTGAGTAATAGAGAACTCAAATTAATTTTGCAAAAGACTGTTAATAGGTCCAGAAAGAATTGGTCCAAGAAACTTGATGATGCATTATGGGCCTATAGAACTGCATATAAAATCCTATGGGTATGTCTCCGTATAAAATGGTCTATGGAAAAGCATGTCACTTACCTCTCGAACTAGAACACAAGGCTTATTGGGCTATTAAAGAACTTAATTATGATTTTAAACTTGCCGGTGAGAAGAGGTTATTTGATATTAGCTCACTTGATGAATGGAGAACCCAAGCCTACGAAAATGCCAAGTTGTTTAAAGAAAAAGTTAAAAGATGGCATGACAAAAGGATACAAAAGCGTGAGTTTAATGTAGGTGATTATGTATTGCTATACAACTCTCGTTTAAGATTTTTTGCAGGAAAACTTCTCTCTAAATGGGAAGGTCCTTACGTTATCGAGGAGGTCTACCGTTCCGGTGCCATAAAAATCAACAACTTCGAAGGCACAAATCCGAAGGTGGTGAACGGTCAAAGAATCAAACACTATATCTCAGGTAATCCCATAAATGTTGAAACCAATGTTATTGAAACCGTAACCCCGGAGGAATACATAAAGGACACTTTCCGGAACGTTTCAGACTCCGAAAAGGAATAGGTATGTGGTATGGTAAGTAAACCGACTCCAAAACAGTTTTTAAGGCAATATTCTCCGTTTTGGAATATTTAGAAAAATAGAAAAATAAGAAGCAGTCCGGAAAGGACACGAGGGCTCCACGAGGGTGGAGGGGTGCCCCTACCCCCCTGGGCGCGCCCCCTACCTCGTGGGCACCTCGTGTGCTCTCCGGACTCCGTTTTCTTACAGACACGTATTTTGGTCGGTAAAAATTCATTATATAACCTCCCGGGGTTTTGACTCCCGTATCACGCAAATTATCCTTGTTTTGTGTTTCGAGCTGTTGCTGCTGCAGATTAGAGCAAGATTCTTCTCAAGAGTCAGTCGGGGAGAGCCGGGTGTCTCATCCGGCATCGAGACCAAGGCAAAACAACAATGCTGACCCTTTGGGCCAGCAACGGAGGAAGAGATGGAGGCTGATTTGATGAGGATAGATGCCATGGAGAATCAAGAAGTCACTTCCCGCCTCCAAGCTGGATTCACAATGGGAGAACTGCAGAGCTCAGCTATTCCAAACTCGGTTATCCCTTCCAATGTCGGATTTCTTTCTTATGAGAATATGAAAAAGAGTGTCACTGGTTCTCCCGCAGCTATGCAGCACCCTTGGGTGCAGGGAGGTTTGGCTGTTACAGGAAAACTCCGGAAGGAAACAATGGACCTCAAGCAGCAAGTCAACAAGCTTGAGGAGGAGAATCGTATCTTGAGGGGCATCATCGCCAAGAACATCACATCACCATCCACGAAAAGAGAGACATAACCACATGGGTATGGGCACTCCACTTGGCAACCGCCAATCTTGGGGGAGTGCCCTGGTATCGTATCGCCATCACTTTTATCTTTACCGTTTTTCTTAGTTCGATCCTTTTGGTAATATCTTGATCTAGTAGAATAAAAGTTCTTAGTATGATCTAGTTGTGAGTTTTGCTTTATTATCCTTCTATGTAATCGAGTCCATGAGCTATATAATAAAGATTAGTGTTGAGTCAAGGGCCTGATTATTTTGCCATGATCCTAAGTGAATAAAAGAAAAGAGAAAGAAATAAAAAGAAACAAAGAGATCATGTGACTCTTATGGAGAGTAATGAGCTCACATAGAAAGAGTATGATGAATAAAAGTTGTTGAGAGTTGACAAACATAGTTTTGGCCATCGTTGCAATTAATAGGAAGTAATAAAGAAAGAGAGGTCTTCACATATAAATATACTATCTTGGACATCTTTTATGATTGTGAGCACTCATTAAAATATGACATGCTAAAGAGGTGACATTGGACAAGGAAGACAACATAATGGGTTATGTTTTCTTACATCTGAGATAAATTATATTGTCTTGGATCCTCCAACATGTTGAGCTTGCCTTTCCCCCTCATGCTAGCCAAATTCATTGCACCAAGTAGAGATGCTACTTGTGCTTCCAAATACCCTTAAACCAGTTTTGCCATGAGAGTCCACCATACCTACCTATGGATTGAGTAAGATCCATCAAGTAAGTTGTCATCGGTGCAAGCAATAAAAATTGCTCTCTAAATATGTATGATTGATTGGTGTGGAGGAAATAAGCTTTATACGATTGTGTGATATGGAAGTAATAAAAGCGACAGACTGCATAATAAAGGTCCATATCACAAGTGGCAATATAAAGTGACGTTCTTTCGCATTAGGATTTTGTGCATCCAACCATAAAAGCGCATGACAACCTCTGCTTCCCTCTGCGAAGGGCCTATCTTTTACTTTTATCTCCTATACTGCAAAAGAGTCATGGTGATCTTCACCATTCCTTTTTACATTTTATCCTTTGGCAAGCACAATATGTTGGAAAGATCCTGGTATATATGGCTAATTGGATGTGAGTTTTCATGAACTATTACTGTTGACATTACCCTTGAGGTAAAACATTGGGAGGCAAAACTATAAGCCCCTATCTTTCTCTGTGTCCGATTAAAACTCCATACCCATAAGTATTGCGTGAGTGTCAGCAATTGTGAAAGACTATATGATAGTTGAGTATGTGGACTTGCTGAAAAGCTCTTATACATTGACTCTTTCCTATGTTATGATAAATTGCAATTGCTTCAATGACTGAGATTATAGTTTGTTAGTTTTCAATGAAGTTTACGATTCATACTTGATATTGTGATTGAATTATTACTCTAGCATAAGATATCATATGACAAGAATTATATAAGTTGCTGTTCTAAGAATGATCATTATGCCCTTATGTCTGTATTTTATTTTTATCAACACCTTCATCTCTAAACATGTGGATATATTTTTCGATTTCGGCTTTTCGCTTGAGGACAAGCGAGGTCTAAGCTTGGGGGAGTTGATACGTCCATTTTGCATCATGCTTTTATATCAATATTTATTGCATTATGGGCTGTTATTACACATTATGTCACAATACTTATGCCTATTCTCTCTTATTTTACAAGGTTTACATAAAGAGGGAGAATGCCGGCAGCTGGGATTCTGGCTGGAAAAGGAGCAAATATTAGAGACCTATTCTGCATAGCTCCAAAAGTCCTGAAACTTCACGGATGATGTTTTCCAAATATATAAAAAATATTGAGAGCAAGAAGTTCACCAGGGGAGCCACACCCTTCCCAGGAGGGTGGGGGCGCGCCCCCTACCTCGTGGGCCCCCTGGTGACCCTCCGGTGACCATCTTCTGCTATATGGACTCTTTCGATGGAAAAAAAATCATAAGCCATCTTCTCGGACGAAACTCCGCTGCCACGAGGCGGAACCTTGGCGGAGCCAATCTAGGGTTCTGGCGGGGCTGTTCTGCCGGCGAAACTTCCCTCCCGGAGGGGGAAATCATCGCCATCATCATCACCAACGCTCCTCTCATCGGGAGAGGGCAATATTCATCAACATCTTCATCAACACCATCTCATCTCAAAACCCTAGTTCATCTCTTGTAGCCAATTCTTCTCTCCAAGTCTGGGATTGGTGCTAGTAGGTTGCTAGTAGTGTTAATTACTCCTTGTAGTTGATGCTAGTTGGTTTAATTGGTGGAAGATCATATGTTCAGATCCTATATGCACATTAATACGCCTCTGATTATGAACATGTTTATGCTTTGTGAGTAGTTACTTTTGTTCCTGAGGACATGGGAGAAGTCTTGCTATTAGTAGTCATGTGAATTTGGTATTCGTTCGATATTTTGATGAGATGTATGTTATCTCTCCTCTAGTGGTGTTATGTGAACGTCGACTACATGACACTTCACCATTGTTTGGGCCTAGAGGAAGGCATTGGGAAGTAATAAGTAGATGATGGGTTGCTAGAGTGACAGAAGCTTAAACCCTAGTTTATGCGTTGCTTCGTAAGGGGCTGATTTGGATCCATATGTTTCATGCTATGGTTAGGTTTACCTTAATACTTTTGTTGTATTTGCGGATGCTTGCAATAGAGGTTAATCATAAGTGGGATGCTTGTCCAAGTAAGGGCAGCACCCAAGCACCGGTTCACCCACATACCAAATTATCAAAGTACCGAACGCGAATTATATGAGCGTGACGAAAACTAGCTTGACGATATTCCCATGTGTCCTCGGGAGCGCTTTACATCATATAAGAGTTTGTCCAGGCTTGTCCTTTGCTACAAAAGGATTGGGCCACCTTGCTGCACCTTATTTACTTTTGTTACTTGTTGCTCGTTACAAATTATCTTATCACAAAACTATCTGTTACCACTTATTTCAGTACTTGCAGAGAATACCTTGATAGAAACCGCTTATCATTTCCTTCTGCTCCTCGTTGGGTTCGACACTCTTACTTATTGAAAGGACTATGATAGATCCCCTATACTTGTGGGTCATCATATACTAGTTGTGCAAGAGCATTAAACCAAATACAAAAATCTGAAGGTAACTAGCATTATTAACTAATGACAGTATAAAAAATTGCAAACCATGTACCTTCAAGGTAAATATCATTTCGAACTCGAGGGGACCTAAAAATTGCTATCCCAATCTTGATAATCGATCAAACATAAAAACTTGATCGAACGAATCAAGAGAACAACCGGAGGAGGAGGTGCCCACTCTTGACCTTTCCTCTTGACACTGTACAAAAAAATTTGACTTATCTCATGAAAGTGAGGTATGTAATCTATAAGCATTAACAGTGCAAAAACTGAAGGTAGTAACAAGATTCATCATTGGTATACCGGCTGTGCAACAACATTAGAATGCCTTAGCTGAAAAGTCTTTAATACATCCACAATCAACAGCTAACCCTGAAATAATGCAATGACATTAAATGGCATTGCTTAAATTTATCGATGGCATTAGACTGAGTGCGGCATTAGTTATATGTGCCATCACTTTAGCAGTAGCATTGCTTGACTTGACCGCGGGCGCACTAGTATGATGTACCTCCACGGACGCATAGAGTGGAGAGGAAGGTATGGTTGCCTAGAGCAACAAATATCCAGGCAGCATATGTGGGTTACGTCCCATTTTTGTTCTCTTCAGCCACCTTTTTCCTATGTGAGGACAACAAACCGATCGACCTGGTCATTCTCTATTGCGTTGTTGATATGTCTCTAACGTATCTATAATTTTTGATTGCTCCATGCTATATTATCTACTGTTTTGGACATTATTGGGCTTTATTATCCACTTATATATTATTTTTGGGACTAATCTATTAACCGGAGGCCCAGCCCAGAATTGCTGTTTTTTGCCCGTTTTAGGGTTTCGAAGAAAAGGAATATCAAACGGAGTCCAAACGGAATGAAACCTTCATGAACGTGATTTTCTCATCGATTACAACTCAGGAGACTTGGACCCTACGTCAAGACACATAACAGGAGGCCATGAGGTAGGGGGCGCGCCTACCCCCCAGGCGTGCCCTCCACCCTCGTGGGCCCCATGTTGCTCCACCGACGTACTTCTTCCTCCTATATATACCCACGTACCTCCAAACGATCAGAGACGGAGCCAAAACCCTAATTCCACCACCATAACTTTATGTATCCACGAGATCCCATCTCGGGGCATGTTCCAGAGCTCCGCCGGAGGGGGCATCGATCACAGAGGGCTTCTACATCAACACCATAGCCTCTCCGATGAAGTGTGAGTAGTTTACTTCAGACCTATGGGTCCATAGTTAGTAGCTAGATGGCTTCTTCTCTCTTTTTGGATCTCAATACAATGTTCTCCCCCTCTCTTGTGGAGATCTATTCGATGTAATCTTCTTTTTGCGGTGTGTTTGTTGAGACCGATGAATTGTGGGTTTATGATCAAGTCTATCTATGAATAATATTTGAATCTTCTCTGAATTCTTTTATGTATGATTAGTTATCTTTGCAAGTCTCTTTGAATTATTAGTTTGGTTTGGCCTACTAGATTGATCTTTATTGCAATGGGAGAAGTGCTTAGCTTTGGGTTCAATCTTGCGGTGTCCTTTCCCAGTGACAGTAAGGGCAGCAAGGCACGTATTGTATTGTTGTCATTGAGGATAACAAGATGGGGTTTTCTTCATATTGCATGAGTCTATCCCTCTACATCATGTCATCTTGCTTAAGGCGTTACTCTGTTTTAACTTAATACTCTAGATGCATGCTGGATAGCGGTCGATGAGTGGAGTAATAGTAGTAGATGCAGGCAGGAGTCGGTCTACTTGTCTCGGACGTGATGCCTATATGCATGATCATACGTAGATATTATCATAACTATTCTTAACTCTGTCAATTGCTCAACAGTAATTTGTTCACCCACCTTAGAATACTTATGCTCTCGAGAGAAGCCACTAGTGAAACCTATGGCCCCCGGGTCTATCTTTATCATATCAATCTCCTACTACTTAGTTATTTACTTTGCTATTTACTTTCCTTTATTTTACTTTGCATCTTTATCATAAAAATACCAAAAATATTATCTTATCATATCTATCAGATCTCACTCTCGTAAGTGGCCCTATAGGGATTGACAACCCCTATTTGCGTTGGTTGCGAGGATTTATTTGTTTTGTGCAGGTGCGAGGGACTCGCGCGTAGCCTCCTACTAGATTGATACCTTGGTTCACAAAAACTGAGGGAAATACTTACGCTACTTTGCTGCACCATCCCTTCCTCTTCGGGGAAAAGCAACGCAGTGCTAAAGAGGTAGCAAGAAGGATTTCTGGCGCCGTTGCCGGGGAGGTCTACGCAAAAGTCAACATACCAAGTACCCATCACATACCCTTATCTCCTGCATTACATTATTTGCCATTTGCCTCTCGTTTTCCTCCCCCCACTTCACCCTTGCCGTTTTATTCGCCCTCTCTCTCTCTATCCTCCCTCTCCCTCTCTATTTGCCTCCTTTTGCCCGCTTGCTTTTTGTTTGCTTGTGTGTTAGTTTGCTTGCTTGTCACGATGGCTCAAGATAATACTAAATTGTGTGACTTCACCAATACCAACAACAATGATTTTATTAGCACTCCGATTGCTCCTCTTACCGATGCTGAATCTTGTGAAATTAATGCTGCTTTGCTGAATCTTGTCATGAAAGATCTGTTCTCCGGCCTTCCTAGTGAAGATGCCGCTACCCATCTAAATAGCTTCGTTGATTTGTGTGACATGCAAAAGAAGAAAGATGTGGATAATGATATTGTTAAATTGAAGCTATTTCCTTTTTCGCTTAGAGATCGTGCTAAAGCTTGGTTTTCGTCTTTGCCTAAAAATAGTATTGATTCATGGAACAAGTGCAAAGATGCTTTTATCTCTAAGTATTTTCCTCCCGCTAAGATCATCTCTCTTAGAAACGATATTATGAATTTTAAGCAACTTGATCATGAACATGTTGCACAAGCTTGGGAGAGAATGAAATTAATGATACGTAATTGCCCTACTCATGGTTTAAATTTGTGGATGATTATACAAATTTTTATGCCGGATTGAATTTTGCTTCTAGAAATCTTTTAGATTCGGCCGCGGGAGGCACTTTTATGGAAATCACTTTAGGAGAAGCTACTAAACTCCTAGATAATATTATGGTTAATTATTCTCAATGGCATACTGAAAGATCTACTAATAAAAAGGTGCATGCGATAGAAGAAATTAATGTTTTGAGTGGAAAGATGGATGAACTTATGAAATTATTTGCTAATAAGAGTGTTTCTTCTGATCCTAATGATATGCCCTTGTCTACTTTGATTGAGAATAATAATGAATCTATGGATGTGAATTTTGTTGGTAGGAACAATTTTGGTAACAACGCGTATAGAGGAAATTTCAATCCTAGGCCTTATCCTAGTAATCCCTCTAATAATTATGGTAATTCCTACAACAATTCTTATGGAAATTATAATAAGATGCCCTCTGATTTTGAATCTAATATTAAAGAATTTATTACTTCGCAAAAGAATTTTAATGCTATGATTGAAGAAAAATTGCTTAAGATTGATGATTTGGCTAGGAACATTGATAGAATTGCTCTTGATGTTGATTCTTTGAAACTTAGATCTATTCCACCTAAGCATGATATCAATGAGTCTCTAAAAGCCATGAGAATTTCCATTGATGAGTGCAAAGAAAGAACCGCTAGGATGCGTGCTAAGAAAGATGCCTTTATAAGAGCGTGTTCTTCTAGTTCCTATGAAAATAATGATGAAGATCTAAAAGTTATTGATGTGTCCCCTATTAAATCTTTGTTTTGCAATATGAATCTTGATAATGATGGGACTTAATATGATCCACCTTTACCTAGAAGGCGTTCCAAGAATTCAGAATTTGTTGATCTTGATGCTAAATTTGATAAAAGAGAGATTGAAGAAATTAAAACCCTAGATGTTGCTAAACCCACTATTATGGATTTCAAGGAATTTAAATATGAAAATTGCTCTTTGATTGATTGTATTTCCTTGTTGCAATCCGTGCTAAATTCTCCTCACGCTTATAGTCAAAATAAAGCGTTTACTAAACATATCGTTGATGCCTTGATGCAATCTTATGAAGAAAAACTTGAATTGGAAGTTTCTATCCCTAGAAAACTTTATGATGAGTGGGAACCAACTATTAAAATTAAAATTAAAGATCATGAATGCTATGCTTTATGTGATTTGGGTGCTAGTGTTTCCACGATTCCAAAGACTTTGTGTGATTTGTTAGGTTTTCATGATTTTGATGATTGCTCTCTAAACTTGCACCTTGCGGATTCCACTATTAAGAAACCTATGGGAAGAATTAATGATGTTCTTATTGTTGCAAATAGGAATTATGTGCCCGTAGATTTTATCGTTCTTGACATAGATTGCAATCCTTCATGTCCTATTATTCTTGGTAGACCTTTCCTTAGAACGATTGGTGCAATTATTGATATGAAGGAAGGAAATATTAGATTCCAATTTCCATTAAGGAAAGGCATGGAACACTTTCCTAGAAAGAAAATTAAATTACCTTATGAATCTATTATGAGAGCCACTTATGGATTGCCTACCAAAGATGGCAATACCTAGATCTATTCTTGCTTGTTATGCCTAGCTAGGGGCGTTAAACGATAGCGCTTGTTGGGAGGCAACCCAATTTTATTTTTATTCCTTGATTTTTGCTCCTGTTTAGTAATAAATAAATTATCTAGCCTCTGTTTTGGTTGTGTTTTTTGTGTTTAATTAGTGTTTGTGCCAAGTAGAACCGTTGGGAAGACTTGGGGAAAGTCTTGTTGAACTTGCTGTAAAAAACAGAAACTTTAGCGCTCACGAGAACTGCTGTCATTTTTATTTGGAAAGTGCTATTTAGTAAATTATTTTTGCAGATGATTAATAGATAAATTCCTCACGTCCAGCAATTTATTTTAGAATTTTTGGGGTTCCAGATCTTGCGCTAGCTACAGATTACTACAGACTGTTCTGTTTTTGACAGATTCTGTTTTTCGTGTGTTGTTTTCTTATTTTGATGAATCTATGGCTAGTAAAGTAGTTTATAAACCATAGAGAAGTTGGAATACAGTAGGTATAACACCCATATAAATAAAGAATGAGTTCATTACAGTACCTTGAAGTGGTGTTTTGTTTTCTTTCGCTAACGGAGCTCACGAGATTTTCTACTTTAAGTTTTGTGTTGTGAAGTTTTCAAGTTTTGGGTAAAGATTTGATGGATTATGGAACAAGGAGTGCCAAGAGCCTAAGCTTGGGGATGCCCAAGGCACCCCCAAGATAATCTAAGGACACCTAAAAGCCAAAGCTTGGGGATGCCCCGGAAGGCATCCCCTCTTTCGTCTACTTCTATCGGTAACTTTACTTGGAGCTATATTTTTATTTACCACATGATATGTGTTTTTCTTGGAGCGTCTTGTATGGTTTGAGTCTTTGCTTGTTAGTTTACCACAAGCATCCTTGCCGTACACACCTTTTGAGAGATCCATATATGATTTGGAATTTGTTACAACACTCTATGTGCTTCGCTTATATCTTTTGAGTTATATAATTTTGCTCTTGTACTTCACTTATATCTTTTAGAGCATGGTGGTGGATTTGTTTTATAGAAACTATTGATCTCTGATGCTTCACTTAGATTATTTTGAGAGTCTTAATAGCATGGTAATTTGCTTAAAATCCTAATATGATTGGTATACAAGATTAATAATAAAACTCTCTTATGAGTGTGTTGAATATTATCATAAGTTTGATACTTGATAATTGTTTTGAGATATAAAGATGGTGATATTAAAGGTGTGCTAGTTGAGTAGTTGTGAATTTGAGAAATACTTGTGTTGAAGCTTGTGATTCCCGTAGCATGCACGTATGGTGAACCGTTATGTGATGAAGTCGGAGCATGATTTATTTATTGATTGTCTGCCTTATGAATGGAGGTCGGGGACGAGCGATGGTCTTTTCCTACCAATCTATCCCCCTAGGAGCATGCGCATAATACTTTGCTTTGATAACTTGTAGATTTTTGCAATAAGTATATGAGTTCTTTATGACTAATGTTGAGTCCATGGATTATACGCACTCTCACCCTTCCACCTATGCTAGCCTCTCTAATACCGCGCACCTTTCGCCGGTATCATACACCCACCATATACCTTCCTCAAAACAACCACCATACCTACCTATTATGGCATTTCCATAGCCATTTCGAGATATATTGCCATGCAACTTTCCACTGTTCCGTTTATGACACACTCCATCATTGTCATATTGCTTAGCATGATCATGTAGTTGACATCGTATCTGTGGCAAAGCCACCATTCATAATTCTTTCATACATGTCACTCATGCATCATTGCATATCCCGGTACCCCGCCGGAAGCATTCATATAGAGTCATATTTTGTTCTAAGTATCAAGTTATAATTGTTGAGTTGTAAGAAAAATAAAAGTGTGATGATCATCATTATTAGAGCATTGTCCCAGTGAGGAAAGGATGATGGAGACTATGATTCCCCCACAAGTCGGGATGAGACTCCGGACGAAAAATAAATAAAAGAGGCCAAAGAAGCCCAAATAAAAAAAGAAAGAAAAGAGGCCATAAAAAGAGAGAGAGAAAAGGCCCAAAAAAATCAGAGAAAATGAGAGAAGGGACAATGTTACTATCCTTTTACCACACTTGTGCTTCAAAGTAGCACCATGATCTTCATAGTAGAGAGTCTCTCATACTATCACTTTCATATACTAGTGGGAATCTTTCATTATAGAACTTGGCTTGTATATTCCAATGATGGGCTTCCTCAAATTGCCCTAGGTCTTCATGAGCAAGCAAGTTGGATGCACACCCACTTAGTTTCTTTTTGAGCTTTAATATACTTATAGCTCTAGTGCATCCGTTGCATGGCAATCCCTACTCACTCACATTGATATCTATTGATGGGCATCTCCATAGCCCGTTGATATGCCTAGTTGATGTGAGACTATCTTCTCCCTTTTTGTCTTCTCCACAACCACCACTCTATTCCACCTATAGTGCTATGTCCATGGCTCACGCTCATGTATTGCGTGAAAATTGAAAAAGTTTTGAGAATGTCAAAAGTATGAAACAATTGCTTGGCTTGTCATCGGGGTTGTGCATGATTTAAATATTTTGTGTGGTGAAGATAGAGCATAGCCAGACTATATGATTTTGTAGGGATAACTTTCTTTAGCCATGTTATTTTGAGAAGACATAATTGCTTTGTTAGTATGCTTGAAGTATTATTATTTTTATGTCAATATGAACTTTTGTCTTGAATCTTTCGGATCTGAATATTCATACCACAATTAAGAAGAATTACATTAAAATTATGCCAAGTAGCACTCCACATCAAAAATTCTGTTTTTATCATTTACCTACTCGAGGACGAGCAGGAATTAAGCTTGGGGATGCTTGATACGTCTCCAACGTATCTATAATTTTTGATTGCTCCATGCTATATTATCTACTGTTTTGGACATTATTGGGCTTTATTATCCACTTTTATATTATTTTTGGGACTAACCTATTAACCGGAGGCCCAGCCCAGAATTGCTGTTTTTTGCCTGTTTTAGGGTTTCGAAGAAAAGGAATATCAAACGGAGTCCAAACGGAATGAAACCTTCGGGAACGTGGTTTTCTCATCGAATACAACTCAGGAGACTTGGACCCTACGTCAAGACACGTAACAGGAGGCCACGAGGTAGGGGGGCGCGCCTACCCCCCCCCCCCCAGGCGCGCCCTCCACCCTCATGGGCCCCTTGTTGCTCCACCGACGTACTTCTTCCTCCTATATATACCCACGTACCCCCAAACAATCAGAGATGGAGCCAAAACCCTAATTCCACCACCGTAACTTTATGTATCCATGAGATCCCATCTTGGGGCCTGTTCCGGAGCTCCGCCGGAGGGGGCATTGATCACGGAGGGCTTCTACATCAACACCATAGCCTCTCCCATGAAGTGTGAGTAGTTTACTTCAGACCTACGTGTCCATAGTTAGTAGCTAGATGGCTTCTTCTCTCTTTTTGGATCTCAATACAATGTTCTCCCCCTCTCTTGTGGAGATCTATTCGATGTAATCTTCTTTTTGCGGTGTGTTTGTTGAGACCGATGAATTGTGGGTTTATGATCAAGTCTATCTATGAATAATATTTGAATCTTCTCTGAATTCTTTTATGTATGATTGGTTATCTTTGCAAGTCTCTTCGAATTATCAGTTTGGTTTGGCCTACTAGATTGATCTTTCTTGCAATGGGAGAAGTGCTTAGCTTTGGGTTCAATCTTGCGGTATCCTTTCTCGGTGACAGTAAGGGCAGCAAGGCACGTATTGTATTGTTGCCATCGAGGATAACAAGATGGGGTTTTCTTCATATTGCATGAGTCTATCCCTCTACATCATGTCATCTTGCATAAGGCGTTACTCTGTTTTTAACTTAATACTCTAGATGCATGCTGGATAGCGGTCGATGAGTGGAGTAATAGTAGTAGATGCAGGCAGGAGTCAGTCTACTTGTCTCGGACGTGATGCCTATATACATGATCATACCTAGATATTCTCATAACTATGCTCAATTCTGTCAATTGCTCAACAGTAATTTGTTGACCCATCGTAGAATACTTATGCTCTCGAGAGATGCCACTAGTGAAACCTATGGCCCCCGGGTCTATCTTTATCATATCAATCTCCTACTACTTAGTTATTTACTTTGCTATTTACTTTTCCTTTATTTTACTTTGCATCTTTATCATAAAAATACCAAAAATATTATCTTATCATATCTATCAGATCTCACTCTCGTAAGTGGCCCTATAGGGATTGACAACCCCTATTTGCGTTGGTTGTGAGGATTTATTTGTTTTGTGTAGGTGCGAGGGACTCGCGTGTAGCCTCCTACTGGATTGATACCTTGGTTCTGAAAAACTAAGGGAAATACTTACGCTACTTTGCCGCATCATCCCTTCCTCTTCGGGGAAAACCAACGCAGTGCTAAAAGAGGTAGCAGTTGTCATGCCTTTCTACCCTTCTTCAACCAAGAGACACGTGACTCATTCCTTAGCTACTGATTTTCCCCTTATCAACCTAGATGCGGGTTCGATGCCTAGTCTCTTGGACAGTACAGTCTCCCTTCCTTTCCTTATTCAACCCAGACCTGGATTAGTCTGCATGAAGTAGGGTGTCCTTTAATAGTGCAAGTTAAGGTTTTCGTCTGCGTGACCAGCAGAGCAGAGGATAGAAAATTGGGAAGATGGTGGAGTGGAAAAAGATCCACATGCAGCGACGTGGAAGATGGGGCAATAGAACAAGGGTATGGTTCGAAAAGGAGTAGCATACATGAGGGTTGGCGGGAAGTAGCTTCACTTGTGGTCGTCGTCCTCCGCACACACTACGACAACGAGCTTGGGGACGAAGGCCATCCCGTGCGGGCACTAGTCTGAGAGGACGGCCTTGTCGCTAGTGCGTGAACTCGCTCATCGACGACAAGTGCGTCAACGCTGCACGTCCTTTTCTTCCCCGGTGGATCTGTGACCGCCGGTGAGGAGGGAGAGAGAAGCCGTCTTTTTTAGATCCGGAGAGAGGGTGATAGTGTGAGAAGCAAGTGGGCATCCCTTAGCAAGAAAGCGTTGAAGCTCCACCCTATATATCTTTTTTATACTACTAGTACTAGAGGTGGAGTAGTGGTAGAGTAGTTTATATTTTTTCTACATACAGTACTAGTTAGTCGTGCTTCAAAACTGAATGGCACGCCATTAAAAAATAAAGGTCGATAACTAATGTGGCACCTCAGGCCAACGCGGCCAGATCGCATTTTGCATGAGGAATTACACACCATGTTTCGTTGACATGTAGTCCCGTTCCAACATGTCAGTGAGACGATGGCGAGTCCTTTTGTACAATTTGTGAACGAATGTTTATTTAGGCCGGGGCACCTCTTCATGTACCGTGGCAACCATCCACCGACTCTTCACCTTTCCCTCTCGATTTGGAACTGCTGTCGCATGCTCTTCCTCCCTCCTCCATTTGCCTTCACCCTTCCTTCTGCCATTGTTCGATCGTCTTCTCCATGGAGGGAACAAGCTAGAAATGACCCCATTATTCTCGCCCCGATCTGAATGTTGACGCGGTGGAGGAACTCATTGATCGGTGCGATCACCTCGGCTAGCATGGCAGGTTTGTTCAAGACCATTCTCGACTCAACTAATAACATCATTACAACGAACCCAAGGGTCCAGGAGTGGTTTGATCTCCCCTATCTTCTTCACCGTGACCCTGCTCCCTGGCGCACGGACGAGGGAGGCCTCGCCTTGTGCAAGTTGATGCCGCTTGATAATGATACATGTGATGTTAAGATGCCATCGCTTGAGGGTAAGGCTTGGGCAGGCACAAATGGAGATTGGGTTGTTTATATTGGGTACAACTGCGAGTGGGAACTTGTGAATGTGTACACTTGTCACCGGGTTCCACTTCCAAAAATCTCAGACTGCCCAGAGGTTGAGCACACCGGTATTCTATGTACGTTCAACTACGATCATGGTGACTATCGTCTACAGAAGATAGCAATTTGTCGAGTTCCCGACCGCTCTTGGGGTTATATGAATGCTTGTGTTCTCGCTATCTTCAACAAGCTTGTTGCCATCCTTCATAGTTCGACTCGATGAGTATTGCTCAAAAATCAGTTTCTATACATGGATGAGTACTGTGATGCAATTCAATACGAGGGTCTTGTGTTTGCTGCCACCACTCGTGGCACTGTTTTGCATGGAATCCTTATGCTTTCGGTATGTTTGTCTTCCACGGTAACTATAATTGTTTCATCCACATGCATGTGGGTTAGCTAGTTTCCATTTACTAGTTAACCTTCTTGTGTTTCCAAGGTCATGTGAACATTCCACCACCTATACTTGAAAAAATTTATAACCAAGGGGGATGACGATGATGATGATCACGAGCATGAGGACCCATATACTCAGTGGCGCCTGGCAACTTATTCTGATGGATCACCTCTTCTTGTCTGTATACAGGGCACCGCTGATGTGACTAAGGAAGCAGGTGTTGTCTCCCATGGTCGCACTCTTTGGACCTATTCCAACATCCGTTGCAGGGTATTCGGGATGGATACTACTATGCTAGCGCCAACACCTTCTCCCTAGTTTAGTATTGATACTCTTGGAGGAAACTCACTCTTCCTTGGACAAAACTATCCAATCATGGTGAAAGGCGATTCAGCTGTTGTTGACACAATGTTACTACCATTTATGAGAAGCAATTGTATCTATACCTCAGACATTACTATGCTTCCCTACTGTGGCTATCACAACGTGGGTCATGAAATAGGCCGCTTCAGCCTGGATGACCAGTCCTGTGTTGGTCTCGAGATTGATAGTACCTGGCCCTTCTGAGAGAAACTCTTCTGGTTCAAAGCAAGCGTTTCCAACGCCGAGGATTGGTTGAGCTGAAGTTCATTTCATTGCTTGTTATTTGTTGTGTGATGAAAACTTTAGTATTTACTAGAATGTTTTGTTGGAACTAATCTATAATCCAACATGTATCCTCGTTGTCGTTGTGTGTTGATGACTTGTCGTATGTAATGAATGGTACATTTGCATATGCATGTCATAAACTCAATTTATAAATGGTTTTGGACTCACTTCTTGGAGTGTTAGTGCCGTAGTAGTATAGCCAACATCCGTAGTAGTATGAAGTTGCCACATCACATAGAACCAACCAATAGTTAGTTCTAGTTAGATCAACTAGAGCTAGGTGTCGCACGGAGGCCGAGAAATATGGTGATAGCATGACTGCATGAGGTGGGCTTATACGTAGTATGATGTAGGCATAGGGCTTGCCATGTTTCCTACTCCTTCGGTCTAAATGTGGAGAAGATTTGGTCGAGTTCTTCCTCCTTTTGCCGACATGTGGGACATCCAGCATCCAGGTCATGTCATGCAAGAAAATGGAGTGGTAGTTGAAGCCACGTGATGTCCATCTTGGGTTAAACTGTAAATAGAATCTTACTATTCTTGAGTAAGTCCAAAGCAGCCACCAAAGATCTTTATTGGATTTGTTTTTCATCACCAGCACGTCGAGGTGAAAGATGTGCAGGTTCAGTGGGTCCTCTTGCATTTTCACTGACATGTGGGACTGCATGTGAGCAAACAGACGATGGGCTCCGCGCGTCTGCTGGATGGCTGAGAAGAGAGATAGAGGAGGGCTGAGCACGGATTCCAGGAAATTTGTTCTACGTAACCAGCACCTTGATATAGGCTCGATATAGTGGGGTGGCATGGGCCATAACTAGCATTCACGTCTAGCAGTACGACACACGCCACCCACACGAGTCCCATCCGACACCAATTTTCTTGGAGTCCATGCTACAACCATCCTGTTTTCTCAGCCATCGCGCGGTAGGCGGGGTGGGGGTTTGCCAATAGTCGGGTTGCTCAACTGCGGTCCCACTTGTAAGTGAAAATGCAACACAACACGCATTCCCCCTTGAGCTGCATGCCAGACCAACCGTGTGGGGGTGCGATGCGAACACGACAGGCTTTTCCTTCTGAACTTGTAACTTGTAAAATTTGGTTCTGCTCCATGGCGCGACTGATAGATAGAAATAATGATTTTCCCTAGAGTAATGAGAAGTTTGGTTCTGGCGCGGTTCATGCATGGAGTACATACGAAAATTATAAAGTTGATGCGAAAGGTAAGATAATTACTAGTAGTACCATATACTACTACATGGATTTGACAGAAAGATAAAGATACATACGGATCCATCAACGACATCCTAACACCCTAGTGCGCTGGGTCACCAACCGACGTGTGAGGAGCAGCGGCGTTGGCGGCGAGCTCAACGTGCTTTGGAAAAATGCCGTCCAAGGTTGCCCTGCGGGTCAAGAAGGCCAGCGACCTATCCTCCTCCTCTGGCATGTAGTAGTCCTTGTGGATGATTTACGTGTAGACGTGGGTGATTATGTCGACGGTGTCTTGCTACGCCAGGCGCTGCGCGGCGAGCGTGACCTCGAGGTGGACATTCTCCGGTGCGACGACGGGCCATCCTAGGGCCACCAGTGCATCGAAGAGGTTGTCACCATAGAGGCCGTTGAGGGTGGCGGGCATCGCAAAGCCTGGGTGCATGGGCTGGAGGCGCATGTCAAGGTCGTCCGTGAGCTTCTTGACGACGGTGAACTTGTCGAGGAAGTCGACGAGGACCTCGTCAAACAAGGAGACAAAGTTGTCATCCAAGCGGCCTCTCGCCCTAGCGGCCTCAAGCACGACCAGGAGACGTTCCTCGGTGTCGAGCCGCAGGCCGGTGTCGTGGACCATCTGGCATAGCCGGCTGATGCTCGCGCTCATCACCTCCATCGGTCTAGCTTCTAGTCAACTGATCTTGCGATTAGAGTGATCACTCTTGCCCTTGGTTAGGGTGCATAGGTGCGTAGGATTTCGTAGATTGGAATGACAGGGAGCCTTTATATGAGAAGTGTAGACTGCATTGCATTCACGTGCAGTAAGTCAATGAAGCTGCGTCCCCCTCCATGCCGCTGCAGTATAGTCATCTCACCAGACCTCTAGTTGGGGCCAAACGAGAGAACTTTGATGTTTACTGGTTTATTGGCCCCCTTTGCATTTTGCGCCAAGTTTTGACCTTTAATTTAACTAATAAAATGTTAATGCATGTAACCAAAATTTTTGTGTAAGTCACCTTACGAAAACCAAAATAATCCCAAAACACTTAGGCATGGTACATTAACTCCCTCCTCGTTTCTTATTTCGTGACATATCAACCAATGAGAGATGTGGGCCGTGCATGCTTTCAATGACTTGAGACTACCAAACATGACATGCACTGGTTAGTTCATCACATGTAATCCTATTAATTAGCGGAAAGACATTAAGTTCTCTCACTTTCCCCTTCGTCTTGGTCACGGTGCACAACCTAAGAGCATGGTTAATAGCATAGCCAGCTACTGGCTATATGATGTTGCCATGTCATATAGAGCCATCTCTTGTAGCCACTCATACAATAAGGCTAGCTATAAGGCCCCTCCCAATGATCCACCTTGTACAGGTGCTAAGCCTTCCACGTAGGCAAAAAAAATCTGATGTGGCAAGTTATTTAAGGGCATCTCCAATAGATTGTATGTTAGTCTTGTTGGTAAATTGTCCATGTCATCAACCAACAAGCTATCATACAACTACTCCAATAGGTTGTATCTAAGCTATCCAATAGATGATGAGAAAATAAATGTGATTGTTCTCTATTTCACCTTGGAGCTTGTGCAAAGGTTGTTGGTTATTCTACATACAACTTTGCTCTCTCTCCACATTTATTATATGCCACATCATCACTATGTCCTAGGTGGCAAATTTACCAACACCTATCTTACATCTGTTGGAGATGCCCTAAGAGGAGAGAGATGGGTGTGGTGACCCCAGGAAGAAACGATGCTAAGCGCGTGAACCTAGACAAAACATTTAAATGAAGGAAGCCCACCAATACATGAAGAGCTTTAGTTGCTAAATCATTAAATGAAGCAAGCTTAGCTACCATAAGATAAGCACATATGTATTGGGGAGTATAGTTGCTAAGCTATTTAATGTGCTTAGCACCTCATCTAAGCAACCATGCATTGGCAGCAACCTATGACTGGCTATAAGAGTACTACCTTTTCTCATCTTCTCTCTCTTTCTTCATATTTATTGTATATCGGCCTAGGAATCCACATATAGCTAGGCTCTTGCATGAGAGCCCACTCCTCCTTTTCACTTGCTCTAAGATGACTTATACACCTAGATGGAGGGAGTAGTCTCAAGTCATTGGATGCATACGCACTCCACGTCTCATACTGGGTGATTTCTTTTTTCGTGGCAAAAAATAGGGAACGAGGTGGGTAGTTAATGCACCGCACCTAAAAGTTTTGGTATTACTATTTGGTCTTCATAACGTGACTAATGCACCAGTACGGAGGGAGTACAATAGTAGTCTGATTGATGAGACTTCAGATTTGAGCCATCTACCGGAAGGAATAAAACAATACACCATGTATTTATTTACAGAGGGAGTAGTACATTTTTTGTGACATGCATTACTAGATATTGCTAGTCAAATACTAAATCCAGATGGACGTGGTAGTACTACTAAATCCAGACGGTGGTGCTAGTACTAGTAGTAGTACTACCAATGTAGTAGTATTGTACTACCCGTTGGTCAAATTATTACGTGCTGCTCCTCACAGTGAAGTGACAAGACCCTGCGCCGGAGATGACACCTGAGTATAGGCGCCGTGTTCGGCATGCCATAGTCAGCCTTCCCGTCTGCAGTCACTATTATCATGGCTGTAGAGCTAGCCTACTTACAACTAGCCATGTTCCATATAATTTCCAGTGCGTAGATGCCCGTGCATTGCACAGAACACCAAGATTGGGGGTGGACGGCGCCGGCAGCGGCCATCGCGCCAGATTTTTCCGTGGCCTTCTAGATTTGGTGGGGAGGAGATAAGGCTGATTGTGAGAGACAATGAGTTGTTTGTAAATAGGGAACAAGTGCGGGCATCTTTTTGCAAAACTTGAGAAGTTTGGTTTGTATGCGTCAGATCTAGATCCGACGGCTATTGGTGAAAGATGGCAGGCACAACATCATCACCAACTCCGGACCTCTTTGATTCGCTGGATTTTGAAAACGTAGGAATAGGACACGGCAATATTTCAAGTTTCAAACTGATATTACAAATGTTAGGAGTAATGATGCACCTACGAATAGGGAATTACTAGGACGTAAGAACTTTCATTTCTTTAGGTGGATGCAGCATTATCGTACAAACTAAAATCCACCGCCCTGACAAGTCACTAATGGGCAAATGAATTTTCGAGTCTCTGACCACTTGATGTTTCAAAAACAAATTCATCTTCTGTGAAGACTTTGTCATTTAGGCTTAGACGCATGCGGTGATCAGCACACCATTCATTGTTGCGCCAGAGAACGCCAAACCTCATTACCTTGAGCACACTTGCCTCTAGAACAAAGAACCTGGCCAATTTAATCTCAGATGTGCTGCCTCGGTAGTCGATCAAATCAATTTCTGTAAGATGGAGATCAAGGCATTCGATGAGATTGTTATAGTGCAGCACATTTTTCACTTCTGGGTCTTTCTTACCTGCAAAAGAAGGGAACATGTTAGAGCAACTGGCTGTATAAGATTGCCGTGTCATCAGGAGGTACCAATATCATTCGCTCATATGATAGGGTTGGCTGGCTAGTGATATTTTTTCACTCTCTCTCTCTCTCTCTCTCTCTCTCCTCTCATTTACCTAGGAGCACGTGAAGAGCTTGGGCATTTGTTTCCTTCCACTATGTGGCCGATGCCATATTTCTCAAAAGTACGCAACATAATACGCATTGATATCAAATCAAAAGATTTTGCCACCGCTCTCGCGATGTGAGAGAGTTGGCACCGTTGTGCACACCGACCCACATGTATAAACAAATCAATGAAACCAACTACACCAGCCTCTCATTCTCCCAAACAAGTGTTTTTTATTGCCTCAGTCCTCTCTCTCTCCCACACAAGTGTTTTTTCATTGTGTGAGTTAATTTGGCACCAGAGCAAAGTAGGTGATCCAGATTGGGGCACCAGGTGAGCAATGGAGGGGCATCGATGCCAAATGCATCACAAGTGAATTTGGCACGTGTTTTGGCCTACATAGTGGAGGGTCATTATAGCCCACTTTTGTACTACCTCGTATTTAGTGTAAAATTTTGACCATAGATTTACCTAAGAAAACGCTAATGCATGTCACCAAAAATTATACCATTTGAAATTATGTTCAAATACGAATCCAATGATATAATTTTTAGTGACATGCATTAACATTTTGTCAGTTAAATCTTTGGTCAAATTTTGATACTACAAAATAGGAAGAGTAAACCAGGACGGAGGTAGTACTTGCTCTTAGGATAACCATAGAGCTACTAGTCTAAGTTACTTTCCACTATGACTAGCCTAGGCTACTATAGTAGTACAAAAACAATGCAGGTGATCACGTGAGAAAAATAACTAAAAACATTTCTTTTGGTGTAGCGCGTAGATGCAGTTTTGAACACTACACTTGTCATCGTAATTGGGGAAAATTACGAAAAAATTGAGCTACGTTGTGATTACCGTTGACTAATAGGAAAGAAGTTTCACCTCGATGAGTAGCTTCTCCGTGCACGGAAAGCATGTAAGGAATCCAACAACTTGATCTAGATTGGGGCCGATAGATTTTATTGCCAAGATCTTCACTATGCGCATAGACTGGGTCAAGCTTGTGGGAATCATTTTCTGGAAGATGATCATAAATACATCAAGAAGAAATTTAAAATGTGATTTTCAAGAAGACGGAGAAGAAGATGAGTGTTGTACCTGAACGATTATGGATCCAATAAAGAGTTCGGAGAATTTGGCAGACGAGTACACCAACGCTGTCAATTTCGGCGCGTCAATGGCCCTGATTTTTGTTGGACCTTCTAGATCAGATATAAGTAATCTCTCAAGGAAAGGCGCTTTCTCAATGACCATAACATGGAACAGCTGGAGTGATCTCTTCCCTATTGATGTCTTGTTGCGGGGCCAGCAAGACACATAAATCCATTGGAGATTCGTCGAGGCGATGTGGAGGATAATGAACCCATGGATATGCTCAAGACGAAGGTACTCGAGCGCAGTACAACTGCAGAGCAGGTGATCCATAGCCTTCTTCGAGATGAAAACATCGAAGAGGTTGAGCTGCTTGAGTTGAGGGAGAAGAAGGGCGGGTGTGACATTAATCTGGGGAAGATAGCAGGAGCTGAAGCTGGCGCGGCGCAGTGTTGGCGTGAGGTGGAGCGCGGAAGGCGACAGATAGCGACAACGTCCAGCTTCAAAGCTGAGCTCCTCGAGCTGATCTAGGGCAGGGCATAAGAACCACTCATCGAACTTGGCTTGGACCTTGCAGTTGGTATTGAACATGCGGATGTCAAAGCGTCTGGCTGGCCCAGGGTGCGATGAAAGGATCTTGGAGACTGCGGCCATGCGTTTGCAATCCCCATCGCAGAGGCAGCTGTCGACGGTGAGGTTGAGGGGGACGTGGCGCCAGAGTGGGCGCCACCACCGGGAGAGCGGGGCAATCCGCACGGCAGATTTGGTGGGGAGGAGGCCGATGATGACGAGCAGCATGTCGTCGGGGAGGCTGTTGATGAAGTCCAGGCTCACCGTATGCGGTTTTGGCTCGAGCCGCCTCCGCTTGTTGGCTGCCTCGCCATCCATCTCAACCGGCAGCAACACCGGTGTACACGTGTGCTGGTGTGTGTTGTGTGCTGGCCTACTGGGTGTGCACGAGTGCGTCCTTCTGTGCATGCCGCCGTGCAGTGGTGAATTGTGCGCGAGTGCGTCCTTCACGTGGAAGAAGTGTGTCCTCAATGCGCCCTCAATTGACTAGTGTGCGGGGTGCTACCCCGAGTGGTTTCAACTTTTTTACTTCACCACGTGTCAGATGGGCCTCTAGTGTACTTATTTTCACCCACTGCCACATGGGCAAGCACACAAAGATAGAGAACACGAGCTGACATGGCAGCATGTGGACTGGTTGGTCGGTCAACTAAGCAATATACGGAGCTATACACTGACACAGTGAGCGTATAATCCATCGGTATAGAGAGTTTGAGTGAGAGGGGAGGCCCATGAGAGATAGCAGAGAGAGAGAGAGAAAGAGCTACTCCCTCCATTCGATAATGTAGTGCCAACATTTTTTTAAAGTCAAACTTTTGAAACTTTGACCAAATTATAAAGAAATTACTTATATCTACAATACCAAAGATAAATGATAGTATGAAGTAAGTACATGTTGTGATAAATCTAATGATCGTTCCAGGTGTAAATGTTTTTCTCCACATATACCTGGTCTAACTTTTCTGAGGTTTGACTTTTCAAAACATCCATATGCTTATGGACGTGAGAGAGTACCTAACTAGAGAGTGTGTGTGTGAAATAGAAAGAGTGACTGAAAAAAGTGTGTGTGCGTGTGTGAAAGAGACATGGACAACACACGATAAAGTAGAGAAAAAGCGTGTGTGTCTTATGCAAACATATCACACATGCATCTTCAACAGCGGAAGCAAGGTGAGGAGATAGTGTGTGGTTGTTTTCAACCAAGAGAGAAAGACCCCTAGCACCTGGCCAAGAGGGGTCTGACAAACAAGGGAGAGAGGTTGAGAGAGACGTACGGAGAAAATGCAGACATGGGGAGGAAGAGTGTATGTTTGTCATAGAGAGATCCCCTGGAGATCGTGATGGGACTACATGGGTGGGAGATCGAGTGACAAGGTGTGTACGCGATAGAAGATACCCCAAGACATATCGAGATAGACATATGGATGGAAGGAGACAATACGTGTGTTCCTGATGGCTAGTGAGAGATAATCATACTTAGGGGGGGAGTGCGTGCGCCTATGATGGAGTGAGGGATTATGGTACTTAGGGGGTGCGTGTCACATAGAGAGAGAACAAGGGCGGAGAGTGTTAGATGGGTCTATGTAGTGCGAGCGAGACATGTGTATGTGTGAACCAGGGAGATATAAAGTTTGAGAGAGATGGAGGAGCCCCGATAAGGCTGAGCGGTGCGCCAGATAGCTGAGATAGGGAAAGAGATATTCCATCCGCTCGATAATGCAGTGCATGTATTTTTTTAGAAGTTGAACTTTGGAAACTTTGACCAGGTTTACACAAATGTTATTTATATCTACAATACCAAAGATACATCATACGAAACTACATCTCATGATGAATCTAATGGTATATGTTCATCGTTCTAGATGTAAATGTTTTTCTCCACATACATGGTCAAACTTTGTGATGTTTGCCTTTTCAATAAATCTATATGCTATGGACCAAAGAGAGTGCCTAAGTCGAGAGAGATCAAGTGCGTGTGGAGGAGAATGAGTGAGTGTGCAAAAAGAGTATGTGTGTGTGAAAGAGAAAGGGACAACAAATGATAAATTAGAGAGAGAGAGTTTTTGTTTCTTATGCAAACATATCACGCATGCATCTCCGAGATAGAAAAGCGAGGTGAGGAGATACACGAAGATAATTGAAGATTGTCAGCAGGAGAGAGAGAGAGCAGGAGTCTGGGAGAGGGGGAGGTCGCGTTTTATGCATCAAAGACTGATATAAACATGTTTCGATATGAACTTGCATTGAAATATTTAGATTGGAGAACATGTTGTCTGTAATCCACACACGAATGGAGATATGCGTATATCAAACAAGTTCATTAATTTGACTTTCAGCATGTTCATGGAGTACTATGATACTGTACAACATGCTACTCGATTGAGGTGTCCAATTTTGGATTTAGTTCACTATTTTGACCTGGAGAACGAGCTATTTCATTAAATCGAGATATTTCATTTTGGGTTTGATTCCTGTTTTTGAGTGGGTCAACTATTTGTCATATAGTAAATCGTTAGCAACGAGCATGTAAAAACACATTGCTCCTGAGCATCATCTCTCCATCTAAGAAAGAAGTGGCAAGCTAATATTTCAAGATTTGATTCGAATCGACTTGGTAAGGTAGACGTGGATGCTCATTCTCCAAAAATTTGAACGAACTGTTAAACACCTTCTACTCGGTGGAATTTGCCCGGGCAAATAAATGGGAGGCGCGAAATTACCGGCCTATGTGGGACACGCATCAATTGGCCGGTTGTACATCGAGGGTAGGTTTGTAACTTCATCCAAGCGCGCCTTCTCCTCAGCCGAAATGACATGTGCCGAATAATTCATAAACCATGGTCGGCAAAACACCCTCTCCTCGCCCGAAATAGCTCGCGCCCACTATTTCAAAACACGCTCTCCTCGCCCAAAATTGTTCGTGCCCACTATATTTCAAAACACGCCCTCCTCACCCGAAATCGCTCGTGCCCACTATATTTCAAAACACGCCCTCTGAGGGAGTCCTAGATTAGGGGGTATCCGGACGGCCGGACTATATCCTTAGGCCGGACTGTCGGACTATGAAGATACAAGATTGAAGACTTCGTCCCGTGTCCGGATGGGAATCTCCTTGGCGTGGAAGGAAAGCTTGGGAATACGGATATGTAGATCTCCTTCCTTGTAACTGACTCTGTGTAACCCTAGCCCCCTCCAGTGTCTATATGAACCGGAGGGTTTAGTCCGTAGAACAACAACAATCATACCATAGGCTAGCTTCTAGGGTTTAGCCTCTTCGATCTCGTGGTAGATCAACTCTTGTACTACTCATATTATCAAGAAAAATCAAGTAGGACGTAGGGTATTACCTCCATCAAGAGGGCCCGAACCTGGGTAAACATCGTGTCCCCTGCCTCCTGTTACCATCCGCCTAGAGGCACAGTTCGGGACCCCCTACCTGAGATCCGCCGGTTTTGACACCGACATTGGTGCTTTCATTGAGAGTTCCACTGTGCCGTCACCGTAAGGAAGGATGCCTCATCTCGTTGTTAAAAATAACATTATCACCGGGGGAGCCCTCGCTATTGGCCAAACTCTCCGGCTAGGCAGTTTCATGATGACCGGCCGTTCGGCTGCTGCACTGACGATGACTTCTCGGGTCATCGAAAACAGCCTCCACGTCGGCTCGGAATTTGCCGAGCAGATGGATCCAATGGAGCTCTCTTCCCTAAACGAGCTTTTGGATAGCATTGCCGCCTTGGGAGTCGCTACAGACTATCACCGGATTGGGCTTAAACCGGATCAAAGGGAGATTAGCTCTCCACCGGTCACCCATCATATTGCGGTGGTGGAGGAACAATGCGGCGATTCTTCCTCTATCTTGAGGACTAACTATGTCCGGATTCCTGAGCTCTCCGAGCCGGATACCCATTTACGGGAGGACATCACCCAAGCCCTAAACTTAGAGTCAGGCAGCGGGCCAGACTTATCCGGCAACATCCCGGAACCCGAACTTCCAAGATTGGAAACTCCTCGGCCCCTGGGTCTCAGATCGGGTAAGGGTTCAGACTCAAATCCACCCACCCACCCAAACATAAACGATCTTTCCCACATGCTAGCAAGCGCCCCAGGAAATAGTACATCATTATTGGGCCAGATTCCTCCTTGTGATGAACAAGGTTAAGGCCTGTCGCGAGGAAGACGCAGTCTCATTTTTCTGCAATAATTGCACGGACAAGGGAATCCTTAACGCCATAAGTTGCTGTGACATATCACACTTCGCCGACTTGGCGTCCATAGTACGAAAGTACTGTGCGATGGAAAGTGCCTGGAAAACCGAAATGAAATTTTGGGATAATCCGGCTCCGAATATACACCCAGTCCGAAGTAAAAGGGTGCACTATCATAGGACACCCGAGTTAATTACAAAGAAGCAAAAACCCTCTACAGGGCGTGGAACCGTATTGGAGGGATGGCTCAACGGACACTGCAAAATTCATAGTACAGTGGATACCATACCAACACACAGCCTTAGATCATGTTGGATACTCCGGCAGGTGGCCAAAAGCGGCGAGGATCTTCTCATCCCAGATGCCACAGAGCACCATCCCAGGGATAACAGTATGGTATTAACAGTCTTTGAGACCTTCGCATCAAATAATAGGCGCAAGCGAACACTCCGCAGCATTGCCGAAATCTGCCACGTGGCAGCAATAAATCCATGGAGTGACACGGCTATTACCTTCAATGCCAGTGACGAACCTAAATTCCGAACAGCCCGAGCACCAGCTGCACTGGTCCTTAGTCCAAATTGTAGACGGCTTTCGACTCACTAAAATACTCATGGACGGCGGCAGTGGATTAAACCTCATCTATGAGAAAACTCTTCAAAAAATGGAAATAGACTGGAACCGCATTGAGCGAAGCAGCACAACCTTCAGAGGAATCATCCCCAGTCGGGAGGCACGCTGTGCTGGGAAAATCACACTAGATGTGGTATTTGGCACGTTGGAGAACTATAGGTCCGAAGAGATTACATTCCAAGTGGACCCGTTCAGTAGCGGATACCATGCCCTTTTAGGGTGGGAGGCGTTCACGATCTTCCAAGCCATACCCCATTACGGGTACATGAAGCTCAAAATGCCCGGGCCCAACGGAATCATCACTCTCGCTAGTGATCCGGACACAGCACTCTGCGCCGAAAACAAAACAGCCGCATTGGCCCTCGAGGCATTATCCGAAGCCCCTTTGGCCGAAGAATTAACTGCGCTATGCTCCAAAGTGGACAAGGACGACGTGATACTTGACACGAGATCCAAGTCCACCTCTTTTAAACCAGTGGATGAAATAGTCAAATTCCAAGTCCACCCAACGGACCCTACAAAAACAACATCCATCGAGGCACAGTTAAACCCCGTCGTGGACGCCGCACTACGAGAGTTCTTGCGTGAGAATTGGGACATATTTGCCTGGCACCCCTTAGACATGCCAGGAATCCCACGTAGGCTGGCCAAATACAGCCTTAATATTCTAAAGGGATTCAAGCCGGTCAAGCAGACTCTTCGGCGTTTCTCTGAACCTAAGAGACAAGCTATGGGAGAGGAACTAGCCAAGTTATTGGAGGCCGGATTCATTAGAGAAATAAAACACCCGGACTGGCTAGCAAACCTGGTGATGGTACCAAAGAAGGACAAATCCTGGCGCCTATGTGTCAATTTCAAGGACCTCAACAAGGCTTGCCCAAAGGATCCCTTCCCCCTCCCCCGCATCGATCAAATTATCGATGCTACTGCAGGACACGATTCATTGTGTTTCCTCGACGCATACTCCGGCTACCACCAAATCAAGATGGCGGAGCCCGACCAAGCCGCAACGACATTTAGCACACCATACGGCCCCTTCTGTTTCAACACAATGCCTTTTGGGCTCAAAAACGCCGGCGCAACATATCAGCGCATGATTCAGACATGTCTGAAGAAACAAATCGGCAAAATAGTCGAGGCATACGTAGATGATCTGGTCGTCAAAACCAAACACGTCGACTCTCTAATAGACGACTTGAGGCTCACATTCGACAACCTCCGAACATACGACATCAAGCTCAATCCGGAAAAATGCATTTTCGGTGTACCAGCCGGAAAGCTCCTGGGTTTCATTGTCTCCAGTAGAGGAATTGAAGCAAATCCGGCCAAAATCTGAGCTCTGTCACAGTTGGCTATCCCAATGGACCTCAAACAAATCCAAAAATTAACCGGATGTGTGGCGGCTCTAAGCCGCTTTATCTCCTGCTTAGGAGAAAAGACATTACCCCTTTATCGCCTCCTTCGGGGCACCGAACACTTCGAGTGGACGGACGCTGCCACAGCCGGATTGGAAGAAATAAAAGCCATACTAGCAACCAACCCAATCCTGGCCGCGCCAAACATCGGCGAACCAATGTTGTTGTACATTGCGGCAACTCATCAGGTTGTAAGCGCAGTGCTCGTCGTCGAACGAGAAACGGACGGACATAAATTCCCCCTTCAAAAGCCGGTATATTATGTATCCACTGTCCTCACTCCATGCAAATCACGGTCCCCACATTATCAAAAGATAGCCTATGCGGTATTCATGGCATCCCGGAAGCTGCGACACTACTTTCAAGAGTGTTCAATTACAGTAGCCTCGGAAGTGCCACTTAATGATATTATAAACAACCGCGACGCCACGGGCCGGATTGCCAAATGGGCCATTGAGCTCCTCCCGTTCGACATAACATACAAACCCTGACGAGCCATTAAATCACAAGTATTGGCTGACTTTGTCGCCGAATGGACGGAAGCCGAACTCCCTAAAGAGTACGGCGCATATTCCAATTGGATCATGCACTTCGACGGCTCCAAAATGCTGGCTGGTCTGGGGGCTGGCGTCGTCCTGACGTCCCCAATCGGAGATACAGTTCAATACGTACTACCGATACTGTATACAGACTCCAACAATGCAGCCGAATACGAAGCCTTGTTACATGGTCTTCGGATGGCAGTTTCCATGGGCATTCAACGCCTGGAGGTGCGTGGGGACTCGAACCTCGCAATATCCCAAATAAATGGAGATTTCGATGCCAAGGATCCGAAAATGGCGGCCTATCGCAACGCCGTCCTAAAGATGTCAGCTCGGTTCAAGGGGCTCGAATTTCACCATGTGGCTCGAGAAAACAGTCAGGCGGCGGATATCCTCGCCCGCATCGGCACAAAACACGACGCGGTCCCCCCCCCCCCAACATCTTTTTGGAGAGGTTGTTTAAGCCATCCGTGGTATGGGAAGGGGACACCGGTAATAGTAGTCCGGACCCGGCCAAAATGCCCGATACCGAACACTCTGACATAATCGGAGGCTCTGCCACCAAAATAACACCTTCAGCCCATGTAATAATGGCCATCATCGCCCCATGGACAGAACCATTCCTGGCCAACCTAACTAGGCAGGAACTTCCCGAGGACCAAAATGAGGCACGCTGCATAGTGCAGCGATCTAAAGCCTACAGGGTCCACGAGGGAGAGCTGTATAAAAAAAGCACCACCGAAGTCCTTCAAAGGTGCATCTCTGAAGAGGAAGAGCGGAAACTTTTGGCAGAAATTCACGCCGGACTCGGCGGCCACCACGCCGCAGCCCAGGCCCTTGTAAGCAAGGCCTTCTGTACAGGTTTTTATTGGCCGACAGCCCGGGAAGATGCACAGGACTTGGTCCAACGATGCGTCGGTTGCCAGCTTTTTGCAAACCAAAGCCACATGCTACCCACTGCCCTCCAAACAATCCCCATTACCTGGCCCTTCGCGGTCTGGGGGCTTGACATGGTTGGACCCCTTAAAGGGGGAACCCATAAGAAAGAAATACTTACTGGTCATGGTGGATAAATTCACCAAATGGATAGAAGCCAAACCTGTTAAAACGGCCGAATCTGGACCGGTGATAGACTTCATATCCAGGGTTGTACAGCGTTATGGCGTCCCCCACAGCATCATCACTGACAACGTCACGAACTTCACGGCCGACGAGGTAAAACTCTGGTGTAGCAACATGGGCATTAAGCTCGATTATCCTCTGTCTATCACCCACAAACTAACAGCCAAGTTGAGCGAGCAAATGATCTTATCATGAGCGGCATCAAACCCAGATTAGTGCGGTCCTTAAAGGAGTCTAACACACACTGGGTAGAGGAGCTCGACTCCGTACTCTGGGGGCTGCAGACCACACCGAATCGTACTACCGGATACACACCCTTCTTTATGGTGTACGACACAGAGGCGGTTCTGCCCTGCGACATAATTCATGACTCACCTCGAGTGCGCATGTACGAAGAAAGAGAAGCCGAGCTCGATCGGCAGGACAGTCTGGACACTCTGGAGGAGGAGCGCGACGTGGCAAAAGCCCGTTCCGCATTCTATCAGCAACCGGCTCGCAGATACCAAAGCAGAGAAGTACGGGCCAAAACTTATAACATTGGCGAGCTAGTTCTACGCCTGCCGGAGAAGAAAAAGACCAAGCTCGAGCCCAAATGGGAAGGTCCCTTCATTATTGACCAATTTCTGACCGGTGGAGCGTACCGTCTGCGGGATGCATCGAATAATCGACTTGAGCCGAACCCACGGAACGCAGCCAGGCTCCGAAGATTCTACGCCTAGTGCCGGACTCTATTCATCTCCTTCCTCTATCCATTTTTTACATATACATTATCTGTCTTTTTTCTCTTTCTTTCTTTTATTCTTTCTCAAGGCCTTCAAGGGCCAACTTGTGCCTTTCTTGCACACTATTGACGCGCTAACCGCGCTCATTATACCTGGGGGCTTCTTACACATAAGCTTAATTATTTATCTGGGCTTCATGCCCCGCACATGTGTTATTCTTCCGCATGTACCTTTTCTTCGCCATTATATGCATCGATATGACTTAAGTTTTGGCCAGGCTGGGTTGCCTGGCTCTTGTATTTATGCCCTACGTTCCCGTTAACTCAGCTAGGGCGTAAGGGGAGCACCTCTGCAATTGTTACTGCCGGGTCAGCCGGATGTGTACCTCAGACTGGGTGAAGCCAAAAGCTAGTGTTCTTAAGGGAATATTCGGTCGGTGAACAAAAGATGATTTTATTTATTTTCCATATATGCCCCCAGATGTTTTTGCCTGCGTCTCCTCTCGCAGTCCGGACATGCACTTTAGGGCATGCGTACCTAGGGAAAGGAACCCTTAACGGAACTATTCTCCCTGGAAGATGTTTCTTACTACCCATGTAATATAACATAACTAGTTGGGTACTTGTCTGTTCAAGCACTAATGACCCCTACGCCTGGTTTCCACGCATACCCCGGTTCTTATATAACTGAGCAGGTATTCGGGTACACTCCGGACTATCGAGTCCCGAGGTTGAAGCGAAAAGGTCCGCCATGACAAATGATTTACAATCCGGCTAGAAGGCATTATACATGTCACTTTAATTACATAGTCATGTAGACTGACTAAATTCCTCCTCTATACCATCCAACAGGCTGTCTAGCCTACAATCTTGTTGGGAGTACTTTGCGGCTAATTCTACTTGCCCATACACTAAGCTAACGGGGATCTCTTTCCCATCAGGCCCCACAGGTCCGACCTCGGCCATGTGGTTTGGGTCAGCCTTGGTACACCGCGTCTTCACCATGGCCCAGGCTTCCCTGGCACCTTGACGGCAGACTGATATCTTCCATAATCAGAAGCGCCGCCGTGCTCCCTTGAGCTTCTCCGCAAGCTCTCCAATGCCTGCGTGTAGGGAGACGGATGGCCACAAGGCCTGGGAAATACCTTGCATCACCTGCCGAACTTGTTCGTGTAGTTGTGAGAGCTCTGGTAGAAGATCACCTGCAGACCCGGGCATCTCCTCCGCAGGACGACCCGTCAGCATACCTACAGACATAACTCTATTAGGCGGCTTCTCCACCGCACCCTTTTAAGGGTTTGTTCAAGCACTTACTGAAAATGCCGCGTCGAAGCCGCTTATTCTCCTTCTCGGAGTCCGCAAGCTGGGCTCGAACATCTTTTAGTTCCACGCTCAGCTTGGTATTGGCGTCTTGGAGATTGTTTTTCTCCCGCCTGACCTTAGTCAGCACGCGTTCGCCAACCTTTAGCTGTCGTACGACATGCTGGTCCTCTGGATTCTCTCTGGAGTCATCTGCAATATCTATTGTTAGATCTGCAGCCATGCCGCACACTATATGGTACCTATCATTCTTTGAAACAAATGTTACCAACTGGGGACTTTTCAGGTTCCTTCAATGCGGCAACGGCGGCCCGAAGTTGGGTCTTGCATTCCTCCAGCTCCTGTGACAGTCGAGTATTCTTCTCTGTAAGAACCTGCACAATAAATGATCCTTAAATCAGTTGTGCCAATTGTTTCAAGTCTCAGGGGCTACTGATATATATACTCATCAAATTTTCTTACCCGTACATCCTTTACATACTGGTCCGTGGCTCTGGCTAGACCATTTTGAGCAGCACAGATGTACGCATCTCCTGAGTTGAAGGCATCAAACGCCTCTCGGGAGAAACAAGCGTCACGGAGTATGGCTCGGCGACGCCTGTGATTCATGGCGCTCTCCACTTTGGAATTCGTAGCAGATATCTTATCCGCATCCTCTGTAGAAGGAGCATCTGGCGTGTGCCTCGTGTTAGCTTCCGCCTCTGTGTCCGGCTCTGGAGCCCGACTGGGAGAGGCGTGATCGGCGACCTCTCCGGATATTGTCCGGCGAGCGTTCTTCCTTCTAGGAAACACGGGTGTTATTATGCTTTTAAAGACGACAACCACGGAGTGAGGTGTTACATCATACCTCTGCGCCGACGTCTCTGTCCGGACCGCCTTCCTTTTTAGCCTGTCCGGCTTTGAAACCCCTTGTTGGCGAGTCGCCGCGGGCTCAGCATGGCGTCCCGAGGTCCTTCCCTATAAAACACCATTTGTATACTGTAGGTGAAGTGCATAAAAGGAAATCCTTTTCAAAGGTTGGGACTCCGGTCTCATTTACCTGCGAGGCTGGGAGTAGCCCAGGGTAGTCAGCTGTAATGGCCACCATGGCGTCATCACAGCTTAGCTGATAGAAAATCCTATCAATCAGCTCCACGAATATGTCCGGATCCTCTTTGAGGCCGGGGTCGAGGACCCGTTCAGGATCCTCCGGTTCTGGAGGTGGGCTATTGATCTCCCCTACCGCCTTATGCAGTTCCTGCGATGAAACGGCAAGATAAATATTTATCACAAAAACAAGGGTTGGATGGAAGTAAAAAGAGCAGAACCTCACCCAGCTTCGAGGGTTGTTCATGGAGAATCCATCCTGTGGCTTGATGCAGAGGAACTCCTCTTCTTCCCCCTTATACAGATCGGATAGAATTTTTGCTAGAGCAACAACTGAGTGCGGTCCCTTGTGCCTGCAGCGAGTGGCATCATCTTCCTTGTTGAAGTCCCACATGGGGTGGCCTCGATATTGAAGTGGTTGTACCCCCCGCATAATGCATATTGCCATAACCTCGGTTATGGTTAGTCCTGATTTGGCCAGCAACTTTATCCGGCCCATCAGATAAAATACATCTCTATCATCTTCCTCCTGTGGGCTCCATGGGCGCCAGCTTAGGCGTTTCTTCAGAGGGGCGTTGTCGAACTCAGGAAGACCAATCTGGATAGGATCCGGGAGAGGAACATCCTCCATATAAAACCACTCCGAAGGCCAGTCCTCAGACGTCTTTTTCGGGGTACCGGATAGGTATCCGGTCCCGGCGATGCACCATACTCTTCGGCTCCGCCCACTTGATATATTGATCCCCTCTATGTACGGGGCACAATTTGAAACAACTTCTTCCATAGCACAAAATGAGCTTCGCAACCCAGAAATAGCTCGCAAAGGGCTATGTAACCAGTGATGTGCAGTATGGAGGTAGGGGTGAGGTTGTGCAACTGGAGGCCGTAGAACTCCAGGAGCCCTCGGAGAAATAGATGGATTGGAAATCTGAGTCCCCTTAATAGATAAGGGACAAGGCATACCCGCTCTCCCTTAGAGGGGTTGGGAAAGCTCCCCTCTTTCTCCCTGCCATTATAGGTGGCGAGCCCGGCTCGAACCGGGACCATATACGCCGGAGGGAGGAATCTCTGGGTCTGTAGCTTCACAATTGGCTGTGCGGGACGGAACACTTCTCCCAATCTCCGGGCTTGGGGCTGCGGGAGCGAGAGGAGGAGCTGCGCTGGTCGGCCATGTTGGGATGGATTTTTTCGGGTGCGCTCCGATGAATGCTTGCTGAGGGAGGATGGTGTGGTTTGGATCTGATGATCCTCATTTCTTTAATAGACAGTTCATTCACATAGATGGGGTGGTAAAAGTAAAAACACCCTGGCTCCTCACATTCGCTTGACACATGGAAGATGGCCATTATTGGACGCAGAAGCCAAGAAGAGCAACATTTACGAGAAGCTGGACACTATTTAGCAGGTTCTCAGAGTTTGAAGAAGAACCCGCCTTGCAATGCCGAAGACAATCTGCGTGCCGGACTCATCGTCATTGAAGCCTGGTTCGGGGGCTACTGAGGGAGTCCTGGATTAGGGGGTATCCGGACGGCCGGACTATATCCTTCGGCTGGACTGTCGGACTATGAAGATACAAGATTGAAGACTTCGTCCCGTGTCCGGATGGGACTCTCCTTGGCGTGGAAGGCAAGCTTGGGAATACGGATATGTAGATCTCCTTCCTTGTAACCGACTCTGTGTAACCCTAGCCCCCTTCGATGTCTATATAAACTGGAGGGTTTAGTCCATAGAACAACAACAATCACACCATAGGCTAGCTTCTAGGGTTTAGCCTCTTTGATCTCCTGGTAGATCAACTCTTGTACTACTCATATTATCAAGAACAATCAAGCAGGACGTAGGGTATTACCTCCATCAAGAGGGCCCGAACCTGGGTAAACATCGTGTCCCCTGCCTCCTGTTACCATCCGCCTAGACGCACAGTTCGGGACCCCCTACCCGAGCTCCGCCAGTTTTGACACCGACACCCTCCTCTCCCGAAATCGCTCACGCCCAGTATTTGGGAGAAGAAAAGTTACCCTACTATCCCCGACCCTCAGTACACAGACCCAAGCCAAGAAGCCTAAAGGCAAGGTAGAACTGTAACCCCCCCCCCCACACACACATTTTAGACAAATGCGTCCGTAAGACATGGTTCCCCCTCTCAATTCCCCATTCATACCTCGTGGGCGCCAAATCACCTTCTCCTCGGAAGCTCCCTTCTCCCGAGCCGCGAAACCTCAGCCCCTCCTCCATGGCGCCCCCGCCGCACCAAATTCACAGCCGCCCTCCTCTCTAATCCCGGAGACGCTGTCCATTTGCCTTCGTGCACTGGGCCGTGTGCCGCTTACTCCGTGCTGCCGGAGCTGCCTCGATGATGACCGCATGAACCGTACCGGAGCCGATTCACCCCTGCCGTTGTTCATGGCGCCGGAGCGGCTCCAACTTTGGATCCGTCCAGAGCCCCGGTGCTGCTTTCCTGTAGCCTCGACCATCGCGACATCTCTGCTTCCCTGCTACCGGTAGCCACCGCAACCGCGCTGGCCACACCGACTCGGCAGCTGGAGCTGCCTACTTCACCGGGCCGCCAGATAGGTCGCACCCTCATCTCACATCACTTTATTTAGGCTTCAGTTGTCTGAATTTTTATTTTGGGCCAATCGATTCCCAATGGGAAGTAGCACCCCTCGAGCCGGCGGAGCTCCTAGGCTGCCGGTTGGCTGGTGTCTAATATAAGGGTGTGGGGCCGCAAGTTCGCCACGGAAGCAGCGCTTAAATGGCTATCTTAGAGTTGAGTGGGTTGAAGGTACTGCCGCCGCTGGATCTGGATGATGGCGAGTCTTTGTGGATTGGCCCGGGGGCGGCACAACCACGACAGTGCGGTGGGGCGGGGAGCGGGGTTTTGGTCGGGGCCACTGACGATGGAGGCAGGCTGCTCTGCTGGTGGTCACTGGCTCTTCGGGGAAGATTCCAAATAGTGTCAGTCGGGAGGCACAAGATGGCCATCAAGCCATCCGGCGTAGATCGGACCGAACCAAAATAAAATAAAATCATGTGACCCCAATTTAGTCTTCAGTCAACAGACGTGTGACCACTCTCGTACCTTGCTGTTGATCTCTTAGGGTATTTCTTCAGATCAGAGAGATGTGTCATTCTTAACATTATGCGTTTTCTGCATCTTCAGCCACACCGTCTTCCGACTCACCGTAGCTGCTCCAACAAGGGAAGCATACACCAGAAGGGAGCTATAGTCCCCACTCAACAGTTCCCTGCATCGAATGCACGTGCCCGATATGGACAACCACAACAACTGCAGGGCCATCGACAAGTCAGCACATGATGCTCACTCCTATGGATGCCGGCTAGATAGGTTGTACCCTCATCTTACTTGTGTGCAACATTTATGGCTTTGTTATTCATCTAAGCATGGAAAATAGATTATCACATTTCACTGTATATTCATGCTGGTCTCTGATACATCTCCAACATATCTATAATTTATGAAGTATTCATGCTATCATATTATCTGTTTTTGGATGTTTATGGGCTTTACTAAACACTTTTATATTATTTTTGGGACTAAGCTATTAACCGGAGGCCCAGCCCAAATTGTTGTTTTCTTGCCTATTTCAGTGTTTCAAAGAAAAGGAATATCAAACGGATTCCAAACGGAATGAAACCTTTGGGAGAGTTATTTTTGGAACGGAAGCAGTCCAGGAGACTTGGAGTAGACATCAGGGAAGCTTTGAGGAACCCACGAGGCAGGGAGGCGCGCCCTACCCCCCTGGGCACACGCCCTACCTCGTGGGCCCCTCGTGGCTCCCCTAACCGACTTCTTTCGGCTATATATGTCCATATACCCTAAAAACATTGAGGAACATAATAGATCAGGAGTTCCGCCGCCAAAAGCCTCTGTAGCCACCAAAAACCAATCTAGACTCGTTTCGGCACCCTGCCAGAGGGGCGAATCCCTCTGCGGTGGCCATCTTCATCATCCCGGCGCTCTCCATGACGAGGAGGGAGTAGTTCACCCTCGGGGCTGAGGGTATGTACCCATAGCTATGTGTTTGATCTCTCTCTCTCTCTCTCTCTCTCGTGTTCTTGAGGTGGTACGATCTTGATGTATCGCGAGCTTTGCTATTATAGTTGGATCTTATGATGTTTCTCCTCCTCTACTCTTTTGTGATGAATTAAGTTTTCCCTTTGAAGTTATCTTATCGGAATGAGTCTTTAAGGATTTGAGAACACTTGATGTATGTCTTGCATGTGCTTATCTGTGGTGACAATGGGATATCATGTGATCCACTTGATGTATGTTTTGGTGATCAACTTGCGAGTTTCGTGACCTCGTGAAGTTATGCATAGGGGTTGGCACACGTTTTCGTCTTGGATCTCCGGTAGAAACTTTGGGGCACTCTTTGAAGTACTTTGTGTTGGTTTGAATACATGAATATGAGATTGTCTGATGCATATCGTATAATCATACCCGCGGATACTTGAGGTGACATTGGAATATCTAGGTGACATTAGGGTTTTGGTTGATTTGTGTCTTAAGGTGTTATTCTAGTGCGAACTCTTGAATAGATCGATCCGAAAGAATAACTTTGAGGTGGTTTCGTACCCTACAATAATCTCTTTGTTTGTTCTCCGCTATTAGTGACTTTGGAGTGACTCTTTGTTGCATGTTGCGGGATAGTTATATGATCCAATTATGTTATTATTGTTGAGAGAACTTGCACTAGTGAAAGTATGAACCCTGGGCCTTGTTTCCTAGCATTGTAGTACCGTTTGTGCTCACTTTTATCATTAGTGATGTTGCTGTTTTTATATTTTCAGATTACAAAAACCCATATCTACCATCCATATTGCACTTGTATCACCATCTCTTCGCCGAACTAGTGCACCTATACAATTTACCATTGTATTGGGTGTGTTGGGGACACAAGAGACTCTTTGTTATTTGGTTGCAGGGTTACTTGAGAGAGACCATCTTCAACCTACGCCTCCCACGGATTGATAAACCTTAGGTCATCCACTTGAGGGAAATTTGCTACTATCCTACAAACCTCTGCACTTGGAGGCCCAACAACGTCTACAAGAAGAAGGATGCATAGTAGACATCAAGCTCTATTCTGGTGCCGTTGCCGGGGAGGTTAGCTCTTGAAGGTATATCTTTAGATCTTACAATCGAATCTTTTTGTTTCTTGTTTTATCACTAGTTTAGTTTATAAAGGAAAACTACAAAAAAATGGAATTGAGGGTACCTCATATGCTTCATCTTTTTAATATCTTTCATGAAAATAAGGATTCCGATAATTGTGCTCAAGTGCTAGAATAAGAATGCATTAGAATGTTTGGCACTAAATATTTGAATGATGAGCATGATTGCAATGTTATTAGTATGAACTCTTTGAATATACATAGTACTAATGATGATTGCACTAGTCATGATGAAAATGTCTCTTATAAGCATGTCAACTTTTGTGGAATACATAGAGCTTGCAAGTACACACCAAATAGGGAAGATAGATTTTGCAAGAGGCATAAGTATTTGGAAACTAAATGGTTGCAAGAAAGGCTAGCTGATTGTGCTGAAAGATTCAATATTTATCACCATCCTTGTGAACTTTGCAATGAACATGGTCATTTAAAGCTCCAATGCTATTTGTTTCATGATCAAATCGTGTCCAAAAATTGTGATAAATTGATTACCCTTGAGCATCATAAAGAGCTTAGTCTTCTTTTGGGGTATGAAGAAATGAAACGTATAACTGAGGGTATTCCAAAATTTAATCTTGATAGATTTCTTCATTTTGATCTAGAAGAAATTTATATGTATTGAGGTGAATTGCATTGGTAATCCTTATATTGTCAATTACATAAAGTCAAGAAAAGAAATAGAAGATGAAGAGAATACTAATGAAAGGGAAGAGATTTCCCCATATCCTCCTATTCTTTCTTATGATGAATCAGGTAACGAGGAGGAGCTTTCTATTCAACCAATATCACTAATAAAGAGCTCCAAAAAGAGGAATAAACCCACACATGATGTGAAGAAGAAAAAGAAAAGACAGAGAAGCAAAGATAAAAAGGCATCCCTCCCAAATGATGTTGCTTCTATTACTCATTGTGATGATGATAATTGCTATACTACTATTGGTGCTATCCATACTATTAATGATGAGAATGTATTTGTTGCAATTAATGTTTGTCCCAAGCTTGGGGATGTTATGTTTTATGAAGATGATATGTTTAACCTCCCAAGTTTTGATATGCTAATTTACTATGATGATAGCATGCCTCCTATTTATGATGCTTATATTGATGAAAGTGGGTTTGGAAGAGTGTCAACTTTAGGAACTAATGATCCCACTATTTTGGAGGGTGTTGAATATTATTGTGACAATTATGAAATTGGATTTGGAGAGGTCATGACTTTATTTAGTAATGATTCCACTATCTTGGAAGAGGTTTCAATTGATTATGATGAGAACAAAGTTGCTACTTATGATGATTATTGTGATGACACGAATGCTATAAAAAGTAGCGATGATTATATTTATAAAACTTGTCATGATTACGATTACCCTTTTTCTGAACTTTATTCTTTCAACGTGGAAACAATTTATAGTATTCGAGTCTCTTATGATACTGCCACTATTCCGAACGAGAAGAATTTTGCTTATGTGGAGAGTAATAAAATTTCTATGCTTGTAGATCATGAAAAGAATGCTTTATGTGATAGTTATATTGTTGAATTAATTAATGATGCTACTGAAAATTATTATGAGGGAGGAACATATGCTTGTAGGAATTGCAATAATATCAAGTTTCCTCTATGTGCTTAAAGTTTTAAAGTTATGCTTGTTTTGCCTTCCTATGCTAGTTGATTATTGTTCCCATAAATTGTTTGCTCACAAAATACCTATGCATAGGAAGTGGGTTAGACTTAAATGTGCTAGTCATATTCTTCATGATGCTCTCTTTATGTTTCAATTCTTATCTTTTATGCGAGCATCATTGAAATCATCATGCCTAGCTAGGGGCGTTAAACGATAGCGCTTGTTGGGAGGAAACCCAATTTTATTTTTGTTCCTTGATTTTTGATCCTATTTAGTAATAAATAATTCATCTAGCCTCTGTTTATATGTGGTTTTATGATTTTAATTAGTGTTTGTGCCAAGTAGAACCTTTGGGAAGGCTTGGGGAAAGTCTTTGCGATCTTGCTGTAAAAAACAGAAACTTTAGCGCTCACGAGATTTGCTAACATTTTTTAGTGGAGAGTGATATTTAGTTAATTATTTTTGCATATGATTAATAGATAAATTCCTCACGTCCAGAAATTTATTTTAGAATTTTTGGAGTTCCAGAAGTATTCGAAACCTACAGATTACTACAGACTGTTCTGTTTTTGACAGATTCTGTTTTTCATGTGTTGTTTGCTTATTTTGATGAATCTATGGCTAGTAATAGAGTTTATGAACCATAGAAAAGTTGTAATACAGTAGGTTTAACACAAATATAAATAAAGAATGAGTTTGTTAAAGTACCTTGAAGTGGTGGTTTGTTTTCTTTTACTAACGGAGCTTACGAGTTTTTTGTTAAGTTTTGTGTTGTGAAGTTTTCAAGTTTTCGGTAAAGATTCGATGGACTATGGAATAAGGTGTGGCAAGAGCCTAAGCTTGGGGATGACCAAGGCACCCCAAGGTAATATTCAAGGACAAAAAAGAGCCTAAGCTTGGGGATGCCCCGGATGGCATCCCCTCTTTCGTCTTCGTTCATCGGTAACTTTACTTGGAGCTATATTTTTATTCGCCACATGATATGTGTTTTGCTTGGAGCGTCAATTTATTATGTTAGGATTTTATTGATGTTATTTATAAAAATGTTTTTCATCTTTTATTTCAATAAAAGTGGCATTGATAGCCTTTACTATGCCTATTTTACAAGTCTACATGTTGCTGTTTGAAAACAGAAAGTTTACCTCTGTTGGAAAAATTCCCTAGAAAATTATGAATGTGATAAAATGTTGAAAACTTTTGCATAATAAGCTCTGATAAATTTAATACAGTGGGAATTTTCTTTCATAATTTTTGGAGCTAGGGAAGTATGGATCTTGCTGCATTCTTTACAGACTGTTCTGTTTAGACAGATTGCTGTTATGTTGGCATTGTTTGCATATGATTGCTTGTTTAATGATTATATTTGAGGATAGGACTTTTAAATATGCAGAAATATTAAATAATAATTTTAGTGATTTTCTACAATAGACAATGATAAGGTTTTGCATGGACTTATACTAACCTATCTCACAAGTTCTTGTTGAGTTTTGTGTGGATGAAGCTTTTGAGATTTAGGGAGACCGTGATATGAGAGGAGTTAAGGAGACACAAAAGCTCACGCTTGGGATTCCCAAGGCATCCCAAGATAATATTTCAAGAAGTCTCAAACGTCTAAGCTTGGGGATGCCCCGGTTGGCACCCCACCTTTCTTCTTCAACAACTATCGGTTAGTATCGGTTGATCCTAAGTTTTCGCTTCTTCACATGATGTTTGCTATTCTTAGATGTCATTTTATTTTGTTTTGCTTGCTTTTTGAATAAAGTATCAAGATCTGAAATTATTAAATGGGAGAGTCTTCACATAGCTAAATAATTATTTAACTACTCATTGATCTTCACTTATATCTTTCGGAGTAGTTTGTTATTCATTCACATGCTCAACATATATCCTATGAGTAAATGGTTGAATGAATTGAATATAATAAATCTGAAATTATATATGTTTCATATGCTTATCCCATGGGGAGTAATGACTTCACATATAAGAAGTAGAGGTGGTAAATTTATTTAAATTTAGCAAACATTGTATTGGTCACTTGAACAATTCATGAAAGAATATTGAAGGAAGAGAGATTTCACATATAAATATACTATCGTGGACATCTTTTGTAATTGTGAGCACTCATTAAAATATGACATGTTAAAAGGTTGATGTTGGCCAAGGAAGACAACGTAATGGGTTGTGTTTTCTTATATCTGAAATAAAGTATATTGTCATGGATCATCCAACATGTTGAGCTTGCCTTTCCCCCTCATGTTTCCACAACCTGCCCCAAATGGGACAATATTTCTTACCCCAGCATGTTGATGCCATTCCATGATAGCATGCCAAGGTTCATAAATTTCAGACGTGTTTTGGATTTACTAGAATTACAAAAGCAAGTACCTCAACATTTGCTGGAGAGCCACAGTGTCGTGGTGTTCGAAATTCATCCCCATTTCTTGCATGGGACATAAGCATAAACCCATGGACACATATATGATTTTACAAACCATGTTGGTGCACAGGAGAATGTGCATGTGCTTTAATTTTGAATTGTGCACCTGAAATGGCTAGAAAACCAATTTAATGTATAAAATTTCCAAACAAACACTGAATAATTCCAATTTTTTTACGACACACATATAGTTGCATGTTCACTACAGATAAATGGTCTAGCAATTCAAACACCGTCCATTGCCACTGTAACCCCATTATGTAATTCAAATCAAGACGAAAAATCAAGTAGATCTCACACAATTTATTATCACCAACCGTGTGAGATGCAGCACAAAATATCTTGGAGCGCCGTCGGTTTATAGTACGCATATGGCTTATGCAAGAAGGTGCGACGGCTACAGTCCATAGCCCGCTCTCAATAAGGGATAGTGTCTGATGAAACTTTGCGCGCCAGTTTTTTTGCTGAAGCGATTCCAAACTTTCGGCTTCTGTGGAAATATCTACCTCCCCGCCCCCTCCCGCTTACCAAAAGCTACATTTCCCCTGTTTTCGCCTTCCTTTCTAAGTTCAAACCTTCACTCCTTGCTTGTAGCACAACCTCCTCGTCGGCGACCCTCCTTCATGCTGCTCGGCCTCGCCTATCCAGGCAGGTAATCCACACCCGACTCCCATACCCCTCCTCCTTCCACATCCCACATGCCCCGACCGCTGGCGCGAGCGCGACACCTTCCACCCAAATCACTGACCCCTCCACCAAATAAGCGCCACCCTAAGCCATGGTGCATGCACTATAGCCAGGATATCGAGGAGCATTTGGCAGCGGAGAAGCAAATCGCGGTCGCGCGCGCGGATGAGGTCGCGATGGCTGCCATTCGTGCCAACCCCCATATCTTGGAGGAGCACCTCGCCATCGAGGCCACCGTCGACGCCTCGCGCGCCGACGCCGCGACGCGGTTGGCTGCTTTAAACAACTGTTCGTGGCGTTTTTTCGAGGCCACCGTCGGTGCCTTCGACGAAGACTACGAGGTGTTTTCTCAGCGTGCACATGCTTACCTCATCTAGAGAGCCAGTAGGTTGGTGCCCGGAGCGGCTTAGGCAACTCACCACTATGACGAGGGCACCACGATGTGGAGGCCTCGCCCTCTTCCATGTCCAAGGAGCCAATCGTCATCGATATCTTTGACAATGAGGATTAGCTTGTCTTATTAGCTCACTATAAGGACCCATGTTCAGTTTGCTAGCTACTGCCTTTCCTTAACAAATTCCAGTGAATTGTGTTATCTACTTTTACCATGCAATCTTCTGCTCTAGTGTATATGTTCTATATGTCGTGCAATGTGGTGTTTAGTTAACTGTTTGGTTCAATTCTGCAAATGTGATGTTCAATTCTTCAGGATGCAATTTTCCAAGTTGTCAAGCATGCTTGGTCTGGTTAATTGTCTGGTCTTCTATTAGGAGTATGTTATATTATACAATGTGGTGCTCAATTAACGTTTGATTCATTTGTTGTGGTGTTTAGTTAACTCCTTGGTTCAATTCTGCAATGCGATGTTCAATTGTTGTGGGTGCATTCTGTTATTGTATACCATGTGAGAAATAAATTGAATTTGGTTGTACTAAATACATGAGAAACAAATACAATTGCTATATTTCCAAGTTGTTAAGCATGTTTGGTTTGTTTAACTCTCCGATCTTCTATTAGGATTATGTTATATTGTGCAATGTGGTGCTCAGTTAATGTTTGGTTCATTTGTTGTGGTGTTTAGTTAACTGCTTGGTTCAACTCTACAATGCGATGTTCAATTGTTGTGGGTGCATTCTGTTATTGTATACCATGCCAGAAATAAATCGAATTTGGTTGTACTAAATACATGAGAAACAAATACAATTGCTATTTCCAAGTTGTTAAGCATGCTTGGTTTGGTTAACTGTCTGATTTTCTATTAGGAGTATGCTATATTGTGCAATGTGGTGCTTAGTTAACGTTTGATTCATTTGTTGTGGTATTTAATTAACTGCACTTGCATGGTCCGTTGTCTAATAGCACATTATTGTGCAATTACAGGAACCATTCTAATATTTAGGTTTTTAACAATTTGGTCTTGCACATGTAGGTCCTCCTGTCAGAGGTTTTGACCCACTATTCGACCCTTTTTGCATATGGGGAAATGAGTTGTCCATGAATATCAATCAAGTCAAGAAACTCAGAAAGATTGTTAGGATAAAGAAATTAGTGACAAAAAACAACAAGATCTTTTTCTGCACAATGATGAAGACATCAGTTCATTACAAGATGGTACTAACTATTATACCTTGCCTTTTTTATTCATTTGCCCAATTTCCAATATAGAGAAGATATTTATGCACACCCTTATTTTCAGGCCTTTCCAAAGCAGTTCACTGATGATTACCTCTCAAACCACCTCTATGGTCAGGAGGCGAGGAAGGTTTTCATACAACACCCATGGTTCAATATTGAAGTGTTCCTGAAGAGGACGAAGGACGGACGGTTAATCATCCATATGCACTAGCCTTAAGTTGCAAAGACCTTCAGCATGAATGAAGGCTCAATATTCGCCTTCCGCTTCAGCAGTTTTCCATATGAGATTTATCTGTCTATATACCATCTATGATGCTAATTTTGAAAGGTTCTACATGTTGCATGTGAAACTTGGTGCTGGTGCAGTTGTGTAATGGGGTAGCTGAGTGCTGAAGCTATATCATGTTGTACTCTGATGTATTTCAATTATGAAATCCCGCTTCCTTAATATGGAAATGAAATATATTATGTGCTTAATATGAATGTCAATTATATTAATAAATGAATTATGAATAATAGGGCAATTAGCCTACAAATGGCGAATTAGCCTGCTAATTGGGTTTTGCTATTGCAAAAGGTTGTTGAGAAAATACCGTGGGCGATGACCTCAGGCAATGCACACAGTTTCTAGGAATAAACCGTGTTGGATCAATGAACAATCACACACGGCCTTCTCTTGAAAACTGTTTGCGTTAGGCCACCTTGCGCGAACGTTAACCATATAAAAACTGTGTGTGATGGACAGCCTTTGCCACACAGTTTCTTCTATGCACCCTGTGTGGTGCATTCAATAACGCAAACGATAAAATTGTTAATATCGTGTGTAATGGAAACACTATCACAAACGATTTAACGGGGAAAATTGTGTGTGATGTACCTGTGAACAGAAACGTTTTCCTTGGAGCGACTGTGTGGGATGTACATACGAACGGAAACGTTTAGCGAGGACTGACTGTGTGGGATGTACTTGTGACTGGAAACAATTTCGCCTGTATAATTGTATTTTTTAGCTCTACTGTACGTATTTCCGTATTTGAGCACTCGCCGGTCGCGCACGACCTCATTTTGCCGAGCATGTGTGCCAGGAGGGCATATCCCCGATGATTTTTGGGTCGTGTGGGAAGGATCCCCTATCGCCGTCACTCACTAGGCGATGGTTCCAAATGCCATCACGGAAAGGGGTCAGAAACCGTTTGTATAGCACCGACGTGTACCAGTGGGTGCACTAGTTTGGGTAAGAGATGATGATACAAGTGTAATATGGATAGTAGATATTGATTTTTGTAATAGGAACAATAAAAAACAACAAGGTAGAAATTGATAAAACGGAGCACAAACGGTATTGCAATGCTTGAAAATGAGGCCTAGGGTCCATAATTTTGCTAGTGCAATCTCTCAGCAATGCTAATATAATTGGATCATATAACCGTCCCTCAAGGTGCGATGAAGAATCACTCCAAAGTTCCTATCTAGCGAAGAACATAAGAAGAAATCGTTTATAGGGTACGAAACCACCTCGAAGCTATTCTTTTCGATCGACCTATCCAAGAGTTCATACTAAAATAACACCAAATAATTTCAGATTCATAATACTCAATCCAACACAAAGAACCTCGAAGAGTGCCCCAAGATTTCTACAGAAGAAACAAAGACAAGAGTGTGCATCAGCCCCTATGCGTAGATTACCCCAATGTCACCTTGGGAATCTGCAAGTTGAGTGCCAAAACATATCAAGTGAATCAAAATAATACCCCATTGTCACCACGAGTATTCATTTGCAAGACATACATCAAGTGTTCTCAAATCCATAAAAGTATTCAATCCGATAAGAACTAAATCTCAAAGGGAAAACTCAATTCATCACAACAAGATAGAGAGGGGAAAACACCATATGATCCAACTATATTAGCAAAGCCCACGATACATCAAGATCGTGCCATCTCAAGATCACGAGAGAGATAGAGAGAGATTAAACACATAGCTACTGGTACAAACCCTCAACCCCGAGGGTGGACTACTCCCTCTCATTGTGGTGGCCGTCGGGATGATGAAGATGGCCACCGGTGATGATTCCCCCCTCCGGCAGGGTGCCGGAACGAGGTCTAGATTGGTTTCTCGTGGCTACGGAGCCTTGCGGCAGCGGAACTTTTGATCTAGGGCTACCCTAAGGGTTTTTGGGATATTTGGTGATTTATAGGGCAAAGAGGGGGTGCGGGAGGCCACCGAGGTGGGCACAACCCACCTGGGCGCGCTCGGGCCCCCAGGTGCGCCCTGGTGGGTTGTGCCCCCTCGGGGCACCCTCGAGGTGCCGCTCTAGCCCATTGGATGTCTTCTGGTCCATAAAAAATCCACAAAAAGTTTCGTGGTGTTTGGACTCCATTTGATATTGATTTCCTGCGATGTAAAAAACAAGAAAAAAGCAACAACTGGCACTGGGCACTGGGTCAATAGGTTAGGTCCAAAAGATGATATAAAGTCACTATAAAATGATTGCAGAACATCCAAGAATGATAATAAAACAGCATTAATACTTCATAAATTATAGATACATTGGAGACGTATCGATATGTCAGTCCAAATATCATATAAAATGTTTCCAAAAGTGTATAAAAGTTGTATAATATTGGCATGAAACTATAAAAAAATATAGATACGACGGAGACGTATCATCATTCCCAAGCTTAATTCATGCTCGTCCTCGAGTAGGTAAATGATAAAAAAGATAATTTTTGATGTGGAATGCTACCTAGCATAAACTTGATCATATGTCTAATCATGGCATGAATATTAAGACATAAGTGATTCAAAGCAATAGTCTATAATTTGACATAAAGACATCAATACTCAGGCATCCCAACAAACAATCATGTCTTTTAGAATATCAATGCTAAAGAAAGCTATCCCTGCAAAATCATATAGTCTTGTCATGCTCTGTCTTCTTAACACAAAGTATTTATCATGCACAACCCCGATGACAAGCCGAGCAATTGGTTCATACTTTTTAATGCACTTAGCTTTTTCAACCCTCACGCAATACATGAGCCCAAGCCATGGATATAGCACTATAGGTGGAATAGAGTATGATGATAGGGGTAAATATAGAGAAGACAAAAAGGTAATAAAGTCTCACATATATGCGGCTAACCAACGGGCGATGGAGATGCCCATCAATTGATATCAACGTGAGGAGTAGGGGATTGCCATGCAACAAATGCACTAAGAGCTAAAAGTGTATGAAAGCTCAATATGAAAACTAAGTGGGTGTGCATCTAATCCTATAATGAAAAATTCCCACTAGTATATGAAAGTGACAACATAGGAGACTCTCCATATGAAAAACATGGTGCTACTTTGAAGCACAAGTGTGGAACTAACATGCCCCTTCTCTCTTTATTTATTTTCTCTCTCATTCTCCGGAGTCTCATCCTGACTTGTGGGGGAATAATAGTCTCCATCATCCTTTCCTCACTAGGGCAATGCTCTAAAAATGAGTAATAATGATCATCACACTTCTATTTACTTACAACTCAATAGAAATAAAAATTACAACTCGATACCTATAATAAAGAATGACTCTATATGAATGCCTCTAGCGGTGTACCAGGATGTGCAATGAACTAGCATAACAACATATCAAAAAATGGACAAGCCAGGGAAATATCATGCTAGCTATCTTACGATCATGCAAAGCAATATGACAATGAATGCTCAAGTCATCAAAATGGAAGCGGTGGAAGTTGCATGCCAATATATCTCGGAATGGCTATGGAAAGGCCATAATAGGTAGGTATGGTGGCTATTTTGAGGAAGATATAATAAGGCTGATAGAGCGTATCATATCACGGGGTTTGGATGTACCTGCGAAGTTTGCACCACACCTCGAGGTGAGAAACGGCAATGCACGTGTAGCGACCAGACCTCAAACGGTCCAATCTCTGTGCTCCGGTGTCATCCCTGGATCAGTAATGCTGACACCACACAGTACTTGAAGGGTTTATAACAGAATAGCAATCACACACTTATTACATCGAGTGTCTCAATAGAGAACTTAAATATGGCTTAAGGCCATCTAACAATGATAACAGCGGAAGGCTTGGAAGATAACTGAGTCCATCAACTCCAACGACATCACTGAGTATAGAACCCCGACCTAAAACTCCTTAATCATCGTCTGAAAAGTCTGCAACATTAACGTTGCAGCCCGAAAACGGGTCAGCACTAGGAATATGCTGGCAAGGTAACACATAGAGAATAATGGAAAGACACAGCTATTCTACATGCATATTTGGCTGGTGGAAAGCTATATGGTTATAGTTTTGCGTAAAGCCAATTTTTCCCTACTGCAAAGGAATAAATTTATTTAACTATTATGGTGGTTGTTAAACATTGAGAATGGTTGACAGCATCCTCAATCCCAATTAAAATAATCATCATTAAAGCCCAACAACATTAATTATAGTAACATGATGAGATTCACATGATAATCCAGGTACTAGATACTCAAGATGTCCATAACCGGGGACACGGCTAACCATGATTAGTTTATACACTCTGCAGAGGTTTGCGCACTTTTCCCCACAAGACTCGATCGCCTCCGTTTGGTTTCTCGCACTACACGGTGTTTGAGAAACGGATGACCGAGACATAGTCTTTCAGAAGCACTAGCACCTTACGATGGGTAGACCGTACCACCTACATCCCCTACATCTGCTAGTCTACCACTGTAAGAGTTCGCACGACTTAGTCAACTATACTAGAGCCCATAATAGCTTGTGGCTGCACACGGAAGTTTCTAGCATGAATATTCTCATGATCCCTTTGAACCTGGGTGGCGGTCCAAAAGAAAACAGGCAATCCTGGAATACCCAGGTGCCTCAATCCACCAAGATGTGTATTTAAGTTGCCACCTTAGATAAACCATTGATTTAAAAAAATCTCACATCTGTCATGGATATCACTCACCCAATCCACATCTACTAGCATAGCATAGCAATAATAAGCAAACGTAGAAGTAACTCCCAAAGGTTTGATAATAAACAGGTAATAGGTACTACCTCAACTACTTTCCAAACCCACAATTTAATTAGATCCTAATCATGCAATGTGTAAGGATTGATCTAATGCAATAAAACTGGGTAGTAGAAGTATGATCAAAGTGTTACTTGCCTTGCTGAGGATCCAAGAAACCTAGTGATTCGAAGTAACAAGCGGCGCACTCCGGGTACTCTATCACAAACAAACAAGCATACAATAAGTACTCAACTAATGCACAGGTAAAACTCAAATAAGAGATCTAACCAGAAGGTTCAACTTAAGAACTCCGATTGGCAAAAAGAATCAAATCGAACGAAGCAACGAAAAACAAACGGCAAAAGAAACAGGCTTCGTTTACTATTCTGGATCTAAGGCAATTTTTACAGAAGCAAAAACTTGTTTAAGTTGGTTAAACGGAAAGAGGGTTTTGAGACGAAACTCCAGGTGCTTGAATTGCCTGATTCCGATAAACGAGCGAAAAGATAAACTAAAACAAAAATCAGATCAGAAATCGCGATCAGAAAAATCGCGGATGTAATCGGAGAAAAAGAAAAATGACGAACAGTTTAACGAACGAACGTTCATTAGCTGGATCTAAACGACGAACACGTTCGTTAAAACGTACGAATCGAGCGAATGCTCGCTAAATAGAATAAACCAAAATAAAACCAATCTGATAAAAAAATAAACCGCGGCTTTTAAAAAAAGGGCGGTTTTCTAAAGAAAACACCTCGGGCGGCGGGTCCGGCCAGGCGGCGGGGCGGCTCCGGCGAGCGGGCAGCGCGGGCGGCGGCGGGTCGGCGCTAGGGTTTGGGGCGGCTCGGGCTGGCTAGCTTGGGCCCCGGGCAGCGGCTTATAAGGGCTGCCCCGGGCGGAGTCCCGCTCGGGTACGGCCCGGAGTCGGTTCGCATTTTTTTAAAAATATTAACACGCAGAAAAACAAACAAAGAAATACTAAACGGACTCCAAAAATCCCAAAATAAATTTTCCCCGACTTCTAAAATCAAGCCGGACAAAGTGAACATTTATTTGGGGCCTAAATGCAATTTTGAAAAACGCATATTTTTCCTAAATTCAAATAAAATAGCAAAAAAAACAAATAAAATCTTATTTGATTTTTTATTAAATCCTCAATATTTCTTTATTTTGGGAAAGTCATTTTATTCCCTCTCTCATAATTTTTATAATAGAAATAATTGAAGATAAAATAAATAAAATCAAATGATCCTATTTTCAAAATTTGAGACAACTCAAATATGAAAATAACGAAATCCCCAACTCTCTCCGAGGGTCCTTGAGTTGCGTGAAATTTCTAGGATCAACCAAAATGCAATAAATATGATATGCAATGATGATCTAGTGTATAACATTCCAAATTGAAAATTTGGGATGTTACAAACCTACCCCCCTTAAGATGAATCTCGCCCTCGAGATTCGGGTTGGCTAGAAAATTGGTGAGGTTGGTCCTTGAGCAAATCTTCCTCTCGCTCCCAGGTGGCTTCTTCCTCCGTGTGGTGGCTCCACTAAACTTTGCAAAACTTGATAACCTTGCTGCGGGTTACTCGGCTGGCATACTCAAGAATCTTGACTGGTTTCTCCTCATAGGTCAAATCACTATCCAACTGAATCGCTTCCAGTGGTACCGTATCTCTCAGCAGTATGCCAGCCATCTCTGCGTGGCACTTCTTCAACTGGGATACATGAAACACGTTGTGAACTCCTAACAGTCCTTCGGGTAATTCCAACTTGTAGGCTACTTCTCCCATACGCTCCAAAACTTTGTATGGGCCTACAAAATGTGGCGCTAGTTTTCCCTTAACTCCTCGAAGTGGAGATACTCGAAGATAAACTCGGTCTCCGACTTTGTAAACTGTCTCCTTGCGTTTAGAGTCTGCATAACTCTTCTGCCTGGACTGAGCTACCTTGAGCCTATCGCGAATCAATTTCACTTTCTGTTCAGACTCCTTTATTAGATCCGGTCCAAACAACTGGCGGTCTCCAATCTCATCCCAAGACAATGGGGTCCTGCACCTCCTTCCGTACAAGGCTTCGAAAGGGGCCATCTTCAAACTAGTTTGATAGCTGTTGTTGTAAGAGAATTCTGCATACGGCAAATTCTCGTCCCAACTAGATCCGTAATCTAGCGCACAAGCTCTTAGCATATCCTCCAAAATCTGATTGACTCTCTCGGTCTGTCCATCTGTCTGTGGGTGGAAAGCTGTGCTAAACTCCAGTCTGGTTCCCAAAGTCTCATGCAACTGATTCTAGAACTTTGAGGTAAACTGGGTTCCTCTATCTGATACAATGCTCCTTGGAACTCCATGCAGACATACGATCCTGGTCATGTATATCTTTGCCAACTTTGCACTGGTATAGGTAGTCTTCACTGGAATGAAATGAGCTACCTTTGTCAAACGATCGACTACAACCCATATCGAGTCATAGCCTGAACGTGTTCTGGGCAATCCTGTAATAAAATCCATGCCTAGATTATCCCACTTCCATTCAGGTATCGGCAATGGTTGTAGCAATCCTGCTGGCTTCTGATGCTCTGCCTTCACTCTCTGACATACATCACAAACTGCTACATACTCCGCAATATCCTTCTTCATTTCGGTCCACCAAAAAATATCCTTCAAATCCAAATACATCTTGGTATTTCCTGGGTGAATCGAGTATGGTGAGTCATGGGCCTCTTGCAGAATTAGCTTCCTAATCTCCGAATCATTTGGTACATAGACACGGTCTTCAAACCATAGGGTATCGTGCTCATCCTCACGAAATCCCTTAGTTTTTCCTTTGCTCATTTTCTCCTTAATAGAAGCAATCTCCTTGTCAGTCCTTTGAGCTTCTCTGATCTTATCCATCAAAGTAGACTGAATCTCCAATGCTGCTACATAGCCTCTTGGAACTATTTCCAAACATAGCTCTCGAAGATTTTCGGCTAACTCCCTTGGTAAATCTCCCGTCATTAGGGTGTTGACATGGCTCTTATGGCTCAATGCGTCAGCTACTACGTTAGCCTTTCCAGGGTGATAATGCAATCTCATATCATAATCCTTGATGAGCTCCAACCATCTCCTTTGTCTGAGATTCAACTCCTTCTGTGTGAAAATATACTTCAAACTCTTGTGATCCGTGTACACCTCGCAATGGTTTCCAATCAGAAAATGTCTCCAAGTCTTCAATGCATGCACTACGGATGCTAACTCCAAATCATGCGTAGCATAATTCAACTCATGAGGCTTAAGCTGTTGTGAGGCATATGAAACAACTCTCCCTTCCTGCATAAGCACTGCTCCAAGTCCTCAACGTGAAGCGTCGCAATACACCTCATAATCCTTGGTCTGGTCTGGCAAAATCAACACTGGTGAAGTAACCAAACGTTTCTTCAACTCCTGAAAACTAGCCTCACATTCCTCTGTCCATATGAACTTGGTATCCTTCTTCAACAACTCAGTCATAGGCTTCGCAATCTTTGAGAAATTCTCAATAAACCTCCGGCAGTATCCTGTGAGTCCAAGAAAACTCCGAATCTCTCCCACGGTGGTTGGTGCTTCCCACTTGGTCACGGTATCAACTTTAGTGGGATCTACTGCTATACCTTCTCCGGATATAACGTGTCCAAGAAATCCAACTTCCTTCAACCAAAACTCACATTTGCTAAATTTGGCATATAATTGATGTTCTCTGAGCTTTCCAAGAACCAAACGCAAATGTTCCTTATGCTCCTCTTCATTCTTTGAGTAAACCAGGATATCATCAATGAACACTACGACGAACTTATCCAAGAACTCCATAAACACCTTGTTCATCATGTTCATAAAATATGCAGGTGCGTTAGTCAGACCAAATGACATAACAGTATACTCGTACAGCCCATACCTGGTGGTAAAAGCCGTCTTGGGTATATCCTGTTCCCGAATCTTCAACTGGTGGTATCCTGATCGCAGATCGATCTTGGAAAATACCTTAGCTCCTTGCAATCGATCAAACAGATCATTGATCATCGGTAGTGGGTACTTGTTCTTGATGGTTACTTCATTCAATCCTCGATAATCGACAACCATCCTTAACGATCCATCCTTCTTCTCCACTAGAAGTACTGGCGATCCCCAAGGTGAAGAACTTGGGCAAATATAACCTTTATCCAGTAACTCCTAAATTTGCTTCTTAATTTCCACCAAATCCTTTGCAGGCATCCTATATGGTCTCTTTGATATTGGCCCTGTGCCTGGCAATAGCTCAATCAAAAACTCAATATCTCTATCCGGTGGCATGCCTGGCAACTCTTCTGGAAATAATTCGGGGAAATCCTTCACTACTGGTACTTCCTCCTGCACAACTTCGGTTAAACAATTTACTTGAGTCCTCTTTGGCACATGTCGGGATACATACTTGATCCTTCTCCCTTCTGGGGTGGTAAGTAAAATTGACTTACTGGCACATTCAATATTCCCTTCATACTTTGATAACCAATCCATGCCTAATATCACATTCAATCCTTGGGATTCCAATACTATTAGGTCCGAGGGAAAAACATAGTTACCAATCTGTCGGGGAGGCTGATTCCACCAACACCTATGGGGACAGGGCCCCTTTCGGATCGGTGGGGGGCGGAGGTCGCACAAAGAGCGGATCGAGGCAGTACACGCGAGCGGTTTTTACCCAGCTTCGGGCCGCACGGATGCGTAAAACCCTACTGCTGCTTGTTTGTGTGTATTGAATTCTTGCTCAGGAGCGATGGACGCTGCCAGACTGAGCGTGAGAGTGTTCCTGGTGTTTCCAATGAGCCGAACTGGCCGAACCCCTCTATGTTGCACCTGGGCCTCCTTTTATACTTTCAAGGGGTCACCGACAGGTGGCAACGTAGACTAGAAGGGTAAAAATGGAAAAGGATGCGGTAGGTGCAGCTACCGCTACTGTGGATACAGTGCACCCTACCTAACTCTGACGGCAGGGGACAAGGGCATTAAATGCCTGTCTGAGTTGCCTAAACAGTGCAAAAAGTGACCGTTAGGAGCGCCACCGTTTGCCACGATGGCCTTCTCTTCATCTCCGCTTGCCACCGCGCACCCCTAGCTGCACGGCCCCCTGCTACGTGTGCTTGGGAGAGTCCTAGAGCGACACGTTAGCAGGTGTGCTGGAGCGCGGGCACGAAGTGGGGGTTTCTCGCGGCAAGCTCCTTGCCGCGGTCGTCGTCTTGTCGTGTTTGGGAGCTTGTCGCTCACCGGGCCTTGCCGGGACGCAGGGCGCGTCGCGGCAAGCTTTCTCGGTATGCCTTGAGTGGCCTTCCCGGCAAGCTCCTCTTGCTGGGGTCTTGTCTCTTCCTGGCAAGCTCCTCTTGCCGGGGCCTGGGTTGGCCTTCCCGGCAAGCTCCTCTTGTCGGGGCCTTAGTTTGAGTACTTTGTTCTTGAATGGTCTTTAAGGGAACCACGGAGGGTCTTGGCGGTCACCAGGCAAGCCTTGCCGCGGGGCGCTGCAACTGCCCGTGCACGAGTTCGGGATACTAGGGTACCCCTACTCTAGTACACCGACAGGAGCCCCCGGGCCTGGGCCATACACGGTGCCGAGCGCTGTTGGGCCAGGCCCAAAACAGTGCACGGGCACGCGCGGCCTAGGTCACGCCGCATATCTCTCCGCTCCCACCGCGCACGCCCAGAACGGCACGCGTCAAACGCGGCGTCGTGGGTGACGTGGGCGGCGTGCGCGGGGCTAAGCCCCTCGAGCATGCGTCAGGCCACGATGATGGGGACGGTTCACGCCCTCCTCCCTGAACGGAGGTAGGCGTGGGGGCGTGGTGCATTTACTGGACGGGGCTGGTGCGCGGTTTTCGGGACGCCCACTCCCCGCGATCACGGGGCGGAGCGAGGCCGCCTCACCCGTCGCCTTGGTTCTGCATCTCCGCCACGCGGCTCCCATGCGCTTGGGGTCGCGGACGGTGGAAGTGGGAAACTGGGCCGTCACGAGCAGAGGCAGCGGGTTGGCCTCGACTCCCTGCTCTTCCCGTGCCTTGATTCGCTAAGCGGGGCGGCCGAGCCCCCCCCCCCCCTCGCTCCTTTATAAAGAGTGGGAGGGGAGCGCAGAAACCCGCACTCTCTCATCTCCTCCTTTCTTCAGCTTCTGCTCCCCTTTCTCTCATCCGCCATGGAGAAAGGGAACCCAGGCCCTTCATCGGTGGCGGCGAGAGTCGCCGCCAGACAGCGCATCTCTCCCTCTCCCGCGCCCGTGGTGGGGGAGCCAGCCACAAGGGGAAGAGGGAGGGGGCGAGGTCGCGTACGAGGTCGAGGACGAGGTCGAGGCGCTCGGGGAAGAGGCGGGCGGGGCGGCGTGCCAGCTTCACCTCCGCCGGCGGGTCCTCCCCCCACGGCGGTCCATATAGGGGACGACCCTTGCGAGTTCTTCGGTTTCGCATTCCTCGGTCCATAAGAGGATGCATGATGAGGGATGAAAGACTTATCTGATATTGCAGCCCCGGGCAACTCTGGTTTGCCGTGGACGGTTCTTGGCACTCGCAGCCCCCAGCGATTCTGGCTTGCCGGGGCCCAGGTGCCGTCCGTTTTCTTCTTCTCTTGTCGTTGCCAGTCATGTCATAAGAACACTTTATTAGAGGCGCGACAAGTTGTTTTTGTAATATAACTCTATCTTAGGCAAAGAATTGTTGTGTTACTTCCTTTACTCGACTCTTGGCTTTGTATGGTTCTGCCCTACGCTTTCTAGGGAAACTTGCCGGCGCAGGTACCCTTGCCGCGAGCGCCGAGTGCAGAACTTCAGCAGCCTGCTGGCAGGGTCGCTACCGACAAGCAACCTTGTCGCAACTAGTTGCAGCTCACTTAAGTTGTTGAGCGGACTCGAAACAAAGTAAGTGCGCTAGCGGCTCACTTAAGTTGCTGAGCGGACTCGAAGCAAAGTAAGGGCGCTAGCAGCTCACTTAAGTTGTTGAGCTGACTCGAAACAAAGTAAAGGCACAACTAGCTACGAGTTGGTTCCTCCGCGCACAGGTTTTCCATACAAAGCACGGTCGTTCAAGGAAAATAACTCAAAAACTTAAAAAACTGATTGCTCAAGTTTTAGCAACTTAGCTTTTCTGTTGCTTCCCGACAAGGAGAAACTTTCTTGAATGGCCTGGTCCACACCATTATCTTCTCCTCCCCCCCCCCCCGGTAAGCTTTGTGGGCGAGGGAACCTTCCTTCTTTTGAGAAAGAAACAGAGAAATAAAGTAATGATATGGAGCCTTGGGCTCGTTATTGCTTACCGGGATTTGGTGCTGCACAAAGTGTCAGATAACATATGCAAAAAAGGATTATAGCATAAAAACTGACAAGATGTGCGGGGCACATGAACTTTACTGGTGCACGGGGTCTGCGCCCGGCTTTGTACAAAGGATTACATGCAACAGCAGCAAGACTTGTACAAAAGGTGGTTGCACGAAAAGCTTCCGGCAACCGCGCCTTACGGGTAAAACTTACGAAGATGTTCAATGTTCTAGGAGTTGCTCACCGGAATGCCATCTTCGGTCTCAAGGCGGACAGCGCCGGGCCTAGTGACTCATTTCACCCGATAAGGGCCTTCCCACTTCGGCATCAACTTGTTGGAATTCTTGGCGGACTGAACGCGCCGAAGAACAAGGTCGCCTTCCTCGAAGCTTCTGGCTTTAACTTTGCGGCTATGGTAGCGACGCAAAGCTTGCTGGTAGCGAGCGGCTCGCACAGCAGCCTGAAGATGGTCTTCCTCAAGGAGCAGCGCGTTATCTTGTCGCAGCTGCTCTTGCTCGAGCTCATCATAAGCGAGCACTCGAGGCGACTCGTAAACGAGTTCCGTGGGGAGAACTGCCTCCGCTCCGTAGACTAGAGCGAAGGGTGTCTGGCCAGTGGCTCGATTTGGCGTCGTCCTGATCGACCAAAGAACCACCGTCAGCTCCTCGATCCAGTTTCTTCTGCACTTGTGCAGCTTGTCGAAAGTTCTGGTCTTGAGGCCTCGCAGCACTTCAGTGTTTGCCCTCTCCGCTTGACCGTTGCTTCTCGGGTGAGCAACAGAAGCGAAGCAGACCTTGGCGCCAAGATCTTGGACATACTGCATGAAGGTGCGGCTCGTAAATTGCGTGCCATTGTCGGTGATGATCCTGTTAGGAACCCCGAAACGGCAAACAATCGACCTGAAGAACTTGACTGCTGACTGTGCTGTCACCTTCCTCACTGGTTCCACTTCCGGCCACTTTGTGAACTTGTCGATCGCAACGTACAAGAACTCAAAGCCCCCGACAGCTCAGGGGAAGGGGCCGAGGATGTTGAGCCCCCAGACCGAAAATGGCCAGGATAAAGGGATCGTCTGGAGAGCTTGAGCTGGCTGGTGTATCTGCTTGGAATAGAACTGGCACGCTTCACACTTGGTTACTTGTGCAGTTGCATCCTGGAGGGCTGTCGGCCAGAAGAAGCCTTGTCGGAATGCTTTGCCGACAAGTGCTCTTGCGCCAATGTGGTGACCACATATGCCTCCATGTATCTCTGCCAACAGTTGTTGTCCATCTTCCCGGCGAATGCACTTCAATTTCACACCATTGAGTCTTATTCTGTACAGTGTGTTGTCGACAAACTTGTACATACTTGACTGCCGGGCTACTCTTTCAGCTTCTTCTTGCTCTTCGGGAAGCTCTCCTGTTTGAAGGAAACGGACAATCTGCTGCGCCCATGCTGGAGTTTGCGGCTCGACAACAAGGACTAAAGGCGTATCTGTTGCTGCGGGAACATCCGCTTCTACGGCAAGAACCTGCTATTCGGCCGGAGCGTGATATTCCCCGGCAAGCTTGCCGGAGCAAAACTTGTCTGGAGCGTTTGCTTCAACAGAACAAACCAAGAGGTTCGCCGGAGCAGACTGCTCCTCAGCACTCTTGGCGTCGATCTTGGAGACCTTCTTGGCGGCGGCTTCGGGAAGCTCTGCCGGAAAGTAGTCACCAGAAACCAACTTCCTCTTCTTATTCTGTCCAGTTGATGGTGTCACGGATGGTTGAGTCAGCTTGAGCACAAAGATCCCTGGTTCCACAGGTAACTTTAGTGCAGTGCACTTTGACAGGCCATCAGCAATGTCGTTCTGAGCTCGTGGAACATGTTCCATTTGCAGGCCGTCAAAGTGTTCTTCTAGATTTCTCACTTCATCAACATAAGCTTCCATCAATGGACTCTGGTAGTTCTTGTTCACTTGGCGGACGACAAGCTGCGAGTCACCCCTTACAATGAGTTTCTTGATCCCAAGGTCAGCTGCGATTCTGAGGCTGGCAAGCAAACCCTCATACTCTGCAGTATTGTTCGTTGCTTGCTCCTTGGGAAAGTGCATCTGGACTACGTACTTGAGGTGCTCTCCGGTGGGTGCGATAAGCAGCACGCCAGCACCGGCGCCTTGCAGCGAGAAGGCACCATCAAAGTACATCAGCCACTCTTTGCTTGTCTCCTTGACGGGGATGCTCGTCTCTGGAATTTCTTCGTCTGGGGTTGGCGTCCACTCTGCTATGAACTCTGCCAATGCCCTGCTTTGGATCGTTGCAGTGCTCTCAAACTTGAGGCCAAAGCTTGACAGTTCCAATGCCCACTCGACAATCCTGCCTGTTGCTTCTGGATTCTGCAGTATCCTCTTCAGCGGAAAGCGAGTGACAACTGTGATCTCGTGTGCCTGGAAGTAATGGCGCAGCTTTCTCGGGGCCATGAGGAGGCCGAAAAGCAATTTTTGCACACCAGAGTACCTCGACCTAGCCCCCTGGAGAAAGGAGCTGACAAAGTAAACTTGGCGCTGCACCATCTTCTTCTGCACCTCCTTGCACGTCTGCGCAGATTCAACTTTGTCGGGGCCAAAGCTTGTCGGAGAAGCCCCCTACTTGTCGCTGGATTCACTTGTCGCGGTCGCTGGCTCATCATCCGCCTCCCTCTCCGCTACTAACGCAGCACTAACCACTTGATTGGTTGCTGCCAGATATAGCAGCAACTTCTCTTGTGGCTTAGGTGCGACAAGTATTGGAGTGGAGGACAGGTACCTCTTCAAGTCCTGCAGCACGGCCTCCGCTTCCGGAGTCCATTTCATTGGACCTGCCTTTTTCAATATTTTGAAGAATGGCAGGGCGCGCTCAGCAGACTTAGAGATAAACCTGCTGAGAGCAGCCACGCAACCGGCAAGCCTTCGCACATCCTTGACGCGCTTCGGTGCTTCAATCTGCTCGATGGCCTTGATCTTGTCGGGGTTGGCTTCAATTCCCTGCTGAGACACAAAGAACCCGAGAAGCTTGCCAGAAGGGACTCCAAACACGCACTTCTCGGGGTTGAGCTTGAGGTTGATCTTGCGCAGATTTGCAAAAGTTTCTTCTAAATCTTGGATCAGGGTAGCCTTGTCCTTGTTCTTGACCACTATATCATCCATGTAGGCTTCCACATTTCTGTGTATCTGTGGCTCAAAAGCGACATGGACTACTCTTGCAAATGTTGAACCAGCATTCTTCAACCCAAATGGCATCCGTACAAAACAGTATGCGCCACAAGGGGTGATAAATGCGGTTTTTTCCTCATCCTCTTCTGCCATGAAGATCTGATGGTATCCTGAGTATGCATCAAGAAATGAAAGCAAATCACATCCATCTGTGGAGTCAACAATCTGGTCAATGCGCGGCAAGGGAAATGGATCTTTGGGACAAGCTTTATTGACATCAGTGAAGTCTATACAAAGCCTCCATTTCCCGTTCGCCTTGCGCACAACTACAGGATTGGCCAACCACGTGGGATGGAGCACTCCTCTGACAAGGCCTGCTGCTTCCAATTTCCTGATCTCTTCTGCAATGAACTCTTGGCGCTCCACCGCTTGCTTCCTGACTCTCTGCTTGACGGGCCGCGCATGAGGACAGACGGCAAGGTGGTGCTCGATTACTTTCCTGGGAACACCGGGGATATCAGACGGTTGCCATGCAAACACGTCAACATTCGCCCGCAGGAAAGCAACAAGCACACTTTCCTATTTGGGGTCAAGCGTGGCACTGATGGTGAAGGTACCACCAGTGCCGTCCTTCTTGGCGGGCACCTTCTTGGTCTCGGGTGGAGCTGCCATCGTCTTCTTGCACTTGCCGGTGGAGCTCGATGGTGCGTCCTCGACGGTAGCGCAGCACTCCGAAGAGGTGCGCTTGCCGGAGTGGGCATCAGAGCTCTTGCCGGACTTTGTCTTCTTCTTCCCCCCGGGAGCTTCAGCGGCAAGTATGTTGTGATCGGCTGCGGCTGCTGCTTCCCGGTAGATCTTGTCGGCGTAGATAAGGGCATCTTTCTTGTCGCCGGGGACAGAGATGACACTTATTGGGCCTGGCATCTTGAGCATGTTGTATGCATAGTGAGAGGCTGCCATAAACTTGGCGAGCGCTGGACGGCCAAGGATCCCATTGTAGGGCAATGGAAAATCGGCAACGTCAAATGTGACCCTCTCAGTTCTGAAATTCATCTCGCTGCCAAATGTGACCGGCAGCGTGATCTTTCCCTTCGGCTTGCTTCTTCCCGGACTAATTCCTTGGAATGTGCCGGTCTCTTCGAGCTCGCTGTCAGGGATCTGAAGTCTCTGGAGGACCGCGGAGGATATCAGGTTCAAGACGGCCCTGCCGTCAACTAGCATCTTCGTGACCTTGAGGTTGCGGATAGTTGGTGAAACCAACATCGACAAGCACCCGACCGCAGTTACGCGATCAGGGTGATCCTCAATGTCGAAGATGATAGGCGTGCTGGACCATTTCAGAGGCTTGCGTGACTCTATGGATGGCTCTGCTGCATTCACTTCCCGCATCCATTGCTTGAGTTGGCGGTGCGAAGTATGCAGAGAAGCACCACCGTTAACGCACATGACCTCTGTGGCTTTCTGAAATTCCTGCTCGTCGGCGTCGTCATCATCCATGTCTTCATCGTCATCGTCATCTTCATCCTTGTCGCGGCCGCGGGGAGGCCTATCTCCTTGCCGCTGCTTGATCTTGCCGCGGCGTCCCCCTCGGCCGGGACGTTTCTTGCCGGATCCACCAGTTCCTTCCTGGGCCTTCTCCTTGTCGCGCCGCTCGTACTCAGCTTTCTGTTGCTCAACAAGCTGTTCGACTTTCTTGCAATTCTGGAGATCGTGGCCCTTGGTGCGGTGAATCTTACAATACTGCTTGCCGGAGCTGACCTGCTTGTCGGCGGCCGCCAAAGGCTGGGCCTCCTTGTCGGAGCCACCAGCTTTAGCTTCCTTGGCGCCACCTCCGTTGCCGGACTGCTCGACAGCTAGCACTTCCTTGCCCTTCCTCCTTCTATTGTTCCGCCGCCGGCCTTTCTTTGCCGGGGCGGCATCCTCACTGTCAGATCATCCTGCTCCTACATCCTCTCCGGGGAGCCTTCTCCCCTCTTCAGCGCGTGCACACTTGTCGGCCAGGGCGTAAAGCTCGCTGACGTCTCTGATCTTACACATCGCCATCTCCACCCTCATCCTTCGGTTTCGCACGTTCTGATGGAACGCGCTGATGATCGCGGCGGGGTGGACGTCTGGGATGTTGTGCTGTACACGTCTGAATCTCTGAATGTACTTGCGCAGTGGCTCTCCTTCCTTCTGGGCGAGCAGATGAAGATCGCTTTCTTGGCCATGTGGCTTGTGGCTGCCTGTAAAGGCGCCGAAAAACTGATGGCACAGATCAGCCCAGGAGGATATGGAGTTGTCCGACAAGTGCATGAGCCAGGATCTGACATTGGGCTTGAGTACCAGCGGGAAGCAGTTGGCAAGGATCTTGTCGTCCCGTCCCCCGGCAGCCTGCACCGCGATGGTGTAGATGCTGAGAAACTCCGACGGATGCGTCTTGCCGTCGTACTTATCTGGTACGTCTGGTTTGAAATTCTGTGTGCTGGGCCACTGGACTTGCCGCAGCTCACGGGTGAACGCAGGACAACCTACCGCGTACGGTAGATCGCCTGGTTCCCCTGGCGCATGCATGTCAACAGAGGGCCCAGCGCGCTTGTCGGATTGACGTCGCGCTTCTCTTCGGCGCTCGATGCGGGTTCGAGCGTCTTCTTGTTGTCATTCATGGAGAACTTGGCGCTGGTCGCAACGAGCTCGTGGGTCAGACGACGCGGTGGAGCCGCTGTCGGGGTGAACCCGGCGAGTCGGCGACTTTGGCCTTTGTAGTGGAGAGTGCATGGAAGTCGCACCTTCCCCAGTCTTGTTGCCATCGGCTCGCGTCCGGCTGTCCTGCCGCGGCAGCGAGGTGCTTGGTTGCCGCGCAGTGTCGCCGTTGGCGAAACCGATGAGGCTCTGGATAGTGGCCCTCCATTCGTCGGTCTTGTCCGCCATCGGAGGGTAATCCAGGAGTAACTGGGCCAGCGCCAAGGCTTCCGCCGGCGTGGTGGGCGGCAGAGGTGAACGGTGCGAGGAGCGGGACATGCTCGGACTCCTAACCAAGTTAGAAGGAGCAGTGTCCCGTCCAGGCGACCGCACCTCGCTGGGGCCAGCATGCTGGCGTGCATGCTGGTCTTGAACGCCACGTGAACCACCAGCTTGATCTTGGGCCAGCGGACGTATGGTGCTGCGAACGCTATGACGCTGCTGGTCCCGCCCTTCCTGAGATGGGCGCGGTGGGCGTATGGGCGCCGAGGTCTGCGCGGCCTTGTCCTTGGACTTGGCAGCGCTGTGGGCACCCTCGTCGATGTCCATTCTTCCGCCGGCGTCCACTCCACCGTCTGCCTGCTCCGGAGGTGGTGGAAGCGACGCAGACGGGGTTGTTGCCCCCGAAGCCTTCTTCTTCGGTGGCATGTCGGTGAAGACGATGAAGATTTAGCTCGCGTGCATGCTGGATCGGGTTCGCACGATCTCAACGCCCCTACCTGGCGCGCCGGAGATGTCGGGGAGGCTGATTCCACCAACACCTATGGGGACAGGGCCCCTTTCGGTTCGGTGGGGGCGGAGGTCGCACAAAGAGCGGATCGAGGCAGTACACGCGAGCGGTTTTTACCCAGCTTCGGGCCGCACAGATGCGTAAAACCCTACTGCTGCTTGTTTGTGTGTATTGAATTCTTGCTCAGGAGCGATGGACGCTGCCAGACTGAGCGTGAGAGTGTTCCTGGTGTTTCCAATGAGCCGAACTGGCCGAACCCCTCTATGTTGCGCCTGGGCCTCCTTTTATACTTTCAAGGGGTCACCGACAGGTGGCAACGTAGACTAGAAGGGTAAAAATGGAAAAGGATGCGGTAGGTGCAGCTACCACTACTGTGGATACAGTGCACCCTACCTAACTCTGACGGCAGGGGACAAGGGCATTAAATGCCTGTCTGAGTTGCCTAAACAGTGCAAAAAGTGACCGTTAGGAGCGCCACCGTTTTCCACGATGGCCTTCTCTTCATCTCCGCTTGCCACCGTGCACCCCTAGCTGCACGGCCCCCTGCCACGTGTGCTTGGGAGAGTCCTAGAGCGACACGTTAGCAGGTGTGCTGGAGCGCGGGCACGAAGTGGGGGTTTCTCGCGGCAAGCTCCTTGCCGCGGTCGTCGTCTTGTCGTGTTTGGGAGCTTGTCGCTTACCGGGCCTTGCCGGGACGCAGGGCGCGTCGCGGCAAGCTTTCTCGGTATGCCTTGAGTGGCCTTCCCGGCAAGCTCCTCTTGTCGGGGTCTTGTCTCTTCCCGGCAAGCTCCTCTTGCCGGGGCCTGGGTTGGCCTTCCCGGCAAGCTCCTCTTGCCGGGGCCTTGGTTTGAGTACTTTGTTCTTGAATGGTCTTTAAGGGAACCACGGAGGGTCTTGGCGGTCACCCGGCAAGCCTTGCCGCGGGGCGCTGCAACTGCCCGTGCACGAGTTCGGGATACTAGGGTACCCCTACTCTAGTACACCGACACAATCCTTAATGGTAACCGATCACACCATAGACTAGCCATATATTCTGCTCCAGGCGAGGTTACTAACATGGATGACCTAAGGGCTTGGGTTGGCAGTTTATACTTATCCACAAATCCCCTTGATATGTATGAATGGGATGCACCAGTATCGAAAAGAACAAGTGCAGTAAATGACTTAACCATAAACTTACCGATTACTGCATCCGGCTGCTATTCAACCTCCTCCACATTAACGTGGTTCACCTGTCCCCTGTTGAAAGGGTTCGGCTTCTTCCCAGAGCTTCCATTGCCATTTCCATTCTGTGATTCAGGACATTCATTGGCATAATGTCCGGTCTTCTGGCACTTAAAGCAAGTGACTTGGCTCAGGTCTTTCTTGGCTGGGGTTGATGGGTTGGTGCGGTTCTGGCCGTTGCTTCCTCCATTCCCATTACCATTCTTGGGGCCATTGTGATTGTGCGAGGTACCTCCTCCATGGGTATGCTGAAAATGTCCTCCCGGTCTAGGGGTAAAACGTGGCTTCTGCTGAGCTCCTAAATTGTACTTTCCTTGTGCATACTTCCTCTTGCGATTTTCAATTTGTTGCTGCTTCCCTTCAATCATAAGAGCACGATCTACCAACTCCTGGTAGTTGTTGAAGGTTGCTACCATCAACTGCATGCTCAACTCATCATTCAGTCCTTCCAAAAACTTCTCCTGCTTTGCTGCATCCGTAGCAACGTCATCTGGGGCATAACGTGCTAATTTACTAAAGTCCTCCACATACTGGCCAACTGTCCGTCCTCCTTGGCGCATGTTGCGAAACTCTCGCTTCTTCATGGCCATAGCTCCTGCTGAAACATGGGAAGTTTGAAAAGCCTGCTGAAACTGGTCCCATGTGATAGTATCGACAGGGAAAGTGGATGTGAAATTCTCCCACCATGATGATGCGGGTCCTTCAAGCTGATGTGCGGCAAACTTCACCTTCTCCGCATCAGTGCATCCTGCTGTGGTCAACTCTCTAGCTGTCTTGCGGAGCCAATCATCTGTTACTATCAGCTCGGTGCTACTGGAAAACACCGGCGGATTCAGCCTAAGAAAACGGGCTAAGTGGTCAATAGGTGGTGGTGGTGGTGGTGGGTTGTTGTTGTTGTTCCCTGATTCTGATTCTGGACTAGCAACTGCATCAATGTGTTCTGCTGCTGGATCAACTGAGTGAGCTCCGGTGGGAAGGTAAATCCAGGGTCACGTCTCGGAGGCATCTAAGGGTTTAGAAAAGATGAGATTTAAGAATAGAGGGGGTCTAAAGAGAAAACACTACCCATATGCACATGAGGCAAAAGCAAACAATTCACTTCATTCAATCAAACAAGGGCATACAATCGATCTAACTATCGCAAAAGTGCTCGGACTACTATATTTACATGGTGGACTACTACTACTGTTGGGGTGGTCTACTAGAAATATTATTCGGTTGCAGACTCCATGATATCTGCTCCAGCTTCATCAACATAGTCATCATTGCTATCATCTGGATCCGAGTCGGTGTCGTCGATGATGATGTAGTCTTCCGGGCGAATCTCCTTGGGTTCTTTGTCTTCATCTACTGGCGTAGGGCCTCCCATAAATATTCCAATCTTCTTGATCAGATTGTCATTCTTCCCCACTAATACTTCGATTTCCTCTTCATAATCTTCACGCGTAGCCTTGAGTTCTTCCTCCAGTTCCTTGATTCTTGTCCTTGCCTTCTTCAGGTCTATCATGTCGGCGCACATTTGGTTCTCCTGACGTCGAATGTGCTGGTTTAACTCCTGGATAAAAGCTGCAATTGATCTATCCTTTCTGGTGCTGATCATCTCCTAGTGCTCATCTCGGCGCCCACAAATCTGGTAGATAGTATCCTTGAGATCATTGCGGTAGACTTCTCCAATGCGTCACATGGCGATGTGAGCGGCCATGCTCTTTCCTAGACTCCAAGTTGGTGCATCAAAGGAAAACTCTATGGGCTTGGTGACTGGCATGAACGTCCTTCCAGGAAATTGAACTTGAATCATCCAACGCTCTTCTTCAGGTAAAGTGGCGTTGTAGGTTCCGGTGAAGCTTGGTACTCCTATGTTCAGATATCTAGTGACTTCCTTCAAGTGACGTCCAAAGGGTGTATCTTCATCCGGTTGTGTGAACTTGTTCCTTGCATCCGCCATCCTAAAGAGTAGAAAAGATGAGAGGTCAGAAGAGAAGAGAGTGAGTAGTGATCTAGGTCTTTAGCTTAGTGGTCGTGTCCTACAATCAACATGTGCTCTGATACCATCTTGTAGCGACCAAACCTCAAACGGTCCAATCTCTGTGCTCTGGTGTCATCCCTGGATAAGTAATGCTGACACCACATAGTACTTGAAGGGTTTATAACAGAGTAGCAATCACACACTTATTACATCGAGTGTCTCAATAGAGAACTTATTACAATAAATATGGCTTAAGGTCATCTAACAACGATAACAGCGGAAGGCTTGGAAGATAAGTGAGTCCATCAACTCCAACGGCATCACTGAGTATAGAACCCCGACCTAAAACTCCTTAATCGTCGTCTAAAAAGTCTGCAACATTAACGTTGCAGCCCGAAAACGGGTCAGCACATGGAATATGCTGGCAAGGTAAAACATAGAGAATAATGGAAAGACACAGCTATTCTACATGCATATTTGGCTGGTGGAAAGCTCTATGGTTACAGTTTTGCGTAAAGCCAATTTTTTCCTACTGCAAAGGAATAAATTTATTTAACTATTATGGTGGTTGTTAAACATTGAGAATGGTTGACATCATCCTCAATCCCAATTAAAATAATCATCATTAAATCCCAACAACATTAATTATAGTAACATGATGAGATTCACATGATAATCCAGGTACTAGATACTCAAGATGTCCATAACCGGGGACACGGCTAACCATGATTAGTTTATACACTCTGCAGAGGTTTGCACACTTTTCCCCACAAGACTCGATTGCCTCTGTTTGGTTTCTCGCACTACACGGTGTTTGAGAAACGGATGACCGAGACATAGTCTTTCAGAAGCACTAGCACCTTACGATGGGTAGACCGTACCACCTACATCCCCTACATCTGCTAGTCTACCACTGTAAGAGTTCGCATGACTTAGTCAACTATGCTAGAGCCCATAATAGCTTGTGGCTGCACACGGAAGTTTCTAGCATGAATATTCTCATGATCCCTTTGAACCTGGGTGGCGGTCCAAAAGAAAACAGGCAATCTCGGAATACCCAGGTGCCTCAATCCACCCAGATGTGTATTTAAGTTGCCACCTTAGATAAACCATTGATTTAAAAAATCTCACATCTGTCATGGATATCACTCACCCAATCCACGTCTACTAGCATAGCATAGCAATAATAAGCAAACGTAGAAGTAACTCCCAAAGGTTTGATAATAAACAGGTAATAGGTACTACCTCAACTACTTCCCAAACCCACAATTTAATTAGATCCTAATCATGAAATGTGTAAGGATTGATCTAATGCAATAAAACTGGGTAGTAGAAGTATGATCAAAGTGTTACTTGCCTTGCTGAGGATCTGGGAAACCTAGCGATTCGAAGTAACAAGCGGCGCACTCCGGGTACTCTATCACAAACAAACAAGCATACAATAAGTACTCAACTAATGCACATGTAAAACTCAAATAAGAGATCTAACCAGAAGGTTCAACTTAAGAACTCCGGTTGGCAAAAAGAATCAAATCGAACGAAGCAACGAAAAACAAACGACAAAAGAAACAGGCTTTGTTTACTATTCTGGATCTAAGGCAATTTTTACAGAAGCAAAAACTTGTTTGAGTTGGTTAAATGGAAAGAGGGTTTTGAGACGAAACTCCAGGTGCTTGAATTGCCTGATTCCGATAAACGAGCGAAAAGATAAACTAAAACGAAAATCGGATCAGAAATCGCGATCAGAAAAATCGCGGATTTAATCCGAGAAAAAGAAAAATGACGAACAGTTTAACGAACGAATGTTCGTTAGCTGGATCTAAACGACGAACACGTTCGTTAAAACATACGAATCGAGCGAATGCTCGCTAAATAGAATAAACCAAAATAAAACCGATCTGATAAAAAAATAAACCACGGCTTTTTAAAAAAAATCGGGCGGTTGGCGACGGCGGCTACCTCGGGCGGCGGGTCGGGCGAGGCGGCGGGGCGGTGGCAAGGCGGCGCTAGGGTTTGGGGCGGCTCGGGCTGGCTGGCTCGGGCCCCGGGCGGCGGCTTATAAGGGCTGCCCCGGGCGGAGTCCCGCTCGGGTATGGCCCGGAGTCGGTTCGCGTTTTTTTAAATATTAACGCGCAGAAAAACAAATAAAAGAAATACTAAACGGACTCCAAAAATCCCGAAATAAAATTTCCCCGACTTCTAAAATCAAGCCGGACAAAGTGAACATTTATTTGGGGTCTAAATGAAATTTTGAAAAACGCATATTTTTCCTAAATTCAAATAAAATAGCAAAAAAACCAAATAAAATCTTATTTGATTTTTTTATTAAATCCTCAATATTTCTTTATTTTGGGAAAGTCATTTTATTCCCTCTCTCATAATTTTTATAATAGAAATAATTGAAGATAAAATAAATAAAATCAAATGATCCTATTTTCAAAATTTGAGACAACTCAAATATGAAAATAACGAAATCCCCAACTCTCTCCGAGGGTCCTTGAGTTGCGTGAAATTTCTAGGCTCAACCAAAATGCAATAAATATGATATGCAATGATGATCTAGTGTATAACATTCCAAATTGAAAATTTGGGATGTTACAGCACGGTACCGTAGAGGCTAGCAAATTGCAGAAAGGTAAGAGTGCGTATAATCCATGGACTCACATTAGTCCTAAAGAACTCATATACTTATTGCAAAATTCTATTAGACCTCGAAGCAAAGTACTACTACGCATGCTCCTACGGGATAGATTGGTAGGAAAAGACAATCGCTCATCCCCGACCGCCACTCATAAGGAAGACAATCAATAAAAAATCATGCTTCCAACTTCATAGCATAACGAGAGACTATACGTGCATGCTTCGGGAATCACAAACCTTAACACCAATATTTTTACTAAACACAACCGTTTACTAGTACTTCCCACATATTCCATCTCTATATCACAAAACTATTGTAAGGAATCAAACATATCATATTCAGTGATCCATAAGTTTTATGTAGGATTTTATGACTAACCATGCAATTGACCGTTGACTCCCTATACAGATATAAGTGAAGCATGAGAGTGTAATTCTTTCTACAAAAGACCATGCTCTAATAAATGTAAGTGAACCAAAAGAGCATTCTAAAAACAACGGTTTTCTAAGTGAAGAGAAACAGGCAATCCAAACTTCAAATGATATAAGTGAAGCACATGAAGCATTCTAAAAAGCCATACCCAAAAGATATAAGTGAAGTGCAATGAGCATTCTATAAATCAACCATGGGATATCTCATACCAGCATGGTGCATGAAAGAAAAGTGAAAACTAAATGCAGAAGACACTCCAAGATTTGCACATATCACATGAATGAAACAAAGACGAAAACATACCAATACTTGTTGAAGAAAGATGGGATGCCTTCCGGGGCATCCCCAAGTTTAGACGCTTGAGTATCCATGGATATTTACATGGTGTGCCTTAGGCATCCCCAAGCTTGAGCTCTTTCTTCTCCTCCTTCTCCTCATATCGATACCTCCTCGATCTTTGATCACTTCATCCACAGAAAACTCAACAGAAAGCTCGGTAAGATCTGTTAGTATAATAAAGCAAATCACTACTCTAAGTACTATTGAAAACCAAATCATATTTTGTTTTTGCATTGTAGCTACTGTATTATAAATTTTCAATGGCTTATACCACCGATAAAAATCGATGGTTTCATCAAAACAAGCAAAACAATGCATCAAAAACAGAATCTGTCTTAAACATGACAATCTGTAGTAATCTGAACATTCACCATACCTCTGGTACTCCAATAGTTCTGAAAAATTAGGAAGAAATAAACAATTTGTATAGCAAGACTATGCAAAAAGTTTCAGAAACTTTCAACGTTCCAGTAAAAATTTTAAAATCGTGCACTACAGCCAAAGTTTTTGTTTTTGCACCGCACATACCAACAAGCAATCTACTCATACTAAAGGAAAATCTTGGCACATTATTTTTGTAATAAAATGGAATTGTACAAGGGGATAATTATTTTTGTGAGAATCTTCATGAAAAATTCTACATTGTTTTCATGAGCATGAACAGAAGTGTGTTCAAGGTCGACCCTCACTTCTCCAATGCATAACTTCCAATCGCTTTTCTTTTGTGAAAAAGTTTTTACGTTCCCCTCTATATTTTTTGTTTTTAAACTTTATAAAAGCACTCAACAGAAAGTAATGAATCTCTAAAACTTCTGGGTTGTCTCCTTGGCAGTGCTTTCTTTAAAGCCATTAAGCTAGGCATAAAGTGCTCAAGTAATGAATCCACCCGGATCCCAAGGTATATCAAAGCCAATTTTAATTAATAATGATTTGGCATTTAGTTATGAGCACAAAGCAACATATATCATGCAATGAAGAAGTCTAACTCTCTTCCTATGCATCAGCATGTCATATATGAACAATTCATGCACATCAAGCAAAGGCCAATACATAGCATAAGCAGTTTCTTGCAATTTTATCGTGCTGGAAACGTAAAGAGGTAGAGATGTAGTTCCTCTCTCTTAATAATTGCAAGTAGGAGCAGCAAACATATGCATATTATATTCATCAAAACCATCATGTGTAATGGTAAAAGGGAACCCATCAATGTAATCCTTAATAAATGCAAACTTCTCCAACATAGTGTAGTTGGGAGAATTCAAAAATATAATAGGACTATCATGCGTGTGTGCAATAGCAACAATTTCATTCTTAATATAAGGAACTATAGAAAGTTCATCTCCAGAAGCATAATTCATATTGGCATCTTGGCCACAAGCATAGCAAGCATCAATTTCATCAAAAAGGGATATTTCAAAAGAATCTACGGGATCATAACAATTATCATAGCATTTATCATTCGATAAGCATGAAGGGAAATTAAATAATGTATGAGTTGAAGAGTTACTCTCATTAGAAGGTGCACACGGGTAGCTAATCCGCTCTTCCTCCTTTTGTTCTTCGCTCTCCTCATCATCTTTTTCATCTAATGAGCTCACAGTTTCATCAATTCCTTCTTCCATAGACTCCTGCAAAATATTAATCTCTTCTCGGACAGCGGAGATTTTCTCAATAAATTCATCAATATCGGGATTATATTTATAATTATCATAGCAATATTTAAGGATGGCAAAAAAAATTAGGTTTATAAACATCATCATCAAAAGCTTCATACCTTAAAAACAAAGATTCAATTTCATAAGCACCCTTTAAAGCAACAAATTCTTCTATTCGTTCCACATGATAATAATCATGTCTACCATTGGCATAAGAAGCCAATGTTTCATTATCATTAAATTTGCATGAAAAGGGAAGGTGTGAAGCATTCATCCTAGAGAAACAAGTAAAATCATATCTCTGGCATAAATTCCAAGCATACAAATGCAAAATATCAATTTGATCCCATAATAGTTTCCCTTGTGTCAAGTGATAATCCCTAAAGTATTCACGTTAATCTAGCTAACATTGCTCCCATTATCAAGTTGAATGGGGTTTTCTCGGTATTATCAAAGTAGTGCATAATATTTTTCACATAACGAGCATCGAGGGTTTTAGGAGGTTCCCCATCTCCATGAGTAGCAAGTACCACTACTTAGTGATAAAGCAAACAAGCACACACAAGAATATTCACCCCACGCTACTGCTCCGAGGCAACGGCGCCAGAAAATGGTCTTGATAACCCACAAGTATAGGGGATCGTCTGTAGCCTTCTTCGATAAATAAGAGTGTCGAACCCAATGAGGAGCTAAAGGCAGAACAAATATTCCCTCAAGTTCTATCGACCACCGATACAACTCTACGCACACTTGACGTTTGCTTTACCTAGAACAACTATGAAACTATTTTGCAATAATAAAACTACGAGTACTTTGCGAGAATAAAACTATGGATAAATTGCAAGGTAATAAAAGTAGATAGATTTTGTCAACAAGAAAGTCATTTGTCCCTAGGCAATCGATAACAAGTACTGGTAATCATTCTTGCAATTTTATATGAGGGAAAGGCATGAGCTAACATACTTTCTCTACTTGGATCATATGCACTTATGATTGGACCCCTAGCAAGCATCCACAACTACTAAAGATCATTAAGGTCGTGAAACCCAACCATAGCATTAAGTATCTAGTCCTCTTTATCCCATACGCAACAACCCACCTACTCGGGTTTAAGCTTTTGTCTCTCTCGCAACCCACCATAAGCAAATCATGAACGTATTGCAACACCCTACAGCAGGGACCCCTCACGTTTGCGCGAGACGGAGGGCACCGTAGGACAGCACCATAAATAAAATATTCAATCATACCAACCAAGATCATGATTAACCCACAGGACAAAACATATCTACCATAGATCACTGGGAAATAATATATGCAGTTGAGAACCATGTTTAAGTAGAGATTACAGTGGGGAGAAGGGGTGTTACGCCACTACATAGAGAGGGAGAAAGTTGGTGTTGACGGCAGCAAGATTGTTGATGTACATCGCCGTCACGATCCTAGCCCCGGCGGCACTCCGGCGCCACCGGGAGAGAGGGGGAGAGAGCCCCCTCCTTCTTCTTCTTCTTCCTTGCCCCCCCCCTAGATGGGAGGAGAGTTCCCCCTCTGGTCCATGGCCTCCATCGCGGCGGAGGGGCGGGAGCCCCTCCAGATTGGATCTCCCTCTCTGTTCTCTTTTGTTTCACGTTCCCCAATCTGGCCCTTCATAGTTTCTTAAATTCCCTGAGATCCGTAACTCCGATTGCGCTGAAATTTTTACACGATTTTTTTCCATAAATTATCTTTTTTGCGCCAGAAGAAGGGCCCAAACCACCTTACGAGGAGGTCATAAGACACCTGGGCGCGCCTGGCACCCCCTAGCGCGCCCTGGTGTATCTTAGGGGTTGTGGGCCCCCGTTTGCGTTGATTCCACCTCCCAAAAATCACACATATTCCAAAATAATTCTCCGTAAATTTTTATTGCGTTTGGACTTTGTTTGATATGGATTTTCTGCGAAACAAAAAACATGCAACAAACAGGAACTGGCACTGCGCACTGGATCAATATGTTAGTCCAAATAAATCATATAATATGTTGCCAAAAGTGTATAAAAGTTGTATAATATTAGCATGAAACAATCAAAAATTATAGATATGACGGAGACGTATCAATGCCATAACACAAAGAGAAAGAAGAACAAAACCAATGGTGAGGATTTTGATGAGTCCATATCATGTGATTATTTTGCTAATATTTTTGTGCCTACTCGGTAGGCTTCATGGATTTTTATCGCGTTCGCGCACTTCTTCTTGTCATTTTCCTCAGGTAAAGCTTTTTAAACCAAATATTATTATACATAAGAAATCTCATAAAATGGTAATGGAATCACGCAATTAAAGTGATAATCACCTACCATAAGAGAAAGAAGTATAATGGGCAAAGAAGCAGTCACCGCAGGAGATCCAAAGCAAAAGACGACGTTCCATACGACCGCACCCGCCCGTATGTGCGGTTGTATGGAGTGCCATCACTGCCGCCAGCTCAACTATATTTGCCTCGTGAAGACGGATCATGGATCAGATGCCTTGGAGACACCAGAAACTCATCCAGAAGCAGGAACCCTAGCCGCCGGAGTGATCCAGAGGGAGGAACCAGCAAGAGGAGGTTGCTACCTCCACCATCCTCATCAATAAGGCTTCAACACCATCCGACTATCATCATGATCACCCACCTTCTCCCCTATTGTAATATCAAGAACCCTAGAGGAAGAACTTGTGTATTACATGTGCGATTCATTCATGATTTCCATATTCGGTGGTGTGATGTTCGTTGCCTTCACGTGTGAGTAGTTCTTTTAGTTCTTGGGTACATGGAGGAACCCTAATGTGCGATAGATCGATTGATATTAGGGTTTGGTATCCTCTTTGCATGTTTATGTTAATAATCTTCTTGATGTTGGGTGAAGTCGACCATCCAACGTATGCCAATTTTGGATGGAAGGTTACTACTGTTGGCGAACCGATTGGTTGGCAAGGTGGGTGAGTGGCAGACCCCATTTCCCTTTGTAGCGGATCGTTGCAACATGGGGTAAAACAGAAACCACCTTGGCTACATTCATGGGGACATCTTTCCCCTTAATTACCGTTTGATAACCATAGTTGGGAAGAACGGTGGTGGCGTATGTGATACGGAGCTGCCGTGTGTATGCACGTATCTGAACCGGCTTTGCCCACAAAGAGAAATATGTAAAAGTGGCTTAGGAATCTGAAGTAGCATTGTGTTTAGGCACCGCTATAGATGCACACTAGTGGGGATTCCGTACTCCCTGGTAACGCTTTAATCCTATCTTTCTCCAGCTCTTTAAATCACTATTCTAGTAATTTGCTTTCACTTATTTACCTTTGCACCTTCAACATTATGTTTCCTTCACGGTGCCACTGCTTTGGAGAACTAACAACTTGCAAACGCTCTATTCACATCATTGGAGAGATGAAAAGATTGATTCATGTGCTCCCTGTGGGAGCATTATTTGTCAAGCACGGAACCTAAATAAGCTAGGCTCAACTAAGTGCACCAGCAACTTATGCTAAGCAATATAAACAACTAAGTGATAGAAAGATATATAACATGAAACACTATTGCTATCACACAAAAAAGGGCATAACTAAAGGGCTCGGGTAAGTGATAACTGATGTCTACTATGCAACTTGTTCTTGTAGACAAACGATAGAAATGAACCTATAACCATGCAGCGGAAGGTAGACTACACTAGACAAGCCACAGTCAAGTATTCAATGAAGTGAGAGCATGAAGACTAATAGCGGCTAGGCAGTATGGATCAGGATGGAAGATAGTATGAAACCAATCTGAACAAATAGTTACACAGTGAAGACAAATGGACAATGCAAACAGACAATGACTTCACAAGGACCAACTATAAATAAAGATATGGGAAGGATAGAACCAGTGGCTTGTTGAAGACAATGATTTGTTGGACCAGTTCAGTTGCTGTGACAACTGTATGTCTGGTTAGGGAGGCTGAGATTTAACTCAGAAGACCGTGTCTTCACCTTATTCCCCTTGAGCTAAGGACACCCAGTCCTCGCACAATCACTCTGGTAAGTCTTCAAGGTAGACTTCCAAACCATCACAGACTTTGTTCACCGGCGATCCACAATGACTCTTGAATGCTCAGAACGCGACGCCTAACCGGCTGGAGGATTCACAGTCCTCAAGTGTAACAAGTCTTGAGATCACACAGACAGGAAGACTTCAGTGATGCCTACGCTCTTTGGCTCTGGGTGTTTAGGGCTTTGTCCTCGCAAGGATTTCTCTCTCAAAGGCTTCGAGGTGGGTTGCTCTCAAACGACAAAAGCCGTGCACTAACTTTGAGCAGCCACCAATTTATGGTGTAGGGGGTGGGCTATTTATAGCCACTAGGCAACCCGACCTGATTTGTCCGAAATGACCCTGGGTCACTAAGGAACTGACACGTGTTCCAACGGTCAGATTTCAAACACACGCGGCAACTTTACTTGGGATACAAGTAAAGCTGACTCATCCAGCTCTGGATAAGATTTGCTCTCATTGTCTACGCTCGAAAACATATGATTTTGGTTAAGCATCACTTCAGTCACTCTGGCTTTGTTCATTGGGACCCCACTTAATAGTACGGTGGTTCCTATGACTCAACAAAGAAGAAAAGGAAACAATGAAACAACTAAGTCTTCGCGCTCCATAGTCTTCACGCGATGTCTTCTCTTGTCATAGTCTTCAATGTGAATATCTTCACATACCACCTTTGTCTTCAATGTCTTCATACATTTTTAGGGGTCATCTCCGGTAGGTAAACCGAATCAATGAGGGACTACTACCTGTGTTATCCTACAATTCTCACAAACACATTAGTCCCTCAACCAGGTTTGTCGTCAATACTCCAAAACCAACTAGGGGTGGCACTAGATGCACTTACAGTTGGGCCTCCAAGCACAGAGTTTGGTAGGACAATAACAATTTTCCCTCAAGTGGACGACCTAAGGTTTATCAATCCGCGAGAGGTGTAGAATGAAGATGGTCTCTCTCAAACAACTGTGCAACCAAATAATAAAAAGTCTCTTGTATCCCCAACACACCCAATACAATAGGAAATTGTACAAGTGCACTAGTTCGGCGAAGAGATGGTGATAAAAGTATAATATGGATGGTAGAAATATATTTTATAATCTGAATAAATAAAAACAGCAAGGTAGCAAATAGTAAAAGGGCACAAAACGGTATTGCAATGCTTGAAAATGAGGCCTAGGGTTCGTACTTTCGCTAGTGCAATCCTCAACGTGCAATGAAGAATCACTCCAAAGTTCCTATCTAGCGGAGAACATAAGAAGAAATTGTTTGTAGGGTACGAAACCACCTCGAAGCTATTCTTTCCGATCGATCTATCCAAGAGTTCGTACTAAAATAACACCAAATAATTTCAGATTCATATACTCAATCCAGCACAAGGAACCTCAAAGAGTGCCCCAAGATTTCTACCGGATAAACAAAGACAAGAAAGTGCATCAACCCTATGCGTAGATTACCCCAATGTCACCTTCGGAATCCGTGAGTTGAGTGCCAAAACACATATCAAGTGAATCAATATGATCCCCATAGTCACCACGGGTATTCATAGAAAGACATACATCAAGTGTTCTCAAATCCATAAAAGTATTCAATCTGATAAAATGAAATCTCAAAGGGAAAACTCAATTCACAACAAGATAGAGAGGGGACAACACCATATGATCTGACTATATTAACAAAGCCCGCGATACATCAAGATCGTGACATCTCAAGTACATGAGAGAGAGAGATTATACACATAGCTACTGGTACAAACCCTCAGCCCCGAGGGTGGACTACTCCCTCCTCATCATGGTGGCCACTGGGATGATGAAGACGGCCACCGGTGATGATTTCCCCCTCCGAAAAAGTGCCGGAACGGGGTCTAGATTGGTATTTAGTGGCTACAGAGCCTTGCGGCGGCAGAATTTCTGATCTAGGTTAACCCCAAGGGTTATTGGAATATTTGGGAATTTATAGGGCAAAGAGGTGGTCCGAGGGGCACCCGAGGTGGGCACAACTCACCAGGGCGCGCCTGGTCCTCCAGGCGCGCCCTGGTGGGTTGTGCTCCCCTCGGAGCAGCCCCAGGTGCTTCTTCGGCCCACTGGATGTCTTCTGAAAAAATCCACAAAAAGTTTCGCTGTGTTTGGATCCAGTTTGGTATTGATTTCCTGCGATGTAAAAAACATGAAAAAACAGCAACTAGCACTTGGCACTATGTCAATAGGTTAGTACCAAAAACTGATATAAAATGACTATAAAATGATTATAAAACATCCAAGAATGATAATATAACAACATGGAACAATAAAAAATTATAGATACGTTGGAGACGTATCAACATCCCCAAGCTTAATTCATGCTCGTCCTCGAGTAGGTAAATGATAGAAAAAGAATTTTTGATGTGGAATGCTGCCTAACATGTCATCTCATATTCTTTTGTTTGTAGCATGTACATTTGGACTTTTATATGGTTCGAAGCAATAGTCTAGTTTTGACATGAGATTTAAATACTCAAGCATATCAACAAGCAACCATGTCTTTCAAAATATCAACGCTAAAATAAGTTATCCCTAGCCCATCATGATCAATCATTGATCCATTCATGAAACACACTTGCATATTAGCTACACCCAATGCTCAAGTACGATCATAGTGCCCCTTAGTTGGTTATCTATAAGAGAAGATGGAGATTCAAATTAAAAATAAAAATTGCATAAAGTAAAAGAAAGGCCCTTCGCGGAGGGAAGTGGGGATTTGTAGAGGTGCCAGAGCTCAAAGCTAAAATTGAGAGATAAAAACATTTTGAGAGGCATACTTTTCCCACCAACGAAAACGACTTAGAGTTCCCCACACTTTCCATACTAGATATATCATAGGCGGTTCCCAACCAGAAAATAAAGTTTATTCCTTTTTCCACCATACTTTCACTTTCCATGACTAGCCGTATCCACGGGTGCCTTCCATACCAACACTTTTCAAGGAATTTATTATTTGACAACATAAAGTAAATTCATTTTTCATTTCGGGATTGGGCATCCCTAATACCTTTGTCGTAATATCGTGTAATGACAAGTGAATAAACACTCATCTTGAGAATAACACATCTAGCATGGAAAATATCGACCACCCCTCACCACCTTGCGAGTGGTACGAGCACACAAAAGAGAAACTTATTTTGAAAATTAGAGATGGCACATACAAATTTGCTTAGAACAACAAAAGAATATCACATATAGGTAGGTATAGTGGACTCATGTGGCAAAACAGGTTTAAAGGATTTTGGATGCACAAGTAGTGATCATACTTAGTGCAACGTGAAGGCTAGCAAAAGATTAAGAAGCGACCAACCAAGAAACAAATAATCTCATAAGCGAGCATTGAGCATAACTAACACCGAATAATGCACCACAAGTAGGATGTAATTTCATTGCACAACTATTGACTTTCGTGCTTGCATAGGGAATCACAAACCTTAACACCAATATTCTTACTAGAGCATAATTACTCATCAACATGACTCACATATCACATCATCATATCTCAAAACTATTACAAGGAATCAAGTTTATTTTGTCCAATGATCTTCATGATAGTTTTTATTATATCCTTGTTGGATATCTATCACTTTGGAACTAATTTTCATGTGTTGCTTTTGATAAGCTCAAACAAATATAAGTGAAGATCATGAGCATAACATTTCTTACTGTCAAATTAATTAAATTGAAGCAAGAGAGAATTTCTTGAAAATTTTACTAACTCTCAAATAAATCTAAGTTAAGCAAGGGAGCATTTCTTCAAAAATACTAAAGCACATCATGCTAAAAAATATATAAGTGAAGCACTAGAGCAAGTGACAAGCTACTCCAAAAAAGATATAAGTGAAGATCAAGCGAGTAGTTATGTAAATGGGTAGCTATTTGAGGACTCTCTCTTATTTAAAACTTTCATATCTAAGTATTTTATTAAAACAACAAGAAAAATGAAAATAAAATGGCATTTCAAGGATAACACAATTCATGTGAAGAAGCAAAAACTTAGGCTCAATCGATACTAACCGATAATTGTTGATGAAGAAATGTGGGATGCCTACCGGGGCATCCCCAAGCTTAGATGTTTGAAACTTCTTGAAATATTATCTTGGGATGCCTTGGGAATCCCCAAGCTTGAGATTTTGTGTCTCCTTATTTCCTTTTATGTCACGGTTCCCTAAATCTTAAAAACTTTATCCACACAAAACTCAACAAGAACTCGTGAGATAAGTTAGTATAAACCAATGCAAAAACCTTATCACTCTCTACGTAGCAAATCACTAAAATTAGTATTCAACATTGCATACTAAATGCCTTTGCATATTTAATGCTCCTATCCGCAAATAGAATCATTAAACAAGCAAACATAACAGCAATATGCCAAAATAGTATAGTCTGTAAAGAATGCAAGAGTATCAATACATCTCTAACTCCAAAAATTATGAAAATTGACCACACTGTAGAAAACTTATCAGAGCTTATTCTGCAAAAAGTTTCAACATTTTATCACATTCTGGATTTTCTAGAGAATTTTTGCAACAGCGATAAACTTTCTGTTTTCAAACAGCAACATATAGACTTGCAAAATAAGCATGGCAAAGGCTATCCTTGGCATTTTTATTGAAAAGAAAGATGAAAAACGTTATTATAAATAACATCAAGCAAATCCTAACAAAATAAAATGATGCTCCAAGTAAAACTCATATCATGTGGCGAATGAAAACATAGCTCCAAGTGAGGTTACCGGTAATGTTGGAGACGAAAGAGGGGATGCCTTCCGGGGCATCCCCAAGCTTAGTTGCTTGGATATTCCTTAAATAACATTTATTTAAAACTTAGGGTCTTAAATATTACCTTAAATAGTTCATCCCCACTATGTTATGTCTCTTGACATGCAAGCTATCCAACTCAGCCACCTTGCCACATCAGCAATTACTCTCATTTATCTTCACATGCCAGCTTGCCACATCAGCAAATTTTTCAATAAATCGGGTTGAACCGAATCGAGCCTGTTTTTTTCTAGAAGTCAAAGCGAGCCTGTTTCATCTTCCGTAACCTACAAGTTGGTGTGTAAACCTGATTAAGAGAAGTCCAAGAGACCGTAAAAAAGGCCCAAGAGAAGCCGACCAGTCGACCTCTTCCTATATCTTTCTTCTGTGTGTGTCCTTGTAGAAGAACGAGCGACACCATTAACCACCACCCACACACCATCGGTACCCTGTAGTCAACCGCCCCGGTATTCTTCCAAACATCAATCCCCTCGCGCAAACTAAGGTAGACCCAGCTAGATCTGGTGCAAGTATGTCGCCGCCTCCGGCCGTCCAGGATGGGAGTTTCAGTTTTTGTCGTCAGGCTCGCAGGTTGCTGTCCTCCATGGTTCGAAGCATGCCTGCCAGATCTGTCGCCGAGAGGTGCAATGCACACATTGCAATCACTTCGCCACCTTGCAGCCTTAACGCGCCCAACCTCGGACACCTCAACGATGATCTGCACCACCGCTTGATGTTCAGAAGCGCTACCGCCGCCTCTCGGTGACTTCCCCTGCGCCCACTAAATTCCCCCTTCAGACATCATGTTGGTGTCTGCACCTTTGGTCCAAAATTGTGTCATGTTGGGTAGGTCCTGCAGGTTAATCCACTGTTACCTCTTGCATTTTTTATCTAAAAAACACATGTATTGTATCATAGTTATAATTGCTGACGCATACCAATATGATTATTTCACTGCTGTTGCAGATTCCTTATCTTTTTCATGAAGTTGGCCAGGGACTTTTGCTACATGGCAACTTTCATTTGGAGTATAAAAGATATAAATCAGTGTATCTGATGCCATACCACTCATGTTTCGGCACCGTTCGGACAAACTTTGAGATCTATATTTCCATCTCAACATATCAAAACATGGATTACATATTAAAAGTGCATTCGTCTTCTGTCATTCAACACAATGTGTGGGTATATCATTGAGAAGCTAGAAAATTACTTCATCTCTTCACTATAGTTCATGGTAAGATATGTTTTGTTTTCTTGTATGAAAATTCATAGTTCCAACACTGTTTTTATATTTGTAGTTGTGATCATTATGTTAGGATCTCGTGTTTCTTATGCTTTGTTACTCATCGTTGTTAAAAAAATCAATCATGAACACCCAATTCAATGTTGTTTTCCAGCGGTGGTGTAAGTCGTTCTTAATCCATTGCAACATTTGATCAGTTTTCTTATTTGTCTCCATGTAATTAGCCACTTGACTATGATCATGCACATATCATTTGATAATTCAGCAATTCTAAATCTATAGCAGGCTAATGATATTTAAGTTGCTAGCCATAAGTACTACTTCCATGGTGAAGTATCTCCTGCATTGCAGAGTTCTTTTTAGTGAATGGCATTGCAAATCATATTCTTCTGATTTTACATCTATAATGCTTTGTCCATTCCCTATTATTTTGACCTCCACGGTAATCATTGCCACCTAAATCTGGCAAATAATCACCAGTTATGTATGGTTCAATATTTGTGCGTCACAAGATGTAAAGGGTTCATTCACTGAACTTTGTTTCTTATTCATATGGTCATTTCTATCAAATGCCCATTATTTCATTTTTCTTGATGGTGTAGACTCATTGAATTATTATTTTCTCTTAATTTTCTTCTGGAAACAACCCCCAATTTGCTCGAGGAATAGTGAAGTGGGTGCTCTAACCTTCACCTTTCCTTTTCTTCAAAATGATCTAAGTGCCATCAGCTTTGTGAGCATGTTTGTTTCTGTTTATTACTCCCAGTCTTACAATTTATGCCCTTTCACTTGTGGTCTGGCAAGGAATCTTTTGTGTAATCTCTCATGGCAGTATTCTTTTTCTAATTGTAGAAAACAAAAGTGGGTTATGTTCCTACCCTGTTCTGCTACTTGGTACATCTGTCTTTTTTATCTCCCATGTCGTGACTTCATGTGATCAATACTTTGTCAGGAGTAGCAATCCATCTATTGCTATTTTGTATAACTACGAGCTTCCTTATTATAATCATGAGCTCTGTCCCCTGACATCTATTGTTACTAATCCGGCAGGGCTCCTGATTCCATGGTGTGCCTTAGTATTTGGCGGGCATAGTAAAGGTGAGGGCTCTCCTGCTCAAACAAGTGGGAGTGAATACCTACACTTTTTCCCACACTGAAAGATTGCAAACAGCTGATGAACATCTTTTAAGGTCCAATCCATTTCAATTATCCTTGGAAATCTTTTCTAGCTCAAGCACTCATGCCGAGGAATATAGCTGTATTTTTCTTGGATTTTTAATTTGCCTTGCATTGCTGATGGAGAAAGGCATCCAAATTATTGGAGCGATAGAGATAGTTAAACATCAAGAAATAAGCTATTTGCTATGGAAAATGTCATTTTGACACTGGTGCACGTCGGTCCTAAACAAATGATTTTAACCCCTTTGTGCGACGACATTTGGAACCGTCGCCAAGTGAGTGTGGGCGATAGGGGGATCCTTCCCACACGACCCAGAAACCGTCAGGGATAAGGAGCCTTGATGCATACAGTTGTCCCTATATAACCGTTTCTGATATCTCGAATATCCCAAACGCTTCACCCTTGATACTCGTTTGTGCTCGCATTGCCATCGCAGTTGGAGTTTTGTGGTTCTGCCTAAAACCAGGCAGATTCCAGGCATGGGATTTTTCCAGGCAGATTCTAGGCACGGGAGTTTTACGGTGCCTGGCACATCACAAACAGATCACGATTATAAACCGTGTATGATAGGTAGACAATCACACACATTTAGTTTTCCCGCACCGTATGTGATAGTGTCTGACATCACACACGCTTTGCAAACGGCAATTGTGTGCATGCTTGCACACGTTTCCTCTCTGTGAACCATCTCGGATTATGGTGTATATCGCAAACGTTTGTGTTTTACCAACCATGTGTGCCATAATGACCTGCACAACATAATTTCGCCCTAATTTAATTGCTGCTATTTAAAATTGTACCTAGTTTAAACTTGAAAGTAGGCTATAGATTTATTCATATCCATCAGGTTCAAACAACCAATGCATTATTCGATTCACAAGTACATATGTTTAAGAATTACATAAGCACCAAATAAAGAATGATGTACCAGGGTTCTATACTTGTACTATTACATATGGTAAAGAAAGAGGCGACAGACATTCCAGGTGCTGAAAAAGGTGGAGCGGAATGGCCCTATTGTGCTCTCCTGGATGCAGAAGGCATGCAGGACTCTAGTCCAACCCCTTGTGATGGTCGGCCGCCAATCATGTAGTTTGAGAGGTAATCTTGAGTAAACTGCTTCAGGATCCACTGCAAAAGAAAAAAGCTTCAAATATTGGCATCTAACACAACTCATTACGGGCAATAAAAAGAAGGCTACAGGGTTCTTACTTATCATCCTGCAGTTCACTGTTGTCTTGCATAAAGTGTAAACAAATAGTTCTATCGACATCTTTTGACCCATTTTAATAACAATCTTTATCAGTTTCCTCACTTGATGCTGGTTCGTGAATATCTCATTGCCCCATACGTAGAAAAGGGTCGAAGTGTGGATCTTTGGTAATGATATATGTACCTATAAAAGCACCAAGTTAATATTAGAAGCTAAACAAAAATTGAAAAATGATGTAGTACAACACTCCATCCATCCCATTATATAGGATTTTATTACATGTATATCTAGACATCATCAGAACATTAAGGTAACACTTTTCCTTCTTGCTATGTAGCCTGGGATTGCATATTTAGTCATTCAGTACAATGCATGTTGCTAAACAACAATTGAAAAACGAAAAGGTATGTTAACTGCAATATCCTTAACAACAACCAAATATCATAATTCATAGTGGTATTGTTGAAACTCTTATTGATGAAATTGAACTGCACGGCAAATAGTTGCACATATAGAGCATCACATTGTGAAGAACTGAAATAAACAAGTCATAAGGACATCTCTAGGCGATCCTTAAAAAGTTAAAGGACTAAAACCCTTAGTGGATATATATATATACTCCAGCAATTTTTGGCCTTTTCTAGTCGATTCCCTAAACTTAAGGTTGTAAACTTCGATTTGATCAAGTTCAAAGAAGGTTCAACCAAAAGTAGCATGCATTCAAACATAAACATAGATAGTTTTGCATAATCGAACATAAAACATAAATTTAAACTAAGCTAAACTACTTTCGGTCAAAGTAGAGGTCAAGCCAATCCTTCCTCGTCATGTACGGTGTGCCGCGAGCCGGGTCCGGGCCAGTACCGTCTTCGGGGTCGTTGGGGAAGGCACTCCTCCACTCGTCGACGTCGATCTCCTCGTCCCCAGGGCCCACCTAGATGCCCTCCACGCTGCTGTCCCCGCCGCCTTCGACCTCGTCATCAGAGGAGAGCGTGATAACCTCATCGCCGTCCTCGCCGCCTTCGACCTTGTCATCGGAGGAGAGCACGATAACCTCGCCGCCCTCCGCACCGGCAAAGATCGCCCGCTCCGCCTCCACGAGCTCCGAGTGCTGCCGGCGGAGCTCTTGCATGTAGGCCTCGTCGGCAGCCTCGGCCTTGAGGCGCTCCCATGCCTCGCGGTCCTCCTGCGCCATAGCCGAGCTCACCACCCTGGCTCCGTCGGAACGAGGTCGACCGGACATGTGCCGAAGGGGAAATTGAGCCTAGCCGCCGCATCGTGGTAGCGTACCTGCCAACGGTCATACTCCATGGCCGCGAACTCGGCCGTGTGGAAGCTACCGAGCCACTGACGGGTGTGGGTCTCTCGATTTGTAATCTCGGCTAGCCACGTCCCCCACCGTCGCTGCGGGACCCCGAGGTAGGACTTCGTCGGCTGCCGGGTCTGGGGGAGGACTGGGAAGTCCTCAAACTGGCGTAGGGGCGCGGCGGCAGGCAGATCGGGGGACCGGCGATGGTAGATCGAGCCCGCGGAGGACAACGGGGACACCTGGGCGACCACCTCGCTGGCATCGGGTGAAAAGGCCACGATAAACCTCCTTTTGGCCATTGGCTCCTTGTGCTCCCTGGCACACAGGCAAAGGTTGAGGATGGAGGCACCGGCGATGGTGGCGACCTACCAATGGTTTCGAGGGTTGTGTGTGTCTCTGTGAGCGGAGGTTGTGTTTGAGGAAATACTGCGGCAACTGAAAATTTTACTAGGCGCGAGTAACAAGGCGGGGCTACTGAAAATTTGGATCAAGGGCGAGCATATATTTTTGAGATTGCGAGGGATGCAAAGGCGGGAGTAAAATGTCGGGGCTACTAAAAATTTGAATCAAGGGACTGAAGCAGAGCGGGAGTAACAGACACTGCACACGGTCCGCACATACTAATCGTGTGCTATCAAACATTAAAACCTTCCAGGCGGTAGATATTTTTGAGATTGCAAGGGACGTAGAGGCGGGAGTTTTTGGGGAGCGAGTTAGTGTACTTGACACGCTGGTTGTGGGCTGTAACCGATGCACCTTCTCGCGTAAGCCATAGGCGTACAATACACCGACGGTGCTCCAAGATATTGTGTACTACATCTCACACGGTTGGTGATAATAACTTGTGTGGGATCTACTTGATTTGAATTACAAAATGGGGTCACAGCGGCAATGGACGTTGTTTGAATTGCTAGACCTTTTATCTGTAGTGAACATGCAACTATATGTGTGTCGTAAAAGAATTGGAATTATTCAGGGTTCGTTTGGACATTTTATACATTAAACTGGGTTTCTAGCCATTTCAGGTGCACAATTCAAAATTAAACTACATGCACATGCTCCGGTGCATACAAATTGGTTGAAAAATCAAATATGTGTCCTTCAGTGCATGCTTAGGTCCCATGCAAGAAATGGGAATGAATTTTTCAGGGTTCGTTTGGCCTTTTTTATACATAACTGGGTTTTCTAGGCATTTTATGTGCATAATTCAAATTTGAACTACAAACACATGCTCCAATGCACTAAAGTTGGTTGAAAAATCACATGTGTGTCCTTGGGTGAATTTCTAGGTCCCATGCAAGAGATGGGAATGAATTTCAAACACCCGGGCACTATTGATTGTCGGAAAAACGTTGAGATACCTGGTTTTAAAATTCTAGTAAATCCAAAACTCGTCTGAAATTCATGAAACTTGGCATGCTATCATGGAACGACATCAACATGCCGTGGTGAAAATTTTGTCCCATTTGGGGCAGGTTTGGGTATAAGCTTCTCACAAACCAGAGCTTCTCACAACAAGCATGATGGTTTCGATTGGGAATGTACCACCTTTGGGTACGGAATGATATTCATTGCCTCTTATTGCTTTCAAAAAAATTCTAGTGTCAACATAGAACAATAGGAGTGTTGTGTTTGATCTTGGAATTTTTCGGGGTTTGTTTGGCCTTTTTTATACATTAACTGGGTTTTCCAGGCATTTTATGTGCATAATTCAAATTTGAACTACAAGCACATGCTCCAATGCACCAAAGTTGGTTGCAAAATCACATGTGTGTCCTTGGGTGAATTTCTAGGTCCCATGCAAGAGATGGGAATGAAATTCAAACACCATGGCACTGTTGATTGCCGGCAAAATGTTGAGATGCCTGGTTTTTAAATTCTAGTAAATCCAAAACTCGTCTGAAATTCATGAAACTTGGCATGCTATCATGGAGTGGCATCAACATGCCGTGGTAAAAAATTGTCCCATTTAGGGAAGGTTCGGGTATAAGCTTCTCACAAGCCAGGGCTTCTCACAACAAGCATGATGGTTTCGATAGGGAACGTACCACCTTTGGGGATGGGACGATATCAGTTGCCTCTTATTGCTTTCAAAAAAATTCTAGTGTCAACATAGAAAAACAGGAGTGTTGTGTTTAATCTTGGAATTTTTCGGGGTTTGTTTGGCCTTTTTTATACATTAACTGGGTTCTCTAGGCATTTTATGTGCATAATTCAAATTTGAACTACAAGCACATGCTCCAATGCACTAAAGTTGGTTGAAAAATCACATGTGTGTCCTTGGGTGAATTTCTAGGTCCCATGCAAGAGATGGGAATGAAATTCAAACACCAGGGCACTGTTGATTGCCGGCAAAATGTTGAGATACCTGGTTTTTAAATTCTAGTAAATCCAAAACTCGTCTGAAATTCATGAAACTTGGCATGCTATCATGGAGAGGCATCAACATGCTGTGGTAAATTTTTTGTCCCATTTGGGGCAGGTTCGGGTATAAACTTCTCACAAACTAGAGCTTCTCACAACAAGCATGATGGTTTCGATAGGGAACGTCTCACCTTTGGGGACGAAACCATATCCATTGCTTGTTATTGCTTTCAAAAAATTTCTAGTGTCAACATAGAACAACTGGAGTGTCGTGTCAATTTTTGTGATTTTTCGGGGTTCCTTTGGACATATTTATGCATTAACTGGGTTTTATAGGCATTTTATGTGCATAATTCAAATTTGAACTACAAGCACATGCTCCAATGCACTACGGTTGGTTGAAAAATCTAATCTGCGTCCTTGGGTGAATTTCTAGGTCCCATGCAAGAGATGGGAATGAAATTCAAACACCGGGGCACTGTTGATTGCTGGCAAAACATTGAGATGCCTGGTTTTTAAATTCTAGTAAATCCAAAACTCGTCTGAAATTCATGAAACTTGGCATGCTATCATGGAGCGGCATCAACATGCCGTGTTAAAAAATTTGTCCCATTTGGGGCAGGTTCGGGTATATGCTTCTCACAAACCAGAGCTTCTCACAACAAGCATGATGGTTTCGGTAGGGAACGTCCCACCTTTGGGGAAGAAACGATATCCAGTGCCTCTTATTGCTTTCAAAAGATTTCTCATGTAAACATAGAACAACAGGAGTGTTGTGTCAATTTTTGGGATTTTTCGGGGTTCGTTTGGACATTTTTTATGCATTAACTGAGTTTTCAATGCATTTATGTGCATAATTCAAATTTGAACTACATGCACATGCTCCAGCGCATATAAATTGGTTGAAAAATCAAATTTGTGTCCTTGGGTGCTTGCTTAGGTCCCATGCAAGAAATGGGAATGAATTTCAAACACCATGGCCCTGTTGATTGCCAGCAAAACATCGAGATGCCTAGTTTTTAAATTCTAGTAAATCCAAAACTCGTCTAAAATTCATGAAACTTGGCATGCTATCATGGAATGGCACCCAACATGCTGTGGCATTTTTCGTGTCCATTTTGGGAGAAGGCCCACTCGAATAATGACAGCCAACAAAGGCATTTTGAAAAAATAGCTGCCACTTTAATATCTCAAACGTTTGTATAATTCAAACCGTTTGCGTTCTGTCAACCATTCATGTGACGCCACGTGTCTTGGTTTTAATGGATGTAGGAGGTGCCGTACGGACAACTGCTTGACCTTGACTAAATGGGAGGCGTGCGAGCGCAGTCCGATGCGCAGGCTGACCGAGAGGCGTGCAAGTTGTCCTCCAATGCGCAAGCTCATTAGGAAGTGTGCGAGTTGTACGTTGCGTAGGCTCACCGGGAAAGGGGGCCCTTTGACTTCCATGGCCGCCTGCCTTCCTCTCCGTTAATGGCGCCCGAGCCGCTATTTAATACGGTCGGCCTTACTGTTCGCCTCCCATTCCCCTCCCCCCGCATACCTCCACCAACGCCATGGCGCAGAATGATCATCTGCCACTATTCTTCAAGTTTGGTGAAGTCGACTCCGAGCCAGAGGAGATAGAAAATAAGGAGGAATGGGGGCCTCATGGACATGGCCCAGAACGAGCTGGCCGCGGCGGTTGCTGTCCCCGCTCTCGCTCCCAGCTCCCATCCCCGCGCCCGCGCCAGCGACCATCCCCGTAGCATTGACGGGCTGGTCGCTGAGCACTATCGTAGAGCTGGAAGCCGAGGGCGTCAGCGAGGTCTCCGCGGACCCGCGCGAGCTCGTGTACATGCCTGCGCCAGCGCCCATGCCCGTGCCCGTGCGCGCCCCTCCACCCACCGTGGCGCCGGCCCCCGTGCGTTTGGTTGCACCCGCCGCGCCTATGCCCCTACCCGTGTGCGCCCCTCCACCCACCGCGGAACCGGTCCCCATGTGTTTGGCTGCACCCGCCATGCCCACGCCCATACCCGTGCGCGTGCCCCCTCAGCAGCATGGGACGCTGTCGTTGACCGGTACCTCTCAGCGGCGCCAGTTGCCGTCCTCCCGCGCCCCGCCCGTCGATCGCGCGATGACATGATGTTTGATTTACAAGTGAAGAACATTTTGTGCTGCCTTGAAGACTTCAACAACGGCGCCCCAGAGGACGACAACAGCGGCGCGACATGCTGCCTCCACCGCCGCTGGAAATAGTTTTTTTGGGGTTTAATACTGTATCTCGAATTCTCGATCATATGAATATAAATTCACAGTGTGACTGAATGAAAAGATATGCTTTGAACGAACTTGTGTTTTTCTCTCTTAATGTACAGACTTATCAAATGATTTTCTTTTGAAAATAACGTCAATGGTTTTTAAATATAAAACACTCATCGCAAACATTTTAGTTAGAACACCCGTATGCAAACCGATAGCTTCCCCAGGAAGCCAAGGGAAAATGTGCCGAGCAGGATTTCTGCATCCCTTCAACGCAAACGGTTCTTTTGCATGACCCGTGTGCAACCACGTACAAACAATTGGGTAAGATTTGCATATCTTTCATTTTGGGTATGTTTCCATTTGTCAAACTGGAAAGATTGACATTTTTTTTATCTAGTAACATTGCCATTTGTCAACCTTGTAACACTGCGATTTGTCAAAATATGCAGCTACAAATCACTAGCACTATCTAATTTTTGCAACTAAAATCACTGGCGCTGTTCATATGGACACCACTAGCAGGCGTGAGTTGACGGACGCATATGCAAATGTACCATTGATTACATACAACAAGTCATCAACCCACAACGACAACGAGGATACACGTTGGATTATAGATCATTTCAACAAAACATTCTATTAAAGTTTTTCTCACACAACAAATAACAAAGCGATAAAATGAACTTCAGCTCAACCACTCGTCAGCGTTGGAAACTCTTGCTTTGAACTAGAAGTGATTCTCTGGGAAGGGCCAGCTACTGTCAATCTCGAGACCAACGTAGGACTGATCATCGAGGCTGAAGCGGCCTATGTTAGGACCCATATTGGGACGGTAGGGAAGCATAGTAATGTCCAAGGTATAGATACAGTTGCTTATCATAAATGGTAGTAACGTTGTGTCAATAGCAGTTGGATCGCCTTCCACCATCATTGGATAGTTTTGTCCAAGGAAGAGCGAGTTTCCTCCAAGACTTTCAATACTGAACCAGGGAGAAGGTGTTGGCGCTAGTACACTAGCATCCATCCCGAATACCCTGCAAAGGATGTTGGAATAGGTCCGGAGAGTGCGACCATGCGAGACAACAACTGCTTCCTTAGTAACACCAGCAGTGCCCTATATACAGACAAGAAGAGGTGATCCATCAGAATAAGTTGCCAGGCGCTGATACGTCTCCAACGTATCTATAATTTTTGATTGTTCCATGTTATTATATTATCAACCTTGGATGTTTTATATGCATTTATATGGTATTTTCTATGATTTTTGGGACTAACCTATTAACCTAGAGCCCAGTGCCAGTTTTCTGCTTTTTCCTTGTTTTTGAGTTCTACAGAAAAGGAAGACCAAATGGAGTCCAATTGACGTGCCAATTTTTGATGATTTTTATGGACCAAAAGAAGCCCCCGGAGTAAAATAGTTGGGCCAGAAGAGTCCCGAGCCGTCCACGAGATAGGAGGGCGAGCCCAGGGGGTAGGGCACGCCCTCCACCCTCGTGGACGACTCGGGGACCTCCATGACTTGTTCCCGACACCAAAAATTCCTATAAATACTGAAACCTCTAGAAAATAACCTAGATCGGGAGTTCCGCTGCCGCAAGCCTCCGTAGCCACCAAAAACATCTAGACCCATTCCAGCACCCTGCCGGAGGGGGGAATCCCTCTCCGGTGGCCATCTTCATCATCCCGGCGCTCTCCATAACAAGGAAGGAGCAGTTCACCCTCGGGGCTGAGGGTATGTACCAGTAGCTATGTGTTTGATCTCTCTCTCTCTCTCTCGTGTTCTTGATTCAGAACGATCTTGATGTATCGTGAGCTTTGCTATTATAGTCGGATCTTATGATGTTTCTCCCCCTCTACTCTCTTGTAATGGATTGAGTTTTCCCTTTGAAGTTATCTTATCGGATTGAGTCTTTAAGGATTTGAGAACACTTGATGTATGTCTTGCATGTGCTTATCTGTGGTGACAATGGGATATCACGTGATCCACTTGATGTATGTTTTGGTGATCAACTTGCGAGTTCCGTGACCTCGTGAACTTATGCATAGGGGTTGGCACATATTTTCGTCTTGACTCTCCGGTAGAAACTTTGGGGCACTCTTTGAAGTTCTTTGTGTTGGTTGAATAGATGAATCTGAGATTGTGTGATGCATATCATATAATCATACCCACAGATACTTGAGGTGACATTGGAGTATCTAGGTGACATTAGGGTTTTGGTTGATTTGTGTCTTAAGGTGTTATTCTAGTACGAACTCTAGGATAGATCAAATGGAAAGAATAGCTTCGTGTTATTTTACTACGGACCCTTGAATAGATCTATAAAAAAGGATAACTTTGAGGTGGTTTCGTACCCTACAATAATCTCTTCGTTTGTTCTCCGCTATTAGTGACTTTAGAGTGACTCTTTGTTGCATGTTGAGGGATAGTTATATGATCCAATTATGTTATTATTGTTGAGAGAACTTGCACTAGTGAAAGTATGAACCCTAGGCCTTGTTCCCTAGCATTGCAATACCATGTATGCTCACTTTTATCAGTAGTTACCTTGCTGTTTTTATATTTTCAGATTACAAAAACCTATATCTACCATCCATATTGCACTTGTATCACCATCTCTTCGCCGAACTAGTGCACCTATACAATTTACCATTGTATTGGGTGTGTTGGGGACACAAGAGACTCTTTGTTATTTGGTTGCAGGGTTGCTTGAGAGAGACCATCTTCATCCTACGCCTCCCACTAATTGATAAACCTTAGGTCATCCACTTGAGGGAAATTTCCTACTGTCCTACAAACCTCTGCACTTGGAGGCCCAACTACATCTACAAGAAGAAGGTTGTGTAGTAGACATCAAGCTCTTTTCTGGCGCTGTTGCCGGGGAGGTTAGCGCTTGAAGGTATATCTTTAGATCCTGCAATCGAATCTTTTAGTTTCTTGTTTTATCACTAGTTTAGTTTATAAAAGAAAATTAAAAATGGAATTGAGGATACCTCATATGCTTCATCTTTTTAATGTCTTCCATGAAAATAAGGATTCCAATAATTGTGCCAAAGTGTTAGAAGAAGAATGCATTAGAATGTTTGGCACTAAATCTTTGGATGATGAGCATGATTGCAATGTTGTTATTATGAATTCTTTGAATATCTATGATGCCAATGATATGCAAAGCCACAAGCTTGGGGATGCTATGTTTGATGAAGATGATATTTTTTGTCCCCCAAGTTTTGATGAGAAAATTTATTTTGATGATAGCATGCCTCCTATTTATGATGATTATATTGATGAAAGTGGGTTTGGAAGAGTGTCAACTTTAGGAAGTAATGATCCCACTATTTTGGAGGGTGTTGAATCTTATTATGATAATTATGAAAGTGGGTTTGGAGAGGTCATGACTTTAGTTAATGTTAATCCCACTATTTTGGAAGAGTGTCAACTTTGCATACTTGTAGATAATGAAAAGAATGCTTTATGTGATGGTTATATTGTTGAATTCATTCATGATGCTACTTAAAATTATTATGAGAGAGGAACATATGCTTCTATGTATCTCAATAATACCAAGTTTCCTCTCTACATGTTGAAAACCTTAAAGTTATCCTGGTTTTACCTTCCTATGCAAGTTGATTCTTGTTCCCACAAGTTGTTTGCTCACAAAATCTCTATGCATAGGAAGTGGGTTAGACTTAAATGTTCTAGTCATATTCTTCATGATGCTCTCTTTATGTTTCAATTCTTATCTTTTATGAGAGCATCATTGAAATTATCATGCCTAGCTAGGGGCGTTAAACGATAGTGCTTGTTGGGAGGCAACCCAATTTTATTTTTGTTCTTTGCTTTTTGTTCCTGTTTAGTAATAAATAATTCATCTAGCCTCTATTTAGATGTGGTTATATGTTTTAATTAGTGTGTGTGCCAATTAGAACCTTTGGGAAGACTTGGGTGAAGTCTTTGTGATCTTGCTGTAAAAAGCAGAAACTTTAGCGCTCACGAGATTAGCTACCATTTTTTTACTCGAGAGTGTGGTTAGGTTGATTCTTTTTGAAGATGATTAATAGAAAAATTCCTCACGTACACAAATTTATTTCAGAATTTTTGGGGTTACAGAAGTATTCTAAACCTACAGATTATTATAGACTGTTCTGTTTTTGACAGATTCTGTTTTCTATGTGTTGTTTGCTTATTTTGGTGAATCTATGAGTAGTATCGGAGGGTATGAACCATAGAGAAGTTGTAATACAGTAGATACTACAGCAATATAAATAAAGAATGAGTTCACAACAGTACCAAAAGTGGTGATTTATTTTCTTATACTAACGGAGCTTATGAGTTTTCCGTTGAGTTTTGTGTTGTGAAGTTTTCAAGTTTTGGGTAAAGATTCGATGGACTATGGAATAAGGAGTGGCAAGAGCCTAAGCTTGGGGGATGCCCAAGGCACCCCAAGGTAATATTCAAGTACAACCAAGAGCCTAAGCTTGGGGATGCCCCGGATGGCATCCCCTCTTTCGTCTTCGTTCATCGGTAACTTTATTTGAGGCCATATTTTTATTCACCACATGATATGTGTTTTGCTTGGAGCATCATTTTATTTTATTTTGTTTTGCTTGATGTTTGAATAAAATACCAAGATCTGAAATTATTAAATTTTAGAGAGTCTTCACATAGTTGCATAATTATTTGACTACTCATTGATCTTCACTTATATCTTTCGGAGTAGTTTGTCATTTGCTCTAGTGCTTCACTTAGATCCTTTTAGAGCACAGCTGTGGATTTATTTTGAAGAAATAGATGAACTCTCATGCTCCACTTATATTATTTTGAGATTCTTTAGAACAGCATGGTAGTTTGCTTTGGTTATGAAACTATTCCTAATATGATGGGCATCCAAGAGGTGTATAATAAAAAATTTCATATAAGTGCATTGAATACTGTGAGAAGTTTGATACTTGATATTGTTTTGAGATATAAAGATGGTGATATTTAGAGTCATGCTAGTTGAGTAATTGTGAACTTGAGAAATACTTGTGTTGAAGTTTGCAAGTCCCGTAGCATGCATGTATGGTAACCGTTGTGTAACAAATTTGAAACATGAGGTGTTCTTTGATTGTCATCCTTATGAGTGGCGGTCGGGTACGAGCGATGGTCTTTTCCTACCAATCTATCCCCCTAGGAGCATGCGCGTAATGCTTGGTTTTTGATGACTTGTATATTTTTACAATAAGTATGTGAGTTCTTTATGACTAATGTTGAGTCCATGGATTATACGCACTCTCACCCTTCCATCATTGCTAGCCTCTTCGGTACCATGGATTGCCCTTTCTCACCTCGAGAGTTGGTGCAAACTTCGCCGGTGCATCCAAACCCCGTGATATGATACACTCTATCACACATAAACCTCCTTATATCTTCCTCAAAACAGCCACCATACATACCTATTATGGCATTTCCATAGCCATTCTGAGATATATTGTCATGCAACTTTCCATCGTTACGTCCTTTTAGAGGAAGTTCCAACAGTCCCAAATGGCCAATTATTTCATTGAAAATAAACATATCATTTATATCGCCCCCGGGGAGATTCCTATTATCAATGGAACGGATGAAGTTGAAGTCCCCCATCAATATCCACATCTGATCCAGATCAATGTCCAAGTTGTAAATCCAAGAAACAAACTCATCGCGCAACTCACCCTGACATGGACCGTACACATTAACCAGAAACCATTGCTCATTATTATGAACCAAGGTAAATTGTATAACGATAGCGTAGGGTTTGACTTCGAGCAGGGTGCCACAGAACACATCAGATCGCCACGCTGTTAAAACACCCCCAGAGGCTCCACTAGAGGGAGACTCAGCGAATTGATCAAACCCATGAGGACAAATGCTTTTCATGATTGAACGCAAGCAAGAGGATAGCTTAGTTTCTTGCAAACAAAGCACTGAACACTGACTCTCTGTCACTTTCTCCCTGACAGAGCGCTGCCTAGCATCCGAATTCAGATCGCGAACATTCCAACATAAAACTTTCCAACTACGCGTTGTAACACGATTCATGAATAACCATTGCATAGAGTAGCAAGAAGAGCATGGCACATAATGTCATACCATCCAAAATAAAGTAAAGTTCAGAACCCCAATGTGCCACATCCCAGACCGGACTCAGTTCAACAGAAAAAAAGACAAGCATAACAGGCGCCCTCGGCCTCGACATAGAAGATAACATAAATACTAAGCAGAAGATGCAGATGAGTCCTCCTGTGGATTAGCCATAAGCTTGTCCACCGATAGAAGCAAAGGATCAATCTCTAGCACCGCGCGCACAGCTTGGAGAACATGAAGTGGGGTGTGTGGTGGTGCAGTAGGCAGAGCACCTTCAAAATCATCCGCAGAAGTGGGCTGGGCCTTGTCCTCCATGGGCTTTGCACAGGGGCGCTTCTTAGATGGCTGTAGAGAAAGCTGCTCAAAAACCATGTTTTTGTAGCCATCCAACTTTGCCGCGCTCCGAGTGCAACGCCTTAGTGACGTATCGACAACAGGAGCCTTCTTCTTCTCTCTCCGCTTACGCGCAGAGGATTGTTCCATAGAGAAAACTAAAGGTGATGATTGAACCGATACAGGAACAGCAGAACTATCAGACCCAGCTTCTTCAGAAACAGAATCTGAAACAGCCGGCAGTGCCTCAAATAAAGCTGTGGCCACCGGGCGCTTCACCATGACAGGTTTTCTGACAGCAGGAACCATAGGCAGAGAAGCAGCCAAACAAGAAATCATCCTTGATTCGTCAAAAGCATTGGACCACGACCTCTTGGAGTAAATGATTGTGCCCATCGGCTTGAAGAAGATAGACCTTGGCACTTCCTTAACTGAGAAATCGAACATAAGGTTCTAGAAAGACCTTTTCCAAACCATCTTCGGGGGAAGAGGAGGTCCAGCCACAATGCGTGCCATGCCAATAAAGATTTCCTGCTGCTGAATCACAGGAGGATGGTAGGGCACAATGGCAAGCTGATTCTCCTCAAAGACAGGGTGCTGAAGTTCTAGAAGTGGTAAATCATACTGTTGTTGGATTTCAACTTCTTGTTCTTGTTGCTCTACAGAAGCAGATCCTTCGGGCTGATCAATCACTATTGAAACTTGATCCTGTTCGGGAGCAGCAGGGTGTGGGGCCTGCTCATTCCCAGCTTCATCTCCCCACATGGCATTGCCCCAACCAGGCACTTCATCATTCACCGGTGGAGGAGGTGGAGCGACAGGTGCATCATTCCAACCCAACATTGGGTATGGTGGTAAGACAAATATAAAATTATCCGGAACCATATTACCAGGCAAAGGGTGAGGGTTTCCATCCAAGGGCATAGGGTCTTCGTCATTTGGCATCTGGTCTGCAAAATCTGCGCCAAGAACATAGCAAGCAGCAGTCCAAGACACTTGAGCACCTCCATACTCCGCATAATCACCAAACACAACATCTCTTGGAACCAACAGGACAGGCCTCTTCTGGAACAGTTGGGACTGGGTTTTTACTTCTGCAAGTTGGATTAACATTTATCCCATGACCCAACTGACCCCTTTGGCCAAGACTGCATCTGATCATGTTCCTTGTCTGGTGACCATCAGTACAGCAATTCCAAAACCACATATCTTCAGGTTTGAAAACTTTTGGATCCATCAGGCTGGTTTCATAGAGTGTGTTCAGGAGGTTTGGACTCGTCCCCCTCGTAAGACCCATATTTCGGCAATAATTGTTGACAAACTAAAGGCGTTGAGGTTTGCATTGAAGAAATGGCAGAAAGGTTTATCACATATTAAAAGGTTAATTGAGAAGTGTAACTGGGTAATTCTTTGGTTGGACAATCTTGAGGATAAGAGATCTCTGTCCAGGCCTGAGTTTAATTTCAGGAAAATCACAAAATTGCACCATGAACATCTGCTTCACATGCAATATCTGTACTGGAGGGAGAGATATACAATTAGGTACATCAAAGTGGGAGAGGAAAACTCTAAATTCTTTCAGGCCATGGCAACTGAGAGATATAGAAAAAACTCTATTGCTAGATTATTGCTGTCTGATGGATCAGTAGCGTCAAACCATGAGGAAATGGCCAAAGAATTCTTGTCATCCTTCAAAAGCAGAATGGGGACAGTTAAGTCAATTTCTTTGGATGAAAACATATTGTCTCTAATACCTAGGGTCTAGGGTTTGGAGGTGCTCACAAAACCGTTTGAATTAAAAGAAATTGAGCAGGTTATTAAGGACTTGCCTATTGATAAGGCCCCTGGACCTGATGGCTTTAATGGGCTTTTTTTTTAAAAAGTGTTGGCATATAATTTCTGCTGATTTTATATAGCTGGTTAAGGAGTTTCATGCTGGAACAGTGCAGTTAGAAAATTTGAATGATGCATACATTACCCTGATTCCAAAGAAGCAGACACCTGAGTGTGTGGGAGACTTGAGGCCAATTTCACGAACCTCTGTTGGTCTGAAGTTCCTTACAAAGCTTGCTGCTAATAGATTCCAACAGGAGATCACCAAATGTGTGCATAAAAATCAATATGGTTTCATAAAATCGAGAACAATCCAGGATTGTCTTGCTTGGACCTTTGAGTATATCCATCAGTGCAATCAGTCTAAAAGGCCCATCCTTTTGCTTAAGTTAGACTTTGAAAATGCTTTTGATTCTATCCAGCGTGAGGCTATCATAAAGATTTTAATTGCAAAAGGTTTTGATGAACGATGGATTATTTGGATTAAGCAGTTGCTGTCTTCTGGCACTTCTTCTGTCCTTCTGAATGGAGTTCCTGGTAATCACTTTAAATGCAAATGTGGAGTCAAGCAAGGGGACCCAATTTCTCCTTTGCTCTTTGTTATTGCGGCTGATCTCTTGCAGACATTGATTAATAATCTTCTTCACCAAGGTTTAATAAGCATGCCTCTGCCTACCCATGATCCTGATTCCGAGTGGTCCAATATGCTGATGACACACTGCTTTTCTTAAATGCTGATAAAGATCAATTGGGGGCTCTGAAATCAGTTTTGCATTCCTTCTCACAGGCAACTGGACTTCAGATTAATTTCCATAAATCCTCCATGTATCCCATTAATGTAAGTGATCAGGATGCTTCTGACCTTGCTGCCTATTTTGGTTGCAAATTAGGCAATATGCCTTTTACTTATCTGGGTCTGCCAGTGGGGACCACCAGGCCCAAAATTGTGGACCTTCTTCCCCTTGTGGATTGTATGGAGAGAAGATTGACAGCAAGTTCTTGGTTCTTGCCTCAAGGGAGCAGATTGCAATTAGTTAATTCTGTCATTTCTTCATTGCCTATCTTCTTCCTTTGCAGTTTGTCAATTCCTCAGGGTATTTTGAAACAATTGGAAAGAATCCAGAGGCGGTGTTATGGAGGAAATATGGTCAGGAAAGGGGACATTCACTGGTGGCTTGGCCACTTGTTTGCAGGCCTAAGTCGAAGGGGGGGGGGCTTGGAATCTTAAACCTTGGTATGCATAATGATGCTCTCCTACTGAAACATCTCAATAAATTTTATAACAAGATGGATGTGCCCTGGGTGCAGTTAGTTTGGGACTCTTACTATTTTGAAAGGATTCCACATGATACTGTTCTTTGTGGCTCTTTTTGGTGGAGAGATGTCTGTAAGTTGATGGATAATTTCAGGGCAGTTACTTCGGTTGATGTTCATAGTGGAGATACGGTGCAGTTCTGGTCTGACTATTGGCAAATTGGAAACAGTTCTGTCCCTCTGCAAGATCGATTTCCTAGGCTATATTCTTTTTGTCTCCACAAAAATCTCTCAGTCAAGGAAGTCTTTGAGGCTAGTAGTTTCCAGGACCTTTTTTACTTGCCTCTTACTGAACAAGCTTTTCAGGAACTACAACAGCTTTCGTCTTTAATGGGGTCTTTCCATTTGGACAGTAACTCCCATGACCACTGGGGATGGAGGCATGGCAAGAAATCAGAATATACCGCAAAAAGGTTTTATGATTTTGTCTATCAGCCAATGGTATCAAACCCCATTCTGGGGTGGATATGGAAAAGTTGCTGTACTATGTCGATCAAGATGTTTGCTTGGCTTGTTATAATGGACAGGGTTAACACCAAGGACATGATTCAGAGGAGGCATTGGAGGATTAATGAAGGACCAGAATGTGTTCTTTGCCCGACTGGAATACTGGAGGACAGAAATCACCTCTTTTTCCAGTGCAATTTTAGTGTTCGTGTGTGGAACTATCTGCAAATTGAATGGAAAGATTGTGATGATATGGTGGAAATTGCTTGTCATGCTAGGAAGTATTTCAACAAGCCTTTCTTTGGGGAGGTGGTTTTCACGACCTGGTGGAATATTTGGAAGATCAGGAATGATAGAGCTTTCAGGAACATTCAACCATCTTTCAGGGCATGGAGGAATGGCTTCATTCATGATCTTACTCTGCTCTCTCATCGAATCAAACGGAAATATAGAGACGCCCTTCTTAAGTGGATTGATTTTCTTCCTCCTTGAGGAGAGTTGCTTCTTTGTTTCTTTGTAATTAATAGGTATAGTGCACCCCTTCTCTGTATAGCCTTCTTTAGAGCCTTCCCTCTTTTCTTTTATTCTTTTATTTCTTTCCTCATCTTGAGGAAACCCTGCCTTTTGCTTTATTAATAAAATGATGTGGGGTGCAAGCCCTGCAGTCTTCATGGTCAAAAAAAAACTTTCCATCATTACATTTATTATGACATGCTTCATCATTGTCATATTGCCATGCATGATCATGTAGTTGACATCATATTTGTAGCAAATCCACCATGCATAATTTCATACATGTCACTCTTGATTCACTTCCCATCCCAGTACACCGTCGAAGGCACTCATATAGAGTCATATTTTGTTCTAGTATCGAGTTGTAATCATTGAGTTGTAAATTAATAGAAGTGTGATGATCATCATTAAGAGAGCCAAATAAATAAAAAAGAAAAAAATAAAGGCCAAATAAAAAAGGAAGACCCCCAAAAAATAAAAGGGACAATGCTACTATCCTTTTTTCCACACTTGTGCTTCAAAGTAGCACCATGATCTTCATGATAGAGAGTCTCTTATGTTGTCACTTTCATATACTAGTGGGAATTTTTCATTATAGAACTTGGCTTGTATATTCCAACAATGGGCTTCCTCAAATGCCCTAGCTCTTCATGAGCAAGCAAGTTGGATGCACACCCACTTAGTTTCTTTTGTTGAGCTTTCATACATTTATAGCTCTAGTGCATCCGTTGCATGGAAATCCCTACTCCTCGCATTGACATCAATTGATGGGCATCTCCATAGCCCGTTGATTAGCTGCGTCAATGTGAGACTTTCTCCTTTTTGTCTTCTCCACACAACCCCCATCATTATATTATATTCCACCCATAGTGCTATGTCCATGGCTCACGCTGATGTATTGTGTGGAAGTTGAAAAAAGTTTGAGATTAGTAAAGTATGAAACAATTTCTTGGCTTGTCATCGGGGTTGTGCATGATGGGAGCATTTTTGTGTGATGAAAATGAAGCATAGCCAAACTATATGATTTTGTAGGGATAAACTTTCTTTGGCCATGTTATTTTGAGAAGACATGACTGCTTAGTTAGTATGCTTGAAGTATTATTATTTTTATGTCAATATTAAACTTTTGTCTTGAATCTTATGGATCTGATTCTTGCCACAATAAATAGAACTACATGGATAAATAGGTTAGGTAGCATTCCACATCAAATTTTTTGTTTTTATCATTTACCTACTCGAGGACGAGCAGGAATTAAGCTTGGGGATGCTTGATACGTCTCCAACGTATCTATAATTTTTGATTGTTCCATGCTATTATATTATCAACCTGCGATGTTTTATATGCATTTATATGGTATTTTATATGATTTTTGGGACTAACCTATTAACCTAGAGCCCAGTGCCAATTTCTATTTTTTCTTCTTATTTTTGAGTTTTACGGAAAAGGAATACCAAACGGAGTCCAATTGACGTGCCAATTTTTGATGATTTTTTATGGATCAAAAGAATCCCTCGGAGTAAGATAGTTGGGCCAGAAGAGTCCCGAGCCATCCACGAGATAGGAGGGCGAGCCTAGGGGGTAGGGCATGCCCTCCACCCTCGTGGACAACTCGGGGACCTCCCTGACTTGTTCCCGATGCCAAAAATTCCTATAAATACTGAAACCTCCAGAAAATAACCTAGATCAGGAGTTCCACCGCCGCAAGCCTCCGTAGCCACCGAAAACCAATCTAGACCCGCTCCGACACCCTGCCGGAGGGGGGAATCCCTGTCCGGTGGCCATCTTCATCATCCCGGCGCTCTCCATGACGAGGAGGGAGTAGTTCACCCTCAGGGCTGAGGGTATGTACCCGTAGCTATGTGTTTGATCTCCCTCTCTCTCTTGTGTTCTTGATTCGGAACAATCTTGATGTATCGCGAGCTTTGCTATTATAGTTGGATCTTACGATGTTTCTCCCCCTCTACTCTCTTGTAATGGATTGAGTTTTCCCTTTGAAGTTACCTTATCGGATTGAGTCTTTAAGGATTTGAGAACACTTGATGTATGTCTTGCATGTGCTTATCTGTGGTGACAATGGGATATCACGTGATCCACTTGATGTATGTTTTGGTGATCAACTTGCGAGTTCCGTGACCTCGTGAACTTATGCATAGGGGTATGCACACATTTTCGTCTTGACTCTCCGGTAGAAACTTTGGGGCACTCTTTGAAGTTCCTTGTGTTGGTTGAATAGATGAATCTGAGATTGTGTGATGCATATCATATAATCATACCCACGGATACTTGAGGTGACATTGGAGTATCTAGGTGACATTAGGGTTTTGATTGATTTGTGTCTTAAGGTGTTATTCTAGTACTAACTCTAGGATAGATCGAACAGAAAGAATAGCTTCGTGTTATTTTACTATAGACTCTTGAATAGATCGATCAGAAATGATAACTTTGAGGTGGTTTCGTACCCTACAATAATCTCTTCGTTTGTTCTCCGCTATTAGTGACTTTGGAGTGACTCTTTCTTGCATGTTGAGGGATAGTTATATGATCCAATTATGTTATTATTGTTGAGAGAACTTGCACTAGTGAAAGTATGAACCCTAGGCCTTGTTTCCTAGCATCGCAATACCATTTACGCTCACTTTTATCATTAGTTACCTTGCTGTTTTTATTTTTTCAGATTACAAAAACCTATATCTACCATCCATATTGCACTTGTATCGCCTTCTCTTCGCCGAACTAGTGCACCTATACAATTTACCATTGTATTGGATGTGTTGGGGACACAAGAGACTCTTTGTTATTTGGTTGCAGGGTTGCTTGAGAGAGACCATCTTCATCCTACGCCTCCCACGGATTGATAAACCTTAGGTGTTCCACTTGAGGGAAATTTGCTACTGTCCTACAAATCTCTACACTTGGAGGCCCAACAATGTCTATAAGAAGAAGGTCGTGTAGTAGACATCAGGCGCCACTGAGTATATGGGTCCTGCTCATCCTCATGCTCGTGATCATCAGCATCGTCATCTCCCCCTTGGTTATAATTTTTTTCAAGTATAGATGGTGGAATGTTCACAGGACCTTGGAAACACAAGAAGGTTAATTAGTAAAGGGAAACTAGCTAACCCGCATGCATGTGGATGAAACAATTATAATTACGGTGGAAGACAAACGTACCGAAAGCATCAGGATTCCATGCAAAAATAGTGCCACGAGTGGTGGCAGCAAACACAAGACCCTCGTATTGAATTGCATCACAGTACTCATCCATGTACAGAAATTGATTTTTGAGCAATATCCATCGAGGCGTGGAAGTAAGGATGGCAACAAGCTTGTCAAAGATAGCAACAACTTCATAGTTCGTGTAATCCCAAGAGCGGTTCGGAACTCGACAAATTGCTATCTTCCATAGACGATAGTCAGCATGATCGTATTTGAACTCACGTAGAATACCGGTGTACTCAACCTCTGGGTAGTCGTCTGAGATTTTTGGAAGTGGAACCCGGTGACGAGTGTACACATTCACAAGTTCCCACTTGCAATTGTACCTAATATAAACAACCCAATCTCCATTTTGCGCCTCCCCAAGCCTTGCCCTCAAGTGATGGCATCCTAACATCATACGTATCATTATCAAGCAGCATCAACTTACATAAGGCGAGGCTTCACTCATCCCCGCGCCAGTCAGCAGGGTAACGGCGAAGAAGATAGGGGAGATCAAACCGCTCCTGGACCCTTGGGTTCCTTGTGATGATGTTATTAGTTGAGTCGAGAATGGTCTTGAACAAACCTGCCATGCTAGCCGAGGTGATGACGTCGCACCGATCAATGAGTTCCTCCACCTCATCATCATTCAGATCGGGGAAAGAATAACGGGGTCATTTCCGACCTGTTCCCTCCATGGAGAAGACGATTGAACAATGGCAGAAGGAAGCGTGAAGGCAAATGGAGGAGGGAGGAAGAGCTAGCATGCGACAACAGTTCTAAATTGAGAGGGAAAGGCGAAGAGTCAATGGACGGTTGCCACAGTACACGAAGAGGCACCCGGGGAGCGAAAGGTTGCCGCAGAGGTCACACACTAACGACAAGGGCCGAGTGAACCGCATGCTTATATCGCACACACCTTGATCTGGCTGACCGTTTCTTTTGTGTTGCCTAATCACAAACAGTTCATCCGAGTGAACCGTATGTTGTATATCGCACACACCTTCATCTGGCTGCCCGGTTCTTTTGTGTTGCCTAATCACAAACAGTTCATCCGAGTGAACCGTATGCTGTGTATCGCACACGCCTTCATCTGGCTACCCGTTTCTTTTGTTCATGCTCATCGCAAATAGTTAATTGAACCGAACCGTATGCCCTTCATCGCACACGCAACTAAAATCTGAACCGTGTTTGATGCATCCGTCATCGTAAATGTTTTATACATTTTTGACGATTTTCATACACCACCGTTTGTGATTATTGCATCGCACACAGTTTCTCGAAGGGTCTCTGATCATAGTGCTGCGTTAGCAGCATCCTGCAGTAGTGTGAGATCCGGGGCATTTGGAAAGTATGCAACGGCCAAGTCTTTGATACTCCATCCGTTCCTAAGTATAGCCTTTTTAGAGATTCTAATACAGACTACATACGAAGCAAAAAAAGGAATCTACACTATAAAATGCGTCTATATACATCCTCTCTAAAAGGTCTTATATTTAGAAAGAGGGAGTAATGTACTTCCAAATTTTGATTTATAAATAATTCCCGTTGTTAGCACCTGCACATAGAACTGAATAGAGGAGAGTGAAAGGTAAATTGCATTTTTGCCTCGAACTTCCGTGTGACCTAAAGAGTACTCTAATCATCAAAATTATCATTTTATGTAGTCATCAATGTTCATTTTGTTTATCATACATCCCCGCAGCAATGCGCGGGGAATCATATAGTTATTGCAATTCCTACAAGCATAAGTTCCTCCCTCATAATAATTTTCAGTAGCATCAAGAAGAAATTCAAAAATATAACTATCACATAAAGCATTCTTTTCATGACCCACATGCATAAAAACTTCATTACTCTCCACATAAGCAAATTTCTTCTCATCAATAGTAGTGGGAGCAAACTCAACAAAATAGCTATCATGTGATTGAAAATTAAAATCATGATGACAAGTTTCATGGTTATCATTATTAAATATAGCATACATGTCATCACCATAATCATCATATATAGCAACTTTGTTATCATAGTCAATTGAAGCCTCATCCAAAATGGTGGATTCATCACTAAATAAAGTCATGACTGATATGTATCCAATGTATCTATAATTTTTGATTGTTCCATGCTATTATATTATCTATTTTGGATGTTTAATGGGCTTTAATATGCTCTTTTATATTATTTTTGGGACTAACCTATTAACCGGAGGCCCAGTGCCAGTTTCTGTTTTTTTGCCTATTTTAGTGTTTCGCAGAAAAGGAATACCAAACGGAATCCAAATGGAATGAAACCTTCATGACGATCTTTCTTGGACCAAAAGCAAACCAGGAGACTTGGAGTGGAAGTCCGGAACTTCGTGAGGCGGCCACAAGATAGGAGGGCGCGCCCCCACCCTCGTGGGCCCCACGGAGCTCCACCGACGTACTCTTTTGCATATATATACTCTTATACCCTAGAAACATCAGGGGGAGCCACGAAACCACTTTTCCACCGCCACAACCTTTTGTACCCGTGAGATCCCATCTGGGGCCCTTTTCCGGCGATCTGCCGGAGGGGGAATCGATCACAAAGGGATTCTACATCAACACCATAGCCTCTCCGATGAAGCGTGAGTAGTTTACCACAGACCTTTGGGTCCATAGTTATTAGCTAGATGGCTTCTTCTCTCTCTTTGATCTTCAATACAAAGTTCTCCTCGATGTTCTTGGAGATCTATTCGATGTAATACTCTTTTGCGGTGTGTTTGCCGAGATCCGATGAATTGTGGGTTTATGAACTTGATTATCTATGAATATTATTCTCTGAATTCTTATATGCATGATTTGATATCTTTGCAAGTCTCTTCGAATTATCAGTTTAGTTTGGCCTACTAGATTGATCTTTCTTGCAATGGGAGAAGTGCTTAGCTTTGGGTTCAATCTTGCGGTGTCCTTACCCAGTGACAGTAGGGGCAGCAAGGCATGTATTGTATTGTTGCCATCAAGGATAAAAAGATGAGGTTTATGTCATATTGCTTGAGTTTATCCCTCTACATCATGTCATCTTGCGTAATGCATTACTCTCTTCTTATGAACTTAATACTCTAGATGCATGCTGGATAGCGGTTGATGTGTGGAATAATAGTAGTAGATGCAGAATCATTTTGATCTACTTGACACAGACGTGATGCCTATATTCATGACGCCTTAGATATCTTCATAACTATGCACTTTTCTATCAATTGCTCGGCAGTAATTTGTTCACCCACCATAATACATGCTATCATGAGAGAAGCCACTAATGAAACCTATGGCCCCCGTGTCTCTTTCTTATTACATTGCATCTCTTTTATTATCGCATCTTGTTTACTAATTTGCAATCTTTACTTTCCAATCTATACAACAAAATACCAAAAATATTTATCTTATTATCTCTATCAGATCTCACTTTCGCAAGTCACCGTGAAGGGATTGACAACCCCTTTATCGCATTGGTTGCGAGGTTCTTGATTGTTTGTGCAGGTACTAGGTGACTTGCGTGTTGTCTCCTACTGGATTGATACCTTGGTTCTCAAAAACTGAGGGAAATACTTATGCTACTTTGCTGCATCACCCTTTCCTCTTCAAGGGAAAACCAACGCATGCTCAAGAGGTAGCAAGAAGGATTTCTGGCGCCTTTGCCGGGGATATCTATGCCAAGTCAAGACATACGAAGTACCCATCATAAACTCTTCTCCCTCGCATTACATTATTTGCCATTCGCCTCTCGTTTTCCTCTCCCCCACTTCACCTTTGCTGTTTTATTCGCCCCTTTTCCATTCACCTCCTTTTGCTTGCTTCTTGTTTGCTTGTGTGTTGGATTGATTGTTTGTCACGATGGCTCAAGATAATACTAAATTGTGTGACTTTTCCAATACCAACAACAATGATTTTATTAGCACTCCGATTGCTCCTACTACTGATGCCGAATCTTGTGAAATTAATACCGCTTTGTTGAATCTCGTTACAAAAGATCAATTTTCTGGCCTTCCTAGTGAAGATGTCGCTACCCATCTAAACAACTTTGTTGATTTGTGTGATATGCAAAAGAAGAAAGATGTGGATAATGATATTATCAAATTGAAGCTATTTCCTTTTTCGCTTAGAGATCATGCTAAAACTTGGTTGTCTTCTTTGCCTAAAAATAGTATTGACTCATGGAATAAGTGCAAAGATGCTTTTATCTCTAAGTATTTTCCTCCCGCTAAGATCATCTCTCCTAGGAACGATATTATGAATTTTAAGCAACTTGATCATGAGCATTTTGCACAAGCTTTGGAGAGGATGAAATTAATGATTCGTAATTTCCCTACACATGGTTTGAATTTGTGGATGATTATACAAATTTTTTATGCCGGATTGAATTTTGCTTCTAGAAACCTTTTAGATTCGGCTACGGGAGGCACCTTTATGGAAATCACTTTAGGAGAAGCTACTAAACTCCTAGACAATATTATGGTTAATTATTCTCAATGGCACACCGAAAGATCCACTAGTAAAAAAGTTCCTGCGATTGAAGATATTAATGTTTTGAGTGGAAAGATGGATGAACTTATGAAATTGGTTGCTAGTAAGAGTGTTTCTTCCGATCCTAATGATATGCCTTTGTCCACTTTGATTGAGAATAATAATGAATCTATGGACGTGAATTTTTTTGGTAGGAATAATTTTGGTAACAACGCGTATAGAGGAAACTTTAATTCTAGGCCATTTCCTAGTAATTCCTCTAACAATTATGGTAATTCCTACAACAACTCTTATGGAAGTTTTAATAAGATTCCCTCTGGTTTTGAGACTAGCATTAAAGAGTTTATGAATTCGCAAAAGAATTTCATTGCCTTGGTTGAAGAAAAATTGCTTAAGATTGATGAGTTGTCTAGGAACATGGATATAATTTCTCTTGATGTTGATTCTTTGAAACTTAGATCTATTCCACCTAAATATGACATTAATGAGTCTCTCAAAGCCATGAGAATTTCCACTGATGAGTGCAAATAAAGAACTGCTAGGATGCATGCTAAAAAGATTGCTTTGTGAAAGTGCGTTCTTCTAGTTTTCATGATAATAATGATGAAGATCTAAAAGTGATTGATGTGTCTCCTATTAAATCTTTGTTTTCCAATATGAATCTTGATAAAGATGGGACTGGAGATGAGTCAACTTTAGCTAAAAGGCGTCCCAATGATTCAGAGTTTTTAGATCTTGATGGAAAAATTAATAAAAGTGGGATTGAAGAGGTCAAAACTTTACATAGCAATGAACCCACTATTTTGGATTTCAAGGAATTTAATTATGATAGTTGCTCTTTGATAGATTGTATTTCCTTGTTGCAATCCGTTTTAAATTCTCCTCATGTCTATGATCAAAATAAAGCTTTTACTAAACATATCATTGATGCTTTAATGCAATCCCATGAAGAAAAGCTTGAACTAGAAGTTTCTATCCCTAGAAAACTTTATGATGAGTGGGAACCTACTATTAAAATTAAGATTAAAGATTATGAATGCTATGCTTTATGTGATTTGGGTGCTAGTGTTTCCACAATTCCAAAAACTTTGTGTGATGTGCTAGGTTTCCATGAATTTGATGATTGTTCCTTAAATTTGCACCTTGTGGATTCCACCATTAAGAAACCTATGGGAAGAATTAATGATGTTCTTATTGTTGCAAATAGGAATTATGTGCCTGTAGATTTCATTGTTCTTGATATAGATTGCAATCCTACATGTCCTATTATTCTTGGTAGACCTTTCCTTAGAATGATTGGTGCAATTATTAACATGAAAGAAGGAAATATTAGATTCCAATTTCCGTTAAGGAAAGGCATGGAACACATTACTAGGAAGAAAATTAAATTGCCTTATGAATCTATTATGAGAGCCACTTATGGATTGCATCCCAAAGATGACAATACCTAGATCTATTCTTGTTTTTATGCCTAGCTAGGGGCGTTAAACGAAAGTGCTTGTTGAGAGGCAACCCAATTTTATTTTTGTTCTTTACCTTTTGTTCCTATTTAGTAATAAATAATTTATCTAGCCTCTGCTATGATTGTGTTTTTTAATTTTTAATTAGTGTTTGTGCCAAGTAAAGCCTTTAGGATCTTCTTGGGTGATTGTTGTTTGATCTTGCTGATAAAAACAGAAAGTATGCACTCACGAGAATAATTTTCATTTTTTACTAGAGAGCGATAAAATACTAATTCCAACTGAAGTAGATCATTATACAAATCTTCCTAGTCGTCCAATTTTTTTAGAATTTTTGGAGTTACAGAAGTATTTGAAACATCGATATTGCTATAGATTGTTCTATTTTTGACAGATTCCTGTTTTTCGCGTGTTATTTGCTTATTTTGATGCATCTATGGCTAGTATCGGGGGGGGGGGGTATGAACCATAGAGAAGTTGGAATACAGTAGGTTTAACACCAATATAAATAAAGAATGAGTTAATTACAGTACCTTAAAGTGGTGGTTTATTTTCTTATACTAACGGAGCTCACGAGATTTTTTGTTGAGTTTTGTGTTGCGAAGTTTTCAAGTTTTTGGGTAAAGATCTGATGGATTTTGGAACAACGAGTGGAAAGAGCCTAAGCTTGGGGATGCCCAAGGCACCCCAAGGTAAAATTCAAGGACAACCAAAAGCCTAAGCTTGGGGATGCCCCGGAAGGCATCCCCTCTTTCGTCTTCGTCTATCGGTAACTTTACTTGAGGCTATATTTTTATTCACCACATGTTACGTGTTTTTCTTGGAGTGTCTTGTATGATTTGAGTCTTTGCTTTTTATTTTACCACAATCATCCTTGCTGTACACACCTTTTGGGAGAGACACACATGAATCGGAATTTATTAGAATACTCTATGTGCTTCACTTATATATCTTTTGAGCTATACAATTTTGCTCTAGTGCTTCACCTATATCTGTTTAGAGCACGGTGGTGGTTTTATTTTATAGAAATTATTGATCTCTCATGATTCACTTATATTATTTTGAGAGTCTTTTAGAACAGCATGGTTCTTTGGCTATAAAATTAGTCCTAATATGATGGGCATCCAAGATGGGTATAATAAAAACTTTCATATAAAGTGCGTTGAATAGTAGGAGAAGTTTGATACTTGATGATTGTTTTGAGACATGAGGATGGTGATATTAGAGTCATGCTAGTTGATTAGTTGTGAATTTGAGAAATACTTGTGTTGAGGTTTGCAAGTCTTGTAGCATGCACGTATGGTAACCGTTGTGTAACAAATTTAAAGCATGAGGTATTTCTTTGATTGCCTTCCTTATGAGTGGCGGTCGGGGACGAGCGATGGTCTTTTCCTTCCAATCTATCCCCCTAGGAGCATGCACATAGTGCTTGGTTTTTGATGACTTGTATATTTTTGCAATAAGTATGTGAGTTCTTTATGACTAATGTTGAGTCCATGGATTATACGCACTCTCACCCTTCCACCATTGCTAGCCTCTCCAGTACCGTGCAACTTTCTCCGGTACAATAAACCCACCATTTATCTTCCTCAAAACAGCCACCATACCTACCTATTATGGCATTTCCATAGCCATTCTGAGATATATTGCCATGCAACTTTCCACCGTTCCATTTATTATGACACGCTCCATCAATGCCATATTGCCTTGCATGATCATGTAGTTGACATCGTATTTGTGGCAAAGCCACCATTCATAATTTTTCATACATGTCACTCTTGATTCATTGCACATCTCGGTACATCAATGGAGTCACACATATAGAGTCATATTTTTGTTCTAAGTATCAAGTTCTAATCTTTGAGTTGTAAATGAATAGAAGTGTGATGATCATCATTATTAGAGCATTGTACCATGTGAGGAAATAAAAAAAGGCCAAATAAAAAAGGAGAAGTCCAAAAAGGAGGAGAAAAGAAAAAAATGAGAGAAAAATAGAGAAGGGACAATGCTACTATCCTTTTTCCGCACTTGTGCTTCAAAGTAGCACCATGATCTTCATGATAGAGAGTCTCTCATTTTGTCACTTTCATATACTAGTGGGAAATTTTCATTATAGAACTTGGATTGTATATTCCAACGATGGGCTTCCACAAATGCCCCAGGTCTTCGTGAGCAAGCAAGTTGGATGCACACCCACTTAGTTTCTTTTGTTGAGCTTTCATACATTTATAGCTCTAGTGCATTCGTTGCATGGCAATCCCTACTCACTCACATTGATATCTGTTGATGGGCATCTCCATAGCCTATTGATATGCCTAGTTGATGTGAGACCATCTTCCTCCTTTTTGTCTTCTCCACAACCACCACTCTATTCCACCAATAGTGCTATGTCCATGGCTCACGCTCATGTATTGCGTGAAAGTTGGAAATTTTTGAGATTACTAAAGTATGAAACAATTGCTAGGCTTGTCATCGCGGTTGTGCATGATTTGAATATTTTGTGTGACGAAGATGGAGCATGAACAAACTATATGATTTTGTGGGGATGAACTTTCTTTGGCCATGTTATTTTGAGAGGACACAATTACTTTTTAGTATGCTTGAAGTATTATTATTTTTATGTCAATATTAAACTTTTGTCTTGAATCTTTTGGATCTGAACATTCATGTCGCAATAAAGAAAATTACATAGATAAATATGTTAGGTAGCATTCCACATCAAAAATTCTGTTTTTATCATTTACCTACTCGAGGACGAGCAGGAATTAAGCTTGGGGATGCTTGATACGTCTCCAACATATCTATAATTTTTGATTGTTCCATGATATTATATTATCTGTTTTGGATGTTTAATGGGCTTTAATATGCTCTTTTATATTATTTTTGGGACTAACCTATTAACCGGAGGCCCAGTGCCATTGTTTTTTTTGCCTATTTTAGTATTTCGCAGAAAAGGAATACCAAACGGAATCCAAACAGAATGAAACCTTCACGATGATCTTTCTTGGACCGAAAGCAAACCAGGAGACTTGGAGTGGAAGTCTGGACTCCGTGAGGCGGCCACGAGATAGGAGGGCACGCCCAGGGGGGTAGGCACGCCCCCACCCTCGTGGGCCCCATGGAGCTCCACTGACGTACTTCTTTCGCATATATATACTCTTATACCCTAGAAACATCAAGGGGAGCCACGAAACCACTTTTCCACTACCGCAACCTTCTGTACCCGTGAGATCTCATCTGGGGGCCTTTTCCGGCGATCTGCCGGAGGGGGAATCGATCACAAAGGGCTTCTACATCAACACCATAGCCTCTCCAATGAAGCGTGAGTAGTTTACCACAGACCTTCGAGTCCATAGTTATTAGCTAGATGGCTTCGTGTCTCTCTTTGATCTTCAATACAAAGTTCTCCTCGATGTTCTTGGAGATTTATTTGATGTAATACTCTTTTGCGGTGTGTTTGTCGAGATTCGATGAATTTTGGGTTTATGAACTTGATTATCTATGAATATTATTTGGTTCTTCTCTAAATTCTTATATGCATGATTTGATATCTTTGCAAGTCTCTTAGAATTATCGGTTTAGTTTGGCCTACTAGATTGATCTTTCTTGCAATGGGAGAAGTGCTTAGCTTTGGGTTCAATCTTGTGGTGTCATTTCCTAGTGATAGTAGGGGCAGCAAGGCACGTATTGTATTGTGTCCATCAAGGATAAAAAAGATGGGTTTTATGTCATATTGCTTGAGTTTATCCCTCTACATCATGTCATCTTGCTTAATGCGTTGCTCTGTTCTTATGATCTTAATACTCTAGATGCATGTCGGATAGTGGTCGATGTGTGGAGTAATAGTAGTAGATGCAGAATCATTTCGATCTACTTGACACAGACGTGATGCCTATATTCGTGATCATTGCCTTAGATATCTTCATAACTATGCACTTTTCTATCAATTGCTCGGCAGTAATTTGTTCACCCACCGTAATACATGCTATCATGAGAGAAGCCACTAGTGAAACCTATGGCCCCTGGGTCTCTTTCTTATTATATTGCATCTCTTTTATTATCACATCTCGTTTACTATTTTACAATCTTTACTTTCCAATCTATACAACAAAATACCAAAAATATTTATCTTATTATCTCTATCAGATCTCACTTTCGCGAGTGACCGTGAAGGGATTGACAACCCCTTTATCGCGTTGGTTACGAGGTTCTTGATTGTTTGTGCAGGTACTAGGTGACTTGTGTGTTGTCTCCTACTGGATTGATACCTTGGTTCTCAAAAACTGAGGGAAATACTTACGCTACTTTGCTGCATCACCCTTTCCTCTTAAAGGGAAAACCAACGCATGCTCAAGAGGTAGCAATGACCTCTCCAAATCCACTTTCATCATTATAATCATCATAAATAGGAGGCATGCAATCATTATAACAAATTTGCACATCAAATCTTGGGGGACTAAAAATATCATCTTCATCAAACATAGAATCCCCAAGCTTATGGCTTTGCATATCATTAGCATCATGGATATTCAAAGAATTCATACTAACAACATTGCAATCATGCTCATCATTTATACCAAACATTCTATTGAATTCTTATTCTATAAATTGAGCACAATTTTCCTTTCCATCATTTTCACGAAATACATTCTAAAGATGAATAATATGATGCAACCTCAATTCCATTTTTTGTAGTTTTCTTTTACAAACCAAACTAGTGATAAAACAAGAAACTAAAAGGTTCGATTGCAAGATCTAAAGATATACCTTCAAGCACTCACCTCCCCGGCAACAACGCCAAAAAAGAGCTTGATGTCTACTATGCAACTTGTTCTTGTAGACTTATGTTGGGCCTCCAAGCGTAGAGTTTTATAGAATAGTAGCAATTTCCCCTCAAGTGGATGACCTAAGGTTTATCAATCTGTGGGATGTGTAGGATGAAGATGGTCTCTCTCAAACAACCCTGCAACCAAATAATAAAAAGTCTCTTGTGTCCCAAACACACCCAATACAATAGAAAATTGTATAGGCGCACTAGTTCGGCGAAGACATGGTGATAAAAGTATAATATGGATGATAGAAATATATTTTTATAATCTGAATAAATAAAAACAGCAAGGTAGCAAATAGTAAACGGGCACAAAGATGGTATTGCAATGCTTGAAAATGAGGCCTAGGGTCCGTACTTTCGCTAGTGCAATCTCTCAACAATGCTAATATAATTGGATCATATAACCAACCCTCAACGTGCGATGAAGAATCACTCCAAAGTTCCTATCTAGCGGAGAACATAAGAAGAAATTCTTTGTAGGGTACGAAACCACCTTGAAGCTATTCTTTCCGATCGATCTATCCAAGAGTTCGTACTAAAATAACACCAAATAATTTCAGATTCATAATACTCAATCCAACACAAGGAACCTCAAAGAGTGCCCCAAGATTTCCATCGGATAAACAAAGACAAGAAAGTGCATCAACCCCTATGCGTAGATTACCCCAATGTCACCTCGGGAATCCGCAAGTTGAATGAGGGAGTCCTGGATTAGGGGGTCCTCGGACAGCCGGACTATATCCCTTGGCCGGACTGTTGGACTATGAAGATACAAGATTGAAGACTTCGTCCCGTGTCCGGGTGGGACTCTCCTTTGCGTGGAAGGCAAGCTTCGCAATTTGGATATGTAGATCTCCTCCCTTGTAACTGACTCTGTGTAACCCTAGCCCCCTCCGGTGTCTATATAAACCGGAGGATTTTAGTCCGTAGGACAACAACAATCATACCATAGGCTAGCTTCTAGGGTTTAGCCTCTCCGATCTCGTGGTAGATCAACTCTTGTAATACTCATATCATCAAGATCAATCAAGTAGGAAGTAGGGTATTACCTCTATCGAGAGGGCCCGAACCTGGGTAAACATTGTGTCCCCCGCCTCCTGTTACCATCTGCCTTAGACGCACAGTTCGGGACCCCCTACTCGAGATCCGCCGGTTTTGACACCGACATTGGTGCTTTCATTGAGAGTTCCACTGTGTCGTCACCATAAGGCTTGATGGCTCCTTCGATCATCGGCAACGATGCGATCCAAGGTGAGGTTTTTCTCCCCGGACAGATCTTTGTATCCGGAGGCTTCGCACTGCAGGCCAACTCGCTTGGCCATCTGGAGCAGATCGAGAGCTACGCCCCTGGCCATCAGGTCATGTCTGGAAGTTTGAACTATACTGCCGACATCCGCGGAGACTTGATCTTCGAGGGATTCAAGCCCGCGTCAGGTGCGCCGCACAGTCACGACGGGCATGACTTAGCTCTGCCGCCGGACAGTGTTCGGGAGATCACACCTATGGCGACTCCGACCCTTGATCCAGAGCAGATCGCGCCGTCCGAGGACGGGTGGATGGACCCTGCCCCGGAGGCCGCACACCCAGCGGCGATAGAGCCGAATACTGACTTCACCTCCTACGAGACCTGTGTTGCCGGACCTTTGGATGCGCCCCCGGCCACGGTCTCTGAACCGCCTGCGTCCGTACCTATCAAATCTGATTGGGCGCCGATCACGGAGTTTCCCTCCACGGATATCTTTCAGCACTCGTCCTTGGGCGATGTGCTAAATTCATTAAGGTCTCTCTCCTTGTCAGGAGGCCCTTGGTCGAACTGTGTTCGGCTCGAGTGGGAAGCGGACGACGAAGAAATTCGTTCCCCACCCACCACGCACTTAATAGCCACTGTCGACGACTTAACCGACATGCTTGATTTCGGCTCTGAAGACATCAACGGTATGGACGACGATGCGGGAGATGAACGGGAACCACCGCCCGCCGGGTGCTGGACTACCACTTCATCACATGATATATACATGGTGGATACACCCAAAGAAAATGATGACGAGGAACGGGAGGAAGCAGCGAAGGACAATTCCCTCGAGAAGCAACCAAAGCGACGACGTAAGCGCCGCTAATCCCGCCCCGGCAAAAACAGCGATAACAGTGCAAGAAGGAGTAACACCCCGGTCGACCCCAAAGGAGACAACGACCACATGAACCCAGCGGTGGAGCAGGGTGAACTAGCAGACGGCGAACATAGTACGGAGCCGCTGTCCGGTCACGACGACCCCGAGGGTAAAACTCATCAACCTGTCTCTGGAGACATGAATAGTCCGGACGACGATGCACACATCATCCCTGAAAGACACTTGGAACAAGAGAACCTTCATAAAAGGTTCATTGAAATCGCGCGGAGCCTGAAGAAGCAGAAGCAAAGACTTAAGACCGCGCAGGATACGCTCAACAGCAGATGGAATAAAGTGCTTGACACGGAAGAAAAGTACGGCAGTAATCGCCACACAAAAAGCTATCCAAAGCGCAAGTTGTTTCCTGAATTCAATGACAAGGCCTTAGAGCCCACTCAGCTGGAAAATAAAATGGTTGATCAACCGGACCGGCCTCCCCGTGGTCGCAACGTGGCGGCCAATGATGACGTACACAAGTCAGCACACGACCTACGTGAGGACCTACACAAAAAGCTGGTTTGACCAGGTCCATTTACGGACCTAGGAAGTGTGTTCCGGCACAGAATCATCACCACCCAAATGACTATACTGACAGAAAAATAGTTCAGAATCAAAACCGAACACTACAACCATCAGACACACCCAAATACAAGGGTGCCCGCGCACCCCCTATGCTTCACCGACGAGGTACTGGATCATGAATTCCCAGAAGGATTCAAACCCGTGAACATAGAGTCATACGACAGAGCAACATACCCTGGGGTCTGGATTGAGGACTTTATCCTTCACATCCACATGGCTCGTGGAGATGATCTCCACGCCATCAAATACTTGCCCTTAAAGTTGAAAGGACCAGCTAGGCACTGGTTGAAAAGCCTCCCTGAAAACTCAATTGGAAGGTGGGAAGAGCTCGAGGACGCTTTCAGGGCTAATTTTCAAGGGACCTTTGTCCGACCTCCGGATGCAGATGATTTAAGTCACATAATTCAACAACCCGGAGAGTCAGCCTGAAAGCTCTGGAACAGATTCCTCACTAAGAAGAATCAGATTGGCGATTGCCCGGACGCCGAAGCCTTAGCGGCTTTCAAATATAGTGTCCGGGATGAATGGCTTGCCAGACACCTCGGCCAGGAAAAACCAAGGACAATGGCAGCCCTAACAAGCCTTATGACCCGCTTTTACGCGGGCGAGGATAGTTGGCTGGCCTGAAGCGGCACCAGCGACCCAAGCACATCCGAAGTCAGGGATGGCAATGGAAAACCACGACGCAATAAAAGCAAGCGTCGAAGCAACAAAGACAAGCCAGACAACACAGCGGTAAATGCCGGATTCAGGGGCTCTCAACCCGATCAACGGAAAAAGCCATTCAAGGGCAGCAGAGATGGACCATCCAGCCTAAACAAGATTCTGGACCGATTATGTCAGATTCACGGAAACTCTGATAAACCTGCAAATCACACCAACAGAGAATGCTGGGTCTTCAAGCAGGCTGGCAAGCTAAACGCCGAACACAAGGGGAGGGAGACACCAAGTGAAGACGAGGATGAGCCTCACCAACAAAACATTGGGGGATAGAAAAAATTCCCACCAGAAGTCAAAACACTGAACATGATTCACGTAACGAAGAGGAGGAGCACACGCGCACTCCGAGACGTATGCACCGTAGAGCTTGTTACCCCCAAGTTCAACCCTTGGCCGGCCTGCCCAATCACTTTCGATCGCTGGGATCACCCGACTAGTATCCGGCACGGAGGATCGGCTGCCTTGGTACTAGACCCAATAATTGACGGATACCATCTCACCCGAGTCCTTATGGACGGCGGCAGTAGTCTTAATCTGATATATCAAGACACAGTCCGCAAAATGGGGATAGACCCAACAAGAAACAACCAAAGCAATTCTACCTTTAAAGGAGTAGTACCAAGCCCAGAGGCCCGCTGCACGGGCTCTATAGTACTAGAGGTTGTATTCGGTTCTCCCGACAACTTCCGATGCGAAGAATTAACCTTCGACATCGCTCCATTCTGAAGCGGCTATCAAGCACTACTCGGAAGAACAGCCTTCGCTCGTTTTAATGCAATACTGCACTATGCTTATCTTAAGCTTAAGATGCCTGGTCCACGTGGCATCATCATAGTTAGCGGAAACTCAGAGCGTTCCTTACATGCGGAGGAGTGTACGGCGGCTTTCGCAGCCGAACACTGAATGACCCCTCCAACCAAAATAAATGATCAGTCATCAAGACCGCGGACACGGCTAGACGAGTCCGGCGCACCCCTCGCTGTAAAAGTTCAGACAAACCCGAGATTGGGTCGATGGATATACCCCCATAGGTGGCGCTAGGGGCTTCCCGCATGTAAAAAGGACTATAGTTCGGTTTGACCTTACTTAGATTGAATTTCAATGGTCTATTAAGAATAACCAATTTTCCGCACGTAGACTTTCACCTAGGTTTTTTCTCTCTTGCAGATGACAATCATGCTACACCCTTCCAGGACACGGCACAACGGAGACACAGGAGCAGACGTGCAGTAGGGCCCCGCTCAAAGGTTTCTTTTTAGATTAAGACCCTGTGTAAACCTGTCTCACTGTCTCTTGTTGCTTCATGCCCTCCGGATACTTAGCACAACCGAGAGGGATGCTGACGTTATTGGCATTTTCACCACGTCAGACTGATGCACGTACCTGGAAATTCAGGGTTCATTATCAAGGGCTTTGCTCCGCCCAGTATATGTTGTAAAGTCCGAATACCTTAGGGAGTGTTCGGCGTTGCGAGTTTGGCCTTATATGCATCAGCTTCGAATCATGTCTTTGGTCAAATGTTGGGTTTGCCTGGCTCCCGTGCTTTGCTACCTTACGTTCCGCTCTATCGGCTAAGGTGGCACCAGGAGAACTACTGCGATTGTGCCCTGGTTCATCTGGATGAGCACCTCAGTAGAGAAAGCCAAAAACTGACTATCATGATAAAGCGCGAGACTGGTCAACCACTCGATGACTCAGCGGAATCATTGTGATTCCTCCGCATTAACGAAGGACCGGTTTCTGATACGTCTCCAATGTATATATAATTTTTTATTGCTCCATGCTATATTATCTATTGTTTTGGACTATATTGGGCTTTATTTTCCACTTTTATATTATTTTTGGGACTAACCTATTAACCGGAGGCCCAGCCCAGAATTGCTGTTTTTTTTGCCTATTTCAGTCTTTCGGATAAAGAGAATATCAAACGGAGTCCAAACGGAATAAAATCTTCGGAAATGTGATTTTCTCACCGAATGTGATCCATGAGACTTGGACCCTACTGCAAGGGATCAAAGAGGTGGTCACGAGGGTGCCCCCCTTAGGGCGCGCCCCCTGCCTCGTGGGCCCCTCGGTGCTCCACCGACGTACTCCTTCCTCCTATATATACACACGTACCCCCAAATGATCGGAACAGGAGCCAAAAACCTAATTCCACCGCCGCAACTTTCTGTATCCACGAGATCCCATCTTGGGGCCTGTTCCGGAGCTCCGCCGGAAGAGGGCCGTCATCACGGAGGGCTTCTACATCATCCTAGCCCCTCCGATGAAGTGTGAGTAGTTTACCTCAGACCTTCGGGTCCATAGTTAGTAGCTAGATGGCTTCTTCTCTCTCTTTGAATCTCAATACAAAGTTCTCCCCCTCTCTTGTGGAGATCTATTCGATGTAATCTTCTTTTTGCGGTGTGTTTGTTGAGACCGATGAATTGTGGGTTTATGATCAAGTCTATCTATGAATAATATTTGAATCTTCTCTGAATTCTTTTATGCATGATTGGTTATCTTTGCAAGTCTCTTCGAATTATCCGTTTGGTTTGGCCAACTAGATTGGTAGTTCTTGCCATGGGAGAAGTGCTTAGCTTTGGGTTCGATCTTGCGGTGTCCTTACCCAGTGACAGAAGGGGCAGCAAGGCACGTATTGTATCGTTGCCATCGAGGATAACAAGATGGGGTTTATTTCATATTGCATGAATTTATCTCTCTACATCATGTCATCTTGCTTAAGGCGTTACTCTGTTTTTAACTTAATACTCTAGATGCATGCTGGATAGCGGTCGATGAGTGGAGTAATAGTAGTAGATGCAGAATCGTTTCGATCTACTTGTCACGGACGTGATGCCTATATACATGATCATGCCTAGATATTCTCATAATTATGCTCAATTCTATCAATTGCTCAACAGTAATTTGTTCACCCACCGTAGAATACTTATGCTCTTGAGAGAAGCCACTAGTGAAACCTATGGCCCCCGGGTCTATTCTCATCATATCAATCTCCATCACTTTTATATTGTTTTGCTATTTACTTTGCCTTTACTTTTTACTTTGCATCTTTATATCAAAAATACCAAAAATATTCTATCTATCAGATCTCACTCTCGTAAGTGACCGTGAAGGGCTTGACAACCCTAATCGCGTTGGTTGCGAGTAGCTATCGCTTTGTGCAGGTACGAGGGACTTGAGCGTGGGCTCCTACTGGATTGATACCTTGGTTCTCAAAAACTGAGGGAAATACTTACGCTACTCTGCTGCATCATCCCTTCCTCTTCGGGGAAAACCAACGCAAGCTCAAGACGTAGCAAGAAGGATTTCTGGCGCCGTTGCCGGGGAGTCTACGCAAAAAGTCAATATACCAAGTACCCATCACAATCCCTATCTCTCGCATTACATTATTTGCCATTTGCCTCTCGTTTTCCTCTCCCCCCAATTCACCCTTGCCATTTTATTCGCCCTCTCTCTCTATCCTCCCTCTCTATTTGCCTCTTTTGTCCGCTTGCTTTTTGTTTGCTCGTGTGTTAGATTGCTTGTTTGTCGCGATGGCTCAAGATACTACCAAATTGTGTGACTTCACCAATACCAATAATAATGATTTCCTTAGCACTCTGATTGCTCCTCTTACCAATGCTGAATCTTGTGAAATTAATACTGCTTTGTTGAATCTTGTTATGAAAGATCAATTCGCCGGCTTTCCTAGTGAAGATGCCGCTACTCATCTGAATAGCTTCGTTGATTTATGTGATATGCAAAAGAAAAAAGATGTCAATAATGATGTCGTTAAATTGAAGCTATTTCCTTTTTCGCTTAGAGTTCGTGCTAAAGCTTGGTTTTCGTCTTTGCCTAAGAATAGTATTGATTCATGGAACAAATGCAAAGATGTTTTACTAAGTATTTCCCTCCCGCTAAGATCATCTCTCTTAGAAACGATATAATGAACTTTAAACAACTTGATCATGAACATGTTGCACAAGCTTGGGAGAGAATGAAATTAATGATACGTAATTGCCCTACTCATGGTTTGAATTTGTGGATGATTATACAAAAAATTTATGCCGGATTGAATTTTGCTTCTAGAAATCTTTTAGATTCGGCCGCGGGAGGCACTTTTATGGAAATCACTTTAGGAGATGCTACTAAACTCCTAGATAATATTATGGTTAATTATTCTCAATGGCATACTGAAAGAACTTCTAATAAAAAAGTGCATGCGATAGAAGAAATTAATGTGTTGAGTGGAAAGATGGATGAACTTATGAAATTATTTGCTACTAAGAGTGTTTCTTCTGATCCTAATGATATGCCTTTGTCTACTTTGATTGAGAATAACAATGAATCTATGGATGTGAATTTTGTTGGTAGGAATAATTTTGGTAACAACGCTTATAGAGGGAATTTTAATCCTAGGCCATATCCTAGTAATCCTTCTAATAATTATGGGAATTCCTACAACAACTCTTATGGAAATTATAATAAGATGCCCTCTGATTTTGAATCTAATATTAAAGAATTTATTTCTTCGCAAAAGAATTTTAATGCTATGATTGAAGAAAAATTGCTTAAGATTGATGATTTGGCTAGGAACGTTGATAGAATTGCTCTTGATGTTGATGCTTTGAAACTTAGATCTATTCCACCTAAGCATGATATTAATGAGTCTCTAAAAGCCATGAGAATTTCAATTGATGAGTGTAAAGAAAGAACCGCTAGGATGCGTGCTTCCAAAGATGCCTTTATTAAAGCGTGTTCTTCCAATTCCTATGAAAATCAAGATGAAGATCTAAAAGTTATTGATGTGTCTCCTATTAAATCTTTATTTTGCAATATGAATCTTGATGAAACTGAATATGATCTTCCTTTACCTAGAAGGCGTTCTAAAAATTCGGAGTGTTTAGATCTTAATGATGAAATTGATGAAAGTGGGATTGAAAGAAATAAAAATCTAGATGTTGCTAAACCCACTATATTGGATTTCAAGGAATTTAATTATGAAAATTGCTCTTTGATTGATTGTATTTCCTTGTTGCAATCCGTGCTAAATTCTCCACATGCTTATAGTCGAAATAAAGCCTTCACCGAACATATTGTTGATGCCTTGATGCAATCTTATGAAGAAAAACTTGAGTTGAAAGTTTCTATCCCTAGAAAACTCTATGATGAGTGGGAACCAACTATTAAAATTAAAATTAAAGATCATGAGTTTTATGCTTTGTGTGATTTGGGTGCTAGTGTCTCTACTATTCCCAAGACTTTGTGTGATTTACTAGATTTCCGTAATTTTGATGATTGCTCTCTAAACTTGCATCTTGCGGATTCCACTATTAAGAAACCTATGGGAAGAATTAATGATGTTCTTATTGTTGCAAATAGGAATTATGTGCCCGTAGATTTCATTGTTCTTGATATAGATTGCAATCCTTCTTGCCCTATTATTCTTGGTAGACCTTTCCTTAGAACGGTTGGTGCGATTATTGATATGAAGGAAGGGAATATTAGATTTCAATTTCCATTAAAAAGGGCATGGAACACTTTCCAAGAAAGAAAATAAAATTACCATATGAAACTATCATGAGAGCCACTTATGGATTGCCTACCAAAGATGGCAATACCTAGATCTATTCTTGCTCGTTATGCCTAGCTAGGGGCGTTAAACGATAGCGCTTGTTGGGAGGCAACCCAACTTTATTTTTATTCCTTGATTTTTGCTCCTATTTAGTAATAAATAAATTATTTAGCCTCTGTTTTGGTTGTGTTTTTTGTGTTTAATTAGTGTTTGTGCCAAGTAGAACCGTTGGGAAGACTTGGGGAAAGTCTTGTTGAACTTGCTGTAAAAACAGAAACTTTAGCGCTCACGAGAACTGCTGTCATTTTTATTTGAAGAGCTCTATTTATTTAATTCTTTTTGAAGATGATTAATAGATAAATGCCTCACGTCCATAAATTTATTTTAGAATTTTTGGGGTTCCAGATCTTGCGCTAGATACAGATTACTACAGACTGTTCTGTTTTTGAAAAATTCTGTTTTTTGTGTGTTGTTTGCCTATTTTGATGAATCTATGGCTAGTAAAATAGTTTATAATCCATAGAGAATTTGGAATACAGTAGGTTTAACACCAATATATTAAAGAATGAGTTCATTACAGTACCTTTAAGTGGTCTTTTGTTTTCTTTCGCTAATGGAGCTTACGATTTTTCTATTTTGAGTTTTGTGTTGTGAAGTTTCCAAGTTTTGGGTGAATTATTTTGATGGATCATGGAACAAGGAGTGGCAAGAGCCTAAGCTTGGGGATGCCCATGGCACCCCAAGATAATCCAAGTACACCAAAAATTCAAAGCTTGGGGATGCCCCGGAAGGCATCCCCTCTTTTCGTCCACTTCCATCGGTAATTTACTTGGAGCTATATTTTTATTCACCAACATGATATGTGTTTTGCTTGGAGCATATTGTATTATTTGTGTCTTTGTTTGTTAGTATGACACAATCATCCTTGCTGTACACACCTTTTGAGAGAGCCATACATGAACTAAAATTTGATAGAATACTCTATGTGCTTCACTTATATCCTTTGAGCTAGATAATTTTGCTCTATGTGCTTCACTTATATCTTTTGAGCTAGATAATTTTGCTCTATGTGCTTCACTTATATCCTTTGAGCTAGATAATTTTGCTCTATGTGCTTCACTTATATCCTTTGAGCTAGATAATTTTGCTCTATGTGCTTCACTTATATCCTTTGAGCTAGATAATTTTGCTCTATGTGCTTCACTTATATCTTTTGAGCTAGATTATTTTGCTCTATGTGCTTCACTTATATCCTTTGAGCTAGATAATTTTGCTCTATGTGCTTCACTTATATCCTTTGAGCTAGATAATTTTGCTCTATGTGCTTCACTTAGATCTTTTAGAGCACGGTGGTGGATTCGTTTTAAAGAAACTATTGATCTCTCATGCTTCACTTAAATTAATTTGAGAGTCTCTTAATAGCATGGTAATTTGCCTAATAATAATATGCTTGGTATTCAAGATTTGTGAAACTTTCTTTTGAGTTTGTTGAATACTAAGAAAAGATTGAAGCATGATAATTGTTTTGAGATATGGAGGTGATAATATTAAAGTTATGCTAGTTGAGTAGTTGTGAATTTAAAGAATACTTGTGTTGAAGTTTGTGATTCCCGTAGCATGCACGTATGGTGAACCGTTATGTGATGAAGTCGGAGCATGATTTATTTATTGATTGTCTTCCTTATGAGTGGCGGTCGGGGACGAGCGATGGTCTTTTCCTACCAATCTATCCCCCTAGGAGCATGCACGTAATACTTTGCTTTGATAACTTCTAAATTTTTGCAATAAGTATATGAGTTCTTTATGACTAATGTTGAGTCCATGGATTATACGCACTCCCACCCTTCCACCCTTGCTAGCCTCTCTAATACCGCGCAACTTTCGCCGGTATCATACACCTACCATATACCTTCCTCAAAACAGCCACCATACCTACCTATTATGGCATTTCCATAGCCATTCCGAGATATATTGCCATGCAACTTTCCACCATCTAGTTCATCATGACACATCCATCATTGTCATATTGCTTAGCATGATCATGTAGTTGACATAGTATTTGTAGCAAAGCCACCGTTCATAATTCTTTCATACTTGTCACTCGTGATTCATTGCATATCCCGGTACACTGCCGGAGGCATTCATATAGAGTCATACTTTGTTTTAGTATCGAGTTGTAATCATTGAGTTGTAAATAAATAGAAGTGTGATGATCATCATTCAATAGAGCAATGTCCCAAAAAAGAGGGAAAGGCCAAAGAAAAAAAGAAGGCCCCAAAAAATATAAATAAATAAAAAGGGGCAATGCTACTATCCTTTTTCCACACTTGTGCTTCAAAGTAGCACCATGATATAGCGAGTCTCATATATTGTGCTTCAAAGTAGCATCATGTTCTTCATATAGAGAGTCTCATATGTTGTCACTTTCATATACTAGTGGGAATTTTACGTTATAGAACTTGGCTTGTATATTCCAATGATGGGCTTCCTCAAATTGCCCCAGGTCTTCGTGAGCAAGCAAGTTGGATGCACACCCACTAGTTTCTTTTGTTGAGCTTTCATACATTTATAGCTCTAGTGCATCCATTGCATGGCAATCCCTACTCACTCACATTGATATCTATTGATGGGCATCTCCATAGCCCGTTGATACGCCTAGTCGATGTGAGACTATCTTCTCCTTTTTGTCTTCTCCACAACCACCATTCTTTTCCACCTATAGTGCTATATCCATGGCTCACGCTCATGTATTGCGTGAAGATTGAAAAAGTTAGAGTATGAAACAACTGCTTGTCTTGTCATCGGGGTTGTGCATGATTTAAATACATTGTGTGGGGAAGATGGAGCATAGCCAGACTATATGATTTTGTAGGGATAACTTTCTTTGGCCATGTTATTTTGAGAAGACATAATTGCTTTGTTAGTATGCTTCAAGTATTATTATTTCCTATGTCAATATAAACTTTTGTCTTGAATCTTTCTAATCTGAATATTCATACCACAATTAAGAAGATTTGCATTGAAATTATGCCAAGTAGCACTCCGCATCAAAATTTCTTTTTTTATCATTTACCTACTCGAGGATGAGCAGGAATTAAGCTTGGGGATGCCTAATACGTCTCCAACGTATCTATAATTTTTGATTGCTCCATGCTATATTATCTATTGTTTTGGACTATATTGGGCTTTATTTTCCACTTTTATATTATTTTTGGGACTAACCTATTAACAGGAGGCCCGGCCCAAAATTGCTGTTTTTTTTGCCTATTTCAGTGTTTCGGATAAACAGAATATCAAACGGAGTCCAAACGGAATAAAATCTTCAGAAACGTGATTTTCTCACCGAACATGATCCAGGAGACTTGGACCCTACTGCAAGGGATCAAAGAGGTGGTCACGAGGGTGGGGGGCGCACCCCTTAGGGCACGCCCCCTTCCTCGTGGGCCCGTCGGTGCTCCACCGATGTACTCCTTCCTCCTATATATACACACGTACCCCCAAACGATCAGAACAGGAGCCAAAAACCTAATTCCACCGCCGCAACTTTCTGTATCCACGAGACCCATCTTGGGGCCTGTTCCGGAGCTCCGCCGGAAGAGGGACGTCATCACGGAGGGCTTCTACATCATCCTAGCCCCTCCGATGAAGTGTGGGTAGTTTACCTCAGACCTTCGGTTCCATAGTTAGTAGCTAGATGGCTTCTTCTCTCTCTTTGAATCTCAATACAAAGTTCTCCCCCTCTCTTGTGGAGATCTATTCGACGTAATCTTCTTTTTGCGGTGTGTTTGTTGAGACCGATGAATTGTGGGTTTATGATCAAGTCTATCTATGAATAATATTTGAATCTTCTCTGAATTCTTTTATGTATGATTGGTTATCTTTGCAAGTCTCTTTGAATTATCCGTTTGGTTTGGCCAACTAGATTGGTAGTTCTTGCCATGGGAGAAGTGCTTAGCTTTGGGTTCGATCTTGCGGTGTCCTTACCCAGTGACAGAAGGGGCAGCAAGGCACATATTGTATCGTTGCCATCGAGGATAACAAGATGGGGTTTATTTCATATTGCATGAATTTATCTCTCTACATCATGTCATCTTTCTTAAGGCGTTACTCTATTTTTAACATAATACTCTAGATGCATGCTAGATAGCGATCGATGAGTGGAGTAATAGTAGTAGATGCAAAATCGTTTCGATCTACTTGTCATGGACGTGATGCCTATATACATGATCATGCCTAGATATTCTCATAATTATGCTCAATTCTATCAATTACTCAACAGTAATTTGTTCACCCACCGTAGAATACTTATGCTCTTGAGAGAAGCCACTAGTGAAACCTATGGCCCCCGGGTCTATTCTCATCATATCAATCTCCATCACTTTTATATTATTTTGCTATTTACTTTGCTTTTACTTTTTACTTTGCATCTTTATATCAAAAATACCAAAAATATTCTATCTATCAGATCTCACTCTCGTAAGTGACCGTGAAGGGCTTGACAACCCCTAATCGCGTTGGTTGCGAGTAGCTATCACTTTGTGCAGGTACGAGGGACTTGAGCGTGGGCTCCTACTGGATTGATACCTTGGTTCTCAAAAACTGAGGGAAATACTTACGCTACTTTGCTGCATCATCCCTTCCTCTTCGGGGAAAACCAACACAAGCTCAAGATGTAGCAGTTTCCCGGTCATGTATGTACGCGCACCGTATTCGAATAAGCGCGGAAGTACCAGGGGCTATATAGTAGCCCCACTGTCAAACTCCTATGGCTAAGTGAAAGTGTTAAATCAATATAGTCCAATTGCCTTGTTCGTCGCGCTATCACCTCCTTCATGGACCAAGACGTTGGATCAAGTGTGAATACGCGCTTTTCCGAACACCCCCGCATTATGTGCGTGGGGGCTGAAGCCGACGACTGCAAACTTTCAGGTTATATACTTACATAAACGGCCGCACAGGAGGCATCATAATACCTTCAGGCAATAAATACAGCCTGTATAATTCAAATAATATTATTTTTACAATGGGGATACATGTCAATCGAACATGATACTCTTCGAGCACTAAGCCTCTATTAAACGAGCGCCTTCTAGGACTTCTTCTAAATAGTGCTCAGCCGAGACCTGGCCTACGGCCGGACCCGGGGGTGCAATAGCGGTGGCATCCTTCTCTGCCCAGTATGTCTTAACACGGGCAAGAGCCATCCACGCACCCTCTATGCACGCCAACCTCTTTACGACATCGATATGCTGCACATCACCAAGGAATCGTTGCACTAAACCAAAATAACTATTCGGCTTTGCTCCTTCCGTCCAAAGATGATCCACGACAGACCTCATGGCAAGCCTGGACAACCTATGGAGCTCAGCCCACTCGGCCATTTGCTCATTTAAGACAACAGACGCGTCGGAGCACTGAACTGCGACCAGAACAACTTCTCTACTTCGTGATCTTCTTGATCTTTGAAAAACGCAGTCGCATCAGCAGCACTCATTGCCAGGTCCGCATACGCATCTGCAGCACTCCATAATCGATCCAGAGGGGCATACTTCAGATCTCCGAACTTCGTCCGCAACAAAAGGGCTTCCCAGCCATGATATCTCCGGCTTGACGGAGCTCCTCCTCTGCCGCTCTGATTTTAAAACGGGTTTCCTTGGCTGCCTCCACGGCTCTCTTCAGGCCAGCCGCTCTCACTTGGCTTTCCTTTTCAAGAAGCTCATATCGGCCGGTGGCATCTTTCAGCTCAACAGCCATCTTGGCTATTTCATCTTCGCTCTTGCGATGAGCAGCCTGTTCGGCTCTTAAGTCTTCGGCCGTCTTTAGGGCGGCCCATCACTTCTCCTGGCTTGTTCCTTGGCTCGGGCAAGTTCCACCCGAAGGGTCTCCACGGCGGCAGCTCCATCTGCAGTCAAAACATATTATTGACACTAGCACCATGCTCCTCTTAATACTTGTTGACCACCCGAAAATACATACCCTGTGCCTCGTTAAGCTGCTTGTTCACAAGCGCAATGTCAGCATCTGCCACGTCTAGTTGCCGGCTTAGTCCGGCCAATTCAGCAGTCCGGCCAGCCACCGGACCGTCCGCTGCCTGCACATGAAAGCAGCACGATCAATACCTGGGACTATGATCCTCTGTTTGCCGCCTCGGGACAGCAACCAGAGTCTCAGGGGCTACTACCTGCATAGAGCACACCTAGCGTGTGCGGTACCGTCAATTTTTTTACATTACTTTGCATACCTCAAAGCCTTTTAGCAGGCTCGTAAAAGCTTCATGCAACCCATTTTTGGCGGATGAGATCCTCTCAACCACCATACCCATTAAAGTATGATGCTCCTCTGAGATAGCCGCTCGCTCCAAAAGACCCGTCAGTACGTCTGGTTGCGCACCGGACAATCCCGGACTCTTTCTATTGCTCCCCTTAGGAGCCGAATATTCTGGACTTCGGGTGGCCGAAGGGTTACCTTCTGGCCTCAGCGGATCAGGAGAAATCCTCTGTGATGACACTTCAGGGTCATCCGCACCAGGAGGCGGGGAGACAAGGGGAGGCGTTTTGCTCTCCATCATCTCCGGAAGAAGATCCCCCGAAGACGAACTCTGTCGGGAAGGGCTACGATCCGGACTGCAAGACATATGTCTCGATTATCATCCGCGGAGACAAAACAAAATATATTTACCAAAAGTAATTTTGTTCACTTATAGCTCGATGGAGGGCTGATCCCCTTGCGGGCACTGTGCGGAAGGAATGCCCTCCGGGTCAGGGCCCCCTGGCAAGGGTCTCTTCTCTCGTTTGGAAACCCTTGTTTCCAAGTCTTCGGGAGCGGTCCTTTTCCTTCCTTGGGGAGAGGGAATTTCAGATTCTTCTCCCCGATCATCCTCCTTCGTGGAGGCACTAATTCCCCCGGTTTGAATGAGTAATACATGAGGCTCGCTTTCGGCTTTTTCGTCTCTCCCTTTATCTTCCCCCGAGGGCACTTGATAAGGCGCGCACTCCAGCATCCTGGCTAGTACGGGATCTGGCGAGCCCTCGGGAAGGGGGGCCAAACACCTGATCATCTTTGCCTTTCTTACCCAGTCCTGGCCAAGAGCAATTCTTTCAGAATTATGTTATGGCAAATGAAAAGACAGTGTGTTCGGTCGTGAAAATACTTACCTGGGTATCTGGACGATTACAGTTGAGACCCGCATCCTCGGTGGTATCCGGACACTTTATTCATGATCCAAAGAACAATCCATACATCTCTTCGAGCGTCGCACCAAAGAACTGCTGAATAGTTTGCGGTCCTTCCAGGTTGAACTCCCACATACGGAGAGATCGACGTTGGCATGGCAGGACCCGCCGAACTAGCATAACTTGCATTACTTTGACGAGACCGACATCCCTTTTGAGGAGATCTCATATGCGACTTTGCAATGTCAGCACGTCATTAACCGGCCCCCAGTCTAGCCCTTGTTGACCCATGACGCTAGTTGTGGTGGGGGCTCGAACGGAAGGCCGGGGCAACCACCCACTTAGTACTTCAGGGAGCTGTGATGTAAAACCACTCCCGCTGCCATAAGTTGGATATCTCCGGGAAGGAACCCTTTGGCCATGGTGCATCGACGCCTTTGATTATTGTGGCACCTCCGCATTCTGCGTGTCGCCCATCGATCATCTTCGGCTTCACATTGAAGGTCTTGAGCCATAAGCCGAAGTATGGGGTGATGCGGAGGAAGGCCTCACATACGACAATAAACGACGAGATGTGAAGAATGGAATCCGAAGCTAGATCGTGGAAGTCGAGCCCATAATAGAACATGAGCCCTCTGATGAAGGGATCAAGACTAAAGCCTAGCCCTAGAAGGAAGTGGGAAACAAATACGACACTCTTGTTGGGTTAGGGAGTGGGGATGACCTGCCCTCGGGCAGGCAGCCTGTGCGAGATTTCGGCGGTCAGATACCTAGCCTCCCTTAGCTTCTTGATGTCCTCCTCTGTGACAGAGGAAGCCATCCACTGTTCCTAAAGGTTGGATCCGGACATGACTGAAGGTCCGAAGCGCTTCGCCTGAGCCTTGGGTGTTGGAACTCGGGGTGGGGGAAGGGGGGATTGAGTGCGAGAAGAAAAGGATAGACTTTGGCCCCTTTATAAAGAGGGCGAATATCAAGCGTCCTCGGCGTGGCCGTTTGGAACTTGCCTAAAATCAAGGAGTCGTACTAACGGGTACGATTGGGTTACCCACACCCGTATTGATGAGAATCCCGTGATAAGGGGACACGATCTCTTCTTCGACAAGATGTGCCAATAAAACCGCCTCGCAACACGTGCAGTGGCTGGTTGAGAAAAACGGTTCGAATAATGACCGGGGCCATGGCGTGATGTCACATTATGAAAAGTTGTCAGATTAGATTTGTGGAAATATTATACTCTCTACGGTGGTGTGTAGAATTTGTTTTGCAGAGCCGGACACTATCCTTGTGTTCAAAATTTTCTATGGAGTATCCGGAGGAGGAACCCGCCTTGCAATGCGAATACAATCTGCGCCCCAGACTCATCATCATTAAAGCCTGGTTCAGGGGCTACTGAGGAAGTCCTGGATTAGGGAGTCCTCGGACAGCCGGACTATATCCCTTGGCCGGATTGTTGGACTATGAAGATACAAGATTGAAGACTTCGTCCCGTGTTCGGGTGGGACTCTCCTTTGCGTGGAAGGCAAGCTTGGCAATTCGGATATGTAGATCTCTTCCCTTGTAACCGACTCTGTGTAACCCTAGCCCCCTCCGGTGTCTATATAAACCGGAGGATTTTAGTCTGTAGGACAACAACAATCATACCATAGGCTAGCTTCTAGGGTTTAGCCTCTCCGATCTCGTGGTAGATCAACTCTTGTAATACTCATATCATCAAGATCAATCAAGCAAGAAGTAGGGTATTACCTCCATCGAGAGGGCCCGAACCTGGGTAAACATTGTGTCCCCCGCCTTCTGTTACCATCCGCCTTAGACGCACAGTTCGGGACCCCCTACCCGAGATCCGCCGGTTTTGACACCGACATTGAGTGCCAAAACACATATCAAGTGAATCAATATGATACCCCGTTGTCACCATGAGTATTCATAGCAAGACATACATCAAGTGTTCTCAAATCCATAAAAGTATTCAATCCGATAAAACGAAATCTCAAAGGGAAAACTCAATTCACAACAAGATAGAGAGGGGGAAACACCATATGATCTGACTATATTAACAAAGCCCGTGATACATCAAGATCGTGACATCTCAAGAACACGAGAGAAAGAGATTAAACACATAGCTACTGGTACAAACCCTCAGCCCTAAGGGTGGACTACTCCCTCCTCATCATGGTGGCCGCCGGGATGATGAAGATGGCCATCAGTGATGATTTCCTCCTCCGGCAGAGTGCCATACGGGGTCTAGATTTGTTTTCGGTGGATATAGAGCCTTGCGGCGGCGGAACTTTTGATCTAGTTTAACCCCGAGGATTTTTGGAATATTTGGGAATTTATAAGGCAAAAAGACGGTCCAGTGGGCACCTGGGTGGCCCAGGCGCGCCCTGGTGAGTTGTGCTACCCTCGGAGCAGCCCCCAGGCACTTCTTCGGCCCACTGCCTTCTGGTCCATAAAAAATCCACAAAAAGTTTCGCTGCGTTTGGACTCCGTTTGGTATTGATTTCCTGCGATGTAAGAAACATGCAAAAAATAGCAACTGGCACTTGGCACGATGTCAATAGGTTAGTACCAAAAAAGATATAAAATGACTATAAAATGATTATAAAACATTCAAGAATGATAATATAACAGCATGGAACAATAAAAATTATAGATACGTTGGAGACGTATCAATAACCGAGGCACGCAGAGACAATGATGTATCCCAAAGTTCAGACCCTTGTGGATGCTAATCTCCGTTTGGAGCGGTGTGAAGGCACAATGCTCCCTAAAATGCCACTAGGGCCACCGTGATCTCCTCACGCCTTTGCACAATGCAAGGTGCCATAATTCCACTAAGGGACCCTTGAGGGCGGTCACCGAACCCGTACAAATGACAACCCTTGGGGGCGGTCACCAACCCTTATAGTTTGCTCGGGGCAATCTCCACAGCGAAATTGGAGACCCGGACGCTTGTCCGGAGCTTTATGCCACAATAATTGAGCTTTGCGACACCACCAGCCGTCTAGGGAGCCAAAGCAACTGAGAGGCACAAGCTCTAGGGTGTCCAAACACCCAAGAGTAATAAGCTTCTCAACTTTCACTTCCACGTATCATCGTGGAGAACTCAAACCGATGCACCAAATGCAATGGCAAGGGCACACGGAGTGCTCAAGTGCTCTCCCAAATCACACCACAACAATAAATGTCATGGAGGAATATGAGAGGAAGAACAAAAGAGGAGAACAACAAAGAACTCCAAAATCTAGATCCACAAGGTTCCCCTCACTTACAGGAGAAAAGTATTGGTGTAAATATATATCTAGGTATCCTCTCTCTCTTTTCCCTAAAAAAGAATCAAGAATCATAGGAGGAATTGAGAGTTAGCAAACTCCAAGAGGTCAACAATGGTGGGGGGAAACTTGCAAAAGGATTAGGGTTGAAGTTGGAAGAAGGGGGTATAAATACCCGGGGTCGGCCGAGAGGAGGCAGGGGGTCGGGCACCCGGGGGTGGCAGAGAAGTGCATGAATTGATAAACTCGAAACGTTCATAACTTTTGCAGAATTTCGATTCCAACAAAATCAAGTTTGCTGGAAAGCTAACGACGGGGGCTAACACAAGCCTGATAGAAATTTTAAGAACTAGCAATGGAGAAAATAACCAGAATATAACGGTGAGAAGCCTTCCTCAAATAAGACCGGTAAAATCTCGAACACCAAAAGCGCAATAAAAGATGCATAGAAAATCGTTTTTCCATGAACTAGAGCTTGTAACGACACAAGCTCTAAAACTTCACAAAGAGAAAAGCCAAACAATAACCAAGAAAGATGATGCCAAGCATGCAAATGTTTGAGCTCTCTACGAACGATACGAACAAGCTACTCACTCGAGAGCCCCCCTTGATAGTACGACTATCAATCCTATAATTGGGTCTACCAACTAACACCATGGGACCGGTAAAATAGAAAACCCATCATGAACAAATATTTTCTTTGCGCATAATCCACTTGAGCTAGATGATAACGATCTTGACCTTCTCAAATTAAACCACCTTTCTTGATTCCGCCGACTCGATGTATACTAGTAAATTGCTCCCCCATACTCCACTATGGGTGAGCCTCTCTTAGGCACATCTTCACAAGTCCATCATCGCCAGAATGGACGGCAAACTTCAAACATGTGATCACTTCGTGATACTCCACTTGAACTTGCACAACTCAACCTTGATGACAATCACCACTTGATGTCATCCTCCTCCATGTGTTATATAAGATCTTCCTCTTGATACAAGCCCATGAAAAAATAACTAACCCCACATAGAACCACCACACAAACAGATCATGGGTTAGTTTACAAAGTGTAATGACCAATGTTTACCATATTGTGAGATCATTTGATCCCACTCGGTACATTTCCAGCGCTTTGTGTATTGATCAACTTGAATCCACTCTTTTACTTTGACTTGATCAACCATGTATCCAATCTTCTCTCTTTGTAAAGATGATGTCTTGAAGGTAAACATGAATGTTCACACAATCTTCTACTTCAAGACATACTTGTAACAGGCTCAACACTAATATGACCGATGTTTGGATTACACCTCGAATAGAACCTTAGTCAACACAAAAATCTCCTTCTAATAACCTTGAAACCAACAAATGGTCTTCAATTAATGCCCATGGACGAGCCCTTCAAATCTATAACTCAAGTTAACCATTAGTCCATAGGGATTGTCATTAATTACCAAAACCAAACATAGGGAAACCAAGCTCCTTCACATAAAGTCAACAACATCACCACAAAGATAAGCCAGAATAGGCGACAGCTTGGGTAGCTCTGGTCTGGAGGAACTCCGCGAGGTCGAGGGCCTCACAGTCAAGCCCTAGTGCCGCCGTACATGAGAATAAGATATAAGTCCTAGTCTCCGGTACCGCGCACATGGGGCACATGCCATCACCCGGGCCATGCCGCTTAAGCATTTCGGTCCTCGAAGGGATGCAATCTCATAGTAGTTGCCACGCAAAATTCCAATTGACAGCCACATTATATAGGAATCTTGGTAAGCCATCCCTCTGTTCCAAACAGCTGTGTTGATTTTATTTTTTTAATAGGAATTCGATCCTGCAAAATTCCTGCGATTTTCCCTTGTTCTAAACGGGGCCTAAGTTCCAAGGAAGGACTAGAGATGCTATGCGGTGATGCCAAATCCCAAGTCACCAAGGTGCTCTTAGGTAGTCTCAAATCGCAAGTCACAAAAGTTCTTCCCTTGTTCAGTCCAAGCATAACGAGGCCTTGTTTCATCACGTGAACAAACATTCCATTGCACACATGGTACGTAAAGTGCTACCGAATTGGAGCAATAAATCCGAAGGCTGCACTGCACAGCTCCATTAATCCCATTGCTCCTAATCCAATGTCGTCCCGGCCAGCCGTCGACCCCGAGTCGTCCCCGGCGGCGCAGCAGGCTCCACTGCTCGGCAATGCAGACGGCCGGACACAAACAACAACCGTCCTAGGCAAGGCTCTGAGCAGCACCGCGGACCTCGCGAAGCACCTCCCCACCGGCGCCGTGCTGGCCTTCGAATTCCTCTCGCCGACCTTCAGCGCCGACGGCACCTGCACGGCCGCCAACCGCGCGCTCACCGGCTGCCTCATCGGCGCCTGTGCCCTCTCGTGCTTCCTCCTCTGCTTCACCGACAGCTACCGCGACGAGACGGGCACCGTGCGCTACGGCTTCGTCACGCCCAGCGGCCGCCTGAGACTCATCGACGGCGCCCAGCAGATGCCACCGCGGGACGAGAGATACCGGCTTCGCGCGAGGGACGTGCTGCACGGGGTGCTGTCGTTCGTGGTGTTCCTGGCCGTGGCCATGGTGGACAGCAACGTCGTGGCGTGCTTCTACCCCGTGGAGTCCGCCACGACGAGGCAGCTGCTCGCCGCAGTGCCCATGTCTGCCGGAGCGGCGGGGAGCTTCCTGTTCGCTATGTTCCCGTCCACGCGCCGGGGAATTGGCTTCCCCGTCGCAGGCACGTCATGAATCAATATTGTTTTATTTCGGAAACAATTCGCACACCACCATAGCCACCGAGAAATTTCCGCTTCAATTGGTGTTAGTTTCTCTACATTTTCCTCTAAAATTTGTGCTTTGACCTACAACATATTACCAGGAAGTGAGAGCTATACTTTGTCTTACCTCTTCCGGTCTTAATTCCATTTGATGGAAAAATGATGTGCTAACTGGATACAAGAACAAGCAAGGAGGGGAACGTGGAACCAAAGGTGGGAGAGAATGTCACTAAACCCGAAAACAAGTGGAGAAAATAAACGAAATTCCGAATATGTGCCTAGCGTGTGATACATAGCGATGGGTAGACGCATCACTTGGCAAGCTCCGAGACTCAATAAAAATGACCTCTACGGACAGGCTTGGGATTACTCGTTCCCGCGTAGCACCTGCACCTGCACTACCAGGTCTTACGGCAGGTTGTACGTTTTACATTCCAAAAAATCGTAGCAGGTTGTATGTTCTTGTTAACACTGGGCCTAGTGTCACTACCGACGAGACCGATGTACGCTTCATCACCAAGGAGGGCCGGCCCAGCAAGAGAGCCCATCATCCTTCCACTCGCTACGCGGACGGCAACTGGGTATAGTCCTATATTAGTCTATCCTGTCATCGTGTTGGGTGGCGAATTGGTAATGGCTGAGGCCATTGGCTTATAAATCAATCCTTCCTCTGTAAGCAAATACATCACAGACTTGAGAGTGAATACGAGATGCCGCCATAGTTTTCCCCTTCCTTCTCCAATCCCTATCTAGATCCTAACAATTGGTACTCAGATCCCAAAATTCCCACCCACTTCACGCTGGATCACAGCCACGAGACGCGGTTGGCGGTGGCGGCGGCGCGCCGACGGCAGGAGCTCATGGAGCACCTGAGCGCCGAGGGCAAGGCGGTCTATGAGACCATAACCCAGGCAAGCGAGGCGGCCCATCTACGTCACCAGAAGGAGCTCGACGCGCTCATCGTGGCGGCGGTGGGGAGCACCGTCGATGCTGCGGTGTCGCGTTCCGTCGGGGCGGCGGTCGACAAGGCGGTGGAGGCGGCGATGGGGACGGTCGTCAACGATATGCAGGCGGAAGCCGACCTCCTCAAGCAAATTCAGGACCTCCGCACTGCCAAGAGCACCACCTTCCGCTCCAGCGATTTGGAGGGATCCGAGCGTTCGCCGACGGCCACGGCAGAGGCGAATCAGGCAGGATTCAAGGCGTCACTGTCGACCAGAGGACCAGGTTCGAGTACGCAAGCACTGTATGTTCCGCCGGCCGCTAGAGGTATACCTGAATTACCGCGGCCGAGTTCATCATTTTCCAGTCTATTGCACCGCGAGCGGAGGAACAGTTCGTCAGGCCATGGGAAACCTCCTTCTGTTGATTTCCCAAAATTTGATGGAGAGAATCCAAAGCTTTGGCAAACGCGGTGTGTGGACTATTTTGCCATGTTTGACACTGACCCGAATCTCTGGATTGCTGTTGCCGCTATGCAATTCGAAGGAGCAGCAACGCGCTGGTTATTGTCAGTTCAACACAAATTTGTTCGATCGTCATGGGAGGATTTTTGTACTGCAGTTCTGAATCGTTTTGGCCGCAACCAACATCAGTCCCTAGTGCGCAAACTATACCGGTTGAAACAGACAGGGACAGTGGAAGAGTACATCAACCAATTTTCTGAACTTATGGACCAGTTGACAGCGTATGAGCCTGAGCCTGATATGCTGCATTACACCACCGGTTTCATTGATGGTCTGAAAGTCAATGTGAGAATGGTTGTAGCAGTACAGCGCCCAGCGGATTTGGACACAGCTTATTCCATTGCTGCTGTTCAGGAGGAAATGGGGGGCCATGAAGCTGAAACTGTATCCAAGAAGTATACTGCACCTATGTTTCCTCATTCAGACAGGATGGTGCCATCGAAGCATGTCGAAGAGCACAAAACATCAGACAAGTCTAAGACCACCGGTTCAGAGGACAAGTTGGCAACACTCAAAGCATACCGCAGAGCAAAAGGACTTTGTTTCATCTGTGGTGAGCGTTGGGGGCGCGACCATAAGTGCAACACTACAGTTCAGCTACACGTGGTGCAAGAAATGTTGGAATTTTGTGCCTTGGATAACATGGATTCGGATGATAGTGATATGGATTTAATGGTACTGTCAGCTGAAGCACAACAAGTTCAAGGGGGAACTAATGCAATCAGATTAGAGTGCCAATTGGGTGGTCATGCAGTGGTGCTTCTGGTGGATTCAGGTAGTTCTCATTCTTTCATCAGTGCTCGGTTGGCTGCTCACATTGCAGGCCAGCAATTACTGCCTGCACAACAAACTGTCAGGATTGCTGCTGGAGGTACACTTCCTTGTACTCACATCATTCCTGCTTGTGCTTGGTCTGCTGCTAGTCATGAGTTCAAGTGTGACTTTAAGGTGTTACCTCTGCAACATCATGATGGAATTGTGGGAATGGATTGCCTGTCCTCCTTGGGTACTATGCAAGTTAATTGGTTAGAGAAGTGGCTAGCCTTTGATCATCACGGCCGTCCGGTGTTCTTACAAGGCTGTCCTCCAGAAACTTTTAGTTGCACTGTGGTGGAGCTCCATTTAGTTCAGCCAGAGAACTTCAAAGAGGATGTCGTAGCCCTTCCGGCACAATTCCAGGAACTATTAGATCAGTACACTACAGTATTCGAACCACCAACTGGACTTCCCCCTCGGCGCAGTTGTGATCATAGAATACCATTGATGGAAGGGGCTAGACCTGTGAACATTCGACCCTACTGGTATTCACCGGAGCTAAAGAGTGAAATTGAAAAATAAGTCCAGGAGATGTTGCAAACTGGGGTCATTGTTCCTAGCTCCAGTCCGTTTGCCTCACCTATTATTATGGTCAAGAAAAAAGACGGCTCGTGGCGGTTGTGTGTGGATTATCGTCATCTTAATTTGTTAACACTCAAGTCCAAATACCCGCTCCCAGTGATCGATGAGCTTTTGGATGAGCTCACTGGGGCGTCCTGGTTTTCGAAGCTGGACCTTCGTGCCGGATATCATCAGATCAGGCTTGCGCCGGGTGAGGAGTATAAGACAGCTTTTCACACACACAACGGTCATTATGAATTCACAGTCTTGGCATTTGGACTGACTAGAGGGCCATGTACATTCCAATCTGTTATGAATGATGATTTAGCTCCAGTGCTTCGTGAACCAAATAAATGTGTTGTGGTGTTCTTCGATGATATCCTGGTATTTAGTATTACATTGGAGGACCACTTGCATCATTTGAAGCAAGTGCTGGACCTGTTGCAGGAGCACCAATGGAAAATCAAAGGGTCTAAATGTGCGTTTGCACAATGCAGCATTTCTTATCTGGGCTATGTGGTATCTGAGGAAGGCATAGCTACTGAGCCTGCTAAGATTGAGGTGGTAGTCAACTGGCCTGTACCTGCTAATTTGAAGGAACTTCGTGGTTTTTTGGGGCTATCTGGCTACTACCGGAAGTTTGTTCGCCACTATGGTATGATCAGCCAGCGCTTGACTCATCTCCTGCGTAAAAATATTCCATTTGTGTGGTCTTCTGAAGCTCAGTCAGCATTTGATCAACTGAAGCGAGCCCTCACAACAGCACCTGTACTGTCACTCCCTAATTTTCAGAAACAGTTCGTAATTGAGACTGATGCTTGTGATACCGGAGTGGGTGCAGTACTACTTCAGGATGGCCACCCTCTTGCATTTGTGAGCAAAGGATTGGGCCCCAGAACCAAGGGTCTGTCTACATATGAAAAAGAGTATATGGTCGTGCTTCTTGCAGTGGAACGATGGAGAACTTATTTACAACATGCTGAATTCCTAATACTTACTGACCATAGCAGTTTAGCACACTTGGAAGACCAGAGGTTACACACTATTTGGCAGCAGAAAGTGTTCACAAAATTGCTTGGACTCCAGTTCAAGATCAGGTACAAAAAAGGCATTGACAATCGTGCCGCGGATGCATTATCTCGCAGACCACACTTAGGGGAGGACCTTCTTGCTATATCTTCACACCAGCTAGCTTGGATACAGGAAATGTTGGATGTGTATCAGGATAGTGCTGAAGCAAGTGAACTTTTGGTCAAATTGGCAGTGCAGCGGTCTGAAAATGATCCATTTTCTCTTCGAGATGGTCTGATCCGTTACAAAGGTCGATTATGGCTTCCTCCTGATGTGGATCTGATTCCTAAATTACTTGATGCATTTCATACAAGTCCGATTGGGGGCCACTCAGGTATCCCTGTCACCTTGCATAGATTGAAGCAGTTGTTCTACTGGAAGCACATGAAAGCTCGAGTGAAGCAATATGTTCAGGAGTGCTTGATTTTTCAGCGTGCGAAACCGGATCGTAACAAGTACCCAGGCCTCCTCGGACCCTTACCGGTGCCTCGTAAGTTTTGGCAGACGCTCACGATGGATTTTGTTGAAGGTTTGCCCCATTCTGGCCGTTTCAACTGTGTCCTCGTCGTTGTTGACAAACTGTCGAGATATAGTCATTTTATTGGTCTCCAACATCCCTTTACTGTGTCCACAGTGACGGCAGCCTTCATGGACAATATACACAAACTGCATGGGATGCCCGAGTCCATTGTCACTGACCGTGATTGGATTTTTACTAGCAGGTTTTGGAAAGAAATGGCAGCACTCACTGGTACAAAATTGCGTATGAGTTCTTCCCATCATCCCCAAACCGATGGTCAATTTGAGCGAGTTAACCAATGTTTGGAGGCTTATCTGCGATGTTTTACTCATGCTTGCCCACTGAAGTGGGCTCAATGGTTGTCACTTGCTGAGTACTGGTACAACACGAGTCCTCACTCTGCCTTGCAAGGGAAGTCGCCATTCGAGGTCCTATACGGCTAGTCTCCTAGAACTTTTGGGTTATCTGCAGATGACACTTGTTCCATTCCTGACCTGGAGACCTGGCTTCGCGATCGTGATCTTATGATGAGATTACTTCAGCAACACTTGGAGCGCGTTAGAACTCGTATGAAACACCAGGCAGATAAGAAATGTTCTGACAGAGTATTTGCTGTGGGTGATTCTGTTTTCCTCAAGTTGCAGCCATACATTCAGTCCTCTGTGGCCCCACGTGCTCATCACAAATTGTTGTTCAAATACTATGGCCCTTATCAAGTGCTGGAACGAGTAGGTGCATCAGCCTATCGTCTTGCGCTTCCACCGGCAAGCAAGATCCACCCAGTTCTACACGTCTCAACTGAAGTTGGCACTGGGACCTAATTGTCAGGTACAATCTGAATTGCCTCCTCCTGATGCTCAGTTTGCTCTGCCTATGAGAGTTCTGCATCGCCGGTTGCGCCGCCGGGGTGATGCTGCTGTGCCACAAGGCTTGATACAATGGTCTGATCAACCGGATTCTTTGGCGACATGGGAAGATTTAGAAGAACTCAAGCAGCGTTTTCCGCGGGCGCCAGCTTGGGGACAAGCTGGACTTCAAGGAAAGGGGAGTGTTAACACTGGGCCTAGTGCCACTACCGACGAGACCGGTGTACGCTTCATCACCAAGGAGGGCCGGCCCAGCAAGAGAGCCCATCATCCTTCCACTCGCTACGCAGACGGCAACTGGGTGTAGTCCTATACTAGTCTATCCTGTCATTGTGTTGGGTGGCGAATTGGTAATGGCTGAGGCCATTGGCTTGTAAATCAATCCTTCCTCTGTAAGTAAATACATCACAGACTTGAGAATGAATACGAGATGCCGCCATATTTTTCCCCTTCCTTCTCCAATCCCTATCTAGATCCTAACAGTTCTTCAGGATTTTTTTACCAGGCTGTACTAAAAAAACATAGCAAGCGGATCGCTGGGAAGTAGTTAAGTTTGTCCTACTCCGTATGACACAAATTAAAAATATTTAGAAACGTTCACAAAGCTGAACATTTTCACAGATTTTCAAAATGTTCTTGAGCTTAAAAATGTTCATGAACTTGAAAATTTGTTCATGAATTCAAAAAATAGTTGTGAATTTTAAAAACAAATCACAGACAGGAAAAAAGTTCATGAATTTGAAACAAAACTGTGAATTAGGAAAATGTTTGCAATCTTGAAAAAATGTTCGTGAATTAAAAAATGTCAAGAATTTGAAAAATATTCATGATTTAAAAAAAATAATCGTGATCTCATCTTGATTTGCAAATTTGAAAAAATCTAGAAGTTGGAAAAACATACATGAATTTTTAAAAATATTCACAATTACAAACACAATCCATGAATTTGAAACGTGTTCATGATTTGATGTTCAAGATTAAAGATGTTCACGAAGTTTAAACTGTTTGTGAATTTTAAAATCTTAATAAATTTAAAAAAATGTTCACAGCTTTGAATAAATGCTCGCAAATTAAAAAATGCTCACAAATTACCAGGTTTTAGGGCACCTGCACTACCAGGTTTTATGGCAGGTTGAACGTTTTACATTCCAAAAAATCGTAGCAGGTTGTATGTTCTTCAGAAAATATTTACCGGGCGTACTATAAAAACATAGCCTGGGGATCGCTTGGAACATGTTTTTTTGCAGATTTGAAAAAATATATGAATTTGAAAAAATGTTCACAAGTTGGAAAAATGTACATGCATTTTAAAAAACGTTCACAATTACAAAAAAGATCCATGAATTTGAAACATGTTCATGATTTGATGTTCAAGATTAAAGATGTCCACAATTTTTTAATGCTGATGAATTTTAATAATATTTCGCAATTTTAAAAAAATGTTCACAAATTTGACTAATGCTCACAATTAAAAAATGTTCACAATTTTTTTAAAAAATTGTGAGTACAAAAATGTTCATGAATTTTAAAATTGTTCATGAATCTTAAAAACATTCACGAGTTTGAAAAAAATTCACAAACACAATTTTGATTTTTTAAAAAGGTCTGCAAATTTTAAAGTTGTTTACAATTCAAAAAGTACTCATGAATTTGAAAAGATGTTCAAATATTTAAAAAATAAAAATAAAAAAAGAAGGAAAAGAAAGAAAAGAAAGAAAGAAATAAAAAATAGAAAACCCGTAGAAAAAAAAAGAGGAAAGAAAGAAAGAAACTTGTGGAACTTCCCCAAAACTATGAGATGGTTCAAAAAGCTTCACAAAACCGGAGTGGTCGGCTGAAACCTTCTGACGACCATTCGTTACGTCGCTAATGCATCGGCCAGGAGTAGCGACGTAGTTTGGCCGCTATTTTATCACTTCCAAAGAGCGGTGCATAGGATTTGCACTCGTTGCACGTTCTTCTGTATTTCTAGCTGCCCTCTCATGGTCACAATTGGACAGGGCCCATAGATCTCCCTCCTTGAAATTTGGCTTGACTCATAGAGCCATTGGCTCATCTAGTGCAATTTAATAGGTTGTGCGTGTGTGCACTACCTAATGATTGCCTGGTGGACCACATTAGCAATCGTCTAACCATATTGCAAAAGATTTCATTTCCACCATGATCGACACACTTGAGCACCATGATCAAGTCTTGTGTTTTATTACTCTTTGGGTCATATGGTATGCTAGACGCAAGGCCATCCATGAGAATGTTACCAATGGTCGCTCTTTGTTCACTCTTTTGCTTGGAGTTTTATAGGGGAACTGGATTGTGACAAGATAGACAAAAAGAAGAGTTTACTGACTAAAGCTCATGATGATGGGATTAACAAGATCGTTGTAACAGCCTCAAATTAGTAGTAGTAATTAGTAACTGATTGTGCATCATAATCATCTCATAAGCATCACTTGTTTAACCATGAAATTGAGGATAATACCAACCCTCATCTTTTTAAAGGGATAAAACCCTAAAGCTTACACCATGTAACCAAAATACCCTGCTCAACACTAAGGATTTGACAATGTGTCTATATGGACCTACACCAATTTCCCATGGGTTGGGATGCTTTAAATCTTCAAGAACCGTAATTAAAATTCAAAGTTTAATAAACACTAAACAATGAGTGATTTCTTGTGGTGAGTTACTTGTGTCATGTAAACTGATTTTCGTCGCCAAAATGGGCTCATGGCGGTTCCTCGCCGATTTGCATAAATGAAATAGTGATGGTAGCAATATTTAAGTCACGTAAGATTGTGTCTTCGGTGATGGTTCCTGTTTCGTCAATGGATTATATTTTCAGTGGCGACCAGGATTGTCACAGTTTTATCAGCCATTTTCACCAAATAGCATTTGTAGTGATGGAAAACCATCACTAATATTCAATGCGTCAGGTTTGGGAGGTCAACGATTCTAACATATGGGTCAATGTTGTGTTAATGTGTAACGCCCCAGGACCGATACTATACTCTTGGGAAACGTAGTAGAAAAAAATGTCGCCCTACGATCAACCAGGAAATCTATGAAGATGCATAACAGTTAAGATTGGATTTTTACCAACTCCGACTTGCAACAGAAGAAGAGTCGGTGTAGATTGTACTTGAAGTGCCTCAAATCGTTCATAAACGATCCCTCGAACGAAAGACCGAAAGCATAGCCTCTCCATAGTTTACAAGCGTACAGGCTTCACAATCCGGCAGCGCTTGACCGTACATAGCTAATCGTCGTTGGAGAATTAAAGGGAGAAGAAGAGAACCGCACAGGGCTTCTCTATTATGAGGATTAGAGAGAACTAGAACTAGATCCAGTCTAGATCAAACTAGACGAGAACTAGATCAAGAGAGAACTAGAGGAGGCTCCAAAACTTATATAGTAGGGGCTGCCCCTGCTAGTCTATTCATATGTTTGGTCCTCGGGTCGCAACTTGGGGAGGGAGCCTCCCCAAAGTCGGGTTGGATCGCAATGAAGAGTCCTCCTCGGATTCCAGCACGAAACGCCAAGGTTCCTAGCGTTCCTGAAAATGCCACGGACATCGGCGTTTGGCCTAGGACCAGACACCAGGGACCTTGGCTTCTGGCCCCTGTCTTCCACAAAATCCCTTTTGCACTAACTTCAACCCTCATGGCCTTACCCTTTGGCCAAGCCAAAAGTGTCCTCACACCAGAACATTTCTGAAAACATCTGAAACTCTTTAGGAACTCTCTTGAAACTATATCATGTATTCCTGAAACTATTTCGAGAATATGTTCTCATAACTCTTGCTCCACTAACACTCAATAGGTCGTGATTCCCTTAAGCTTGTGACCCTTTAGGTTCGGTAAAACATAGACATGAACAAAAAACCCTTTCGTTCAATGACCGATAGCGGAACCGTGGACGTCCATATCAATCCCTATGAGTACACGGATGAAAATCGAGCTGGAGAAACAGACACCCACTAGCCACCTGTGTGCGAAGCACGTCGGTAGAACCAGTCTCGCGTAAGCGCGTAATGTCGGTCTAGGCCGCTTCATCCAACAATGCCACTGAATCAAGAATCAACAAGTGACGGCAAGAAATATGTATATACCCACGCCCACAACTCCTTTGTGTTCTACTCGTGCATATAACATCTCCGCAGTAACCTGGCTTGGATGCCACTGTTGGGGAACGTAGTAATTTAAAAAAAATCCTACGCAAACGCAAGATCATGGTGATGCATAGCAACGAGAGGGGAGAGTATTATCCACGTACCCTCATAGACTGTAAGCAGAAGCGTTATGAGAACGCTGTTGATGTAGTCATACGTCTTCACGATCCGACCGATCCAAGTAACGAACGCACGACACCTCCGAGTTCAGCACACATTCAGCTCGATGACGTCCTACGGACTCCGATCTAGCAGAGCTTCGTGGGAGAGTTCCGTCAGCACGACGGCGTGATGACGGTGATGATGTTGCTACCGATGCAGGGCTTCGCCTAAGCACTACTATGACATGATCGAGGTGGATTATGGTGGAGGGGGGGGCACCACACACGGCTTGGAACAATCAACTTGTGTGTCTTTGGGTGCCCCCCGCCCCCGTATATAAAGGATCAAGGGGGAGCCCGGCCGGCCTTGGTGCGCCCCAAGGAGAGGAGGAATGATTCATCCTTTCCTAGTCCTACTAGGAAGGGGGAAGGGGGAAGGAAAGAGAGGGAGATGGAGAGGGAAAGAGGGGCTGCGCCCCCTCCCCTAGTCCAATTCGGAATCCTCATGGGAGGGGGTGCGCCACCTCCTGGGCTGCTGCCCTCTCTCTCCCCTCAGGCCCACTAAGGCCTAGTACTTCCCTGGGGGGTCCGGTAACCCCTCCGGCACTCCGGTTTTCTCCGAAACCATCCGGAACACTTTCGGTGTCCGAATATAGCTGTCCAATATATCAATCTTTATGTCTCGACCATTTCGAGACTCCTCGTCATGTCCGTGATCACATCTGGGACTCCGAACTACCTTCGGTACATCAAAACACATAAAATCATAATATTGATCGTCACTGAACTTTAAGCGTGCGGACCCTACGGGTTCGAGAACTGTGTAGACATGACCGGGATTCATCTCCGGTCAATAACCAATAGCGGAACCTAGATGCTCATATTGGTTCCTACATATTCTATGAAGATCTTTATCGGTCAAACCGCATAACAACATACGTTGTTCCTTTTGTCATCGGTATGTTACTTGCCCGAGATTCGATCGTGTGTATCCTCATACCTAGTTCAATCTCGTTACCGACAAGTCTCTTTACTCATACTGTAATACATCATCCCGCAACTAACTCATTAGTCACAATGCTTGCAAGGCTTATAGTGATGTGCATTACCGAGAGGACCCAGAGATACCTCTCCGACAATCGGAGTGACAAATCCTAATCTCGATCTATGCCAACTCAACAAGCACCATCGGAGACACCTGTAGAGCACCTTTATAATCACCCAGTTACGTTGTGACATTTGGTAGCACACAAAGTGTTCCTCCGGTACTCGGGAGTTGCATAATCTCATAGTCATAGGAACATGTATAAGTCATGAAGAAAGCAATAGCAACAAACTAACGATCATCGTGCTAAGCTAACGGATGGGTCAAGTTAATCACATCATTCTCTAATGATGTGATCCCGTTAATCAAATGACAACTCATGTCCATGGTTAGGAAACATAACCATCATTGATTCAATGAGCTAGTCAAGTAGAGGCAAACTAGTGACACTCTGTTTGTCTATGTATTCACACATGTACTAAGTTTCCGGTTAATACAATTCTAGCATGAATAATAAACATTTATCATGATATAAGGAAATATAAATAACAACTTTATTATTGCCTCTAGGGCATATTTCCTTCAGTCTCCCACTTGCACTAGAGTCAATAATCTGGATTACACAGTAATGATTCTAACACCCATGGAGTCTTGGTGTTGATCATGTTTTGCTCGTGAGAGAGGCTTAGTCAACGGGTCTGCAACATTTAGGTCCGTATGTATCTTGCAAATCTCTATGTCTCCCTCCTTGACTTGATCGCAGATGGAATTGAAGCGTCTCTTGATGTGCTTGGTCCTTTTGTGAAATCTGGTTTCCTTTGCCAAGGCAATTGCACCGGTATTGTCACCAAAGATTTTCATTGGACCCGATGCACTAGGTATGACACCTTGATCGGATATGAACTCCTTCATCCAGACTCCTCCATTTGCTGCTTCCGAAGCAGCTATGTACTCCGCTTCACACGTAGAATCTGCCACGACGCTTTGCTTAGAAATGCACCAACTAACAGCCCCACCGTTCAATAAAAACACATATTCGGTTTGTGACTTAGAGTCATCGAGATCAGTGTCAAAGCTTGCATCGACGTAACCATTTACGACGAGCTCTTTGTCACCTCCATAAACGAGAAACATATCCTTAGTCCTTTTCAGGTATTTTAGGATGTTCTTGACCGTTGTCCAGTGATCCGCTCCTGGATTACTTTGGTACCTCCCTGCTAAACTAATAGCAAGGCACACATCAGTTCTGGTACACAGCATTGCATACATGATAGAGCCTATGGCTGAAGCATAGGGAACATCTTTCATTTTCTCTCTATCTTCTGAAGTGGTCAGGCATTGAGTCTGACTCAATTTCACACCTTGTAACACATGCAAGAGCCCTTTCTTTGCTTGATCCATTTTGAACTTCTTCAAAACTTTATCAAGGTATGTGCTTTGTGAAAATCCAATTAAGCGTATTGATCTATATCTATAGATCTTGATGCCTAATATATAAGCAGCTTCATCGAGGTCTTTCATTGAAAAACTCTTATGTAAGTATCCTTTTATGCTATCCAGAAATTCTATATCATTTCCAATCAGCAATATGTCATCCACATATAATATTAGAAATGCTACAAAGCTCCCATTCACTTTCTTGTAAATACAGGCTTCTCCAAAAGTCTGTATAAAACCATATGCTCTGATCACACTATCAAAACGTTTATTCCTACTCCGAGATGCTTGCACCAGTCCATAGATGGATCGCTGGAGCTTGCACACTGTGTTAGCACCCTTTGGATCAATAAAACCTTCAGGTTGCATCATATATAACTCTTCTTCCAGAAATCCATTCAGGAATGCAGTCTTTACATCCATTTGCCAAATTTCATAATCATAAAATGCGGCAATTGCTAACATCTTAAGCATCGCTACGGGTGAGAAAGTCTCATCGTAGTCAACTCCTTGAACTTGTCAAAAACCTTTCGCAACAAGTCGAGCTTTGTAGACAGTAACATTACGTCAGCGCCAGTCTTCTTCTTGAAGATCCATTTATTCTCGATGGCTTGCCGATCATCGGGAAAGTCAACCAAAGTCCATACTTTGTTCTCATACATGGATCCCATCTCAGATTTCATGGCCTCAAGCCATTTTGCGGAATCTGGGCTCATCATCGCTTCTTCATAGTTCGTAGGTTCATCATGGTCAAGTAAAATGACCTCCAGAACAGGATTACTGTACCACTCTGGTGCGGATCTTACTCTGGTTGACCTATGAGGTTCGGTAGTAACTTGATCTGAAGTTACATGATCTTCATCATTAGCTTCCTCACTAATTGGTGTAGGAGTCACTGGAACAGATTTCTGTGATGAACTACTTTCCAATAAGGGAGTAGGTACAGTTACCTCATCAAGTTCTACTTTCCTCGCACTCACTTTTTTCGAGAGAAACTCCTTCTCTAGAAAGGATCCATTCTTAGCAACAAATGTCTTGCCTTCGGATCTGTGATAGAAGGTGTACCCAATAGTCTCTTTTGGGTATCCTATGTGAAGGAAATATTCCCTAGAGGCAATAATAAAGTTATTATTTATTTCCTTATATCATGATAAATGTTTATTATTCATGCTAGAATTGTATTAACCGGAAACATAATACATGTGTTAATACATAAACAAACAGAGTGTCACTAGTATGCCTCTACTTGACTAGCTCGTTGATCAAAGATGGTTATGTTTCCTAACCATAGACATGAGTTGTCATTTGATTAACGGGATCACATCATTAGGAGAATGATGTGATTGACTTGATCCATTCCGTTAGCATAGCACTTGATCGTTTAGTTTGTTGCTATTGCTTTCTTCATGACTTATACATTTTCCTATGACTATGAGATTATGCAACTCCCGTTTACCGTTGTGTGCCACCAAACATCACAACGTAAATGGGTGATTATAAAGGTGCTCTACAGGTGTCTCCGAAGGTACTTGTTGGGTTGGCGTATTTTGAGATTAGGATTTGTCACTCCGATTGTCGGAGAGGTATCTCTGGGCCCTCTCGGTAATGCACAGCACTTAAGCCTTGCAAGCATTGCAACTAATGAGTTAGTTGCAGGATGATGTATTACGGAACGAGTAAAGAGACTTGTCGGTAACGAGATTGAACTAGGTATTGAGATATCGACGATCGAATCTCGGGCAAGTAACATACCGATGACAAAGGGTACAACGTATGTTGTTATGCGGTCTGACCGATAAAGATCTTCGTAGAATATGTGGGAGCCAATATGAGCATCCAGGTTCCGCTATTGGTTATTGACCGAAGACGTGTCTCGGTCATGTCTACATTGTTCTCGAACCCGTAGGGTCCGCACGCTTAAGGTTTCGATGACAGTTATATTATGAGTTTATGAGTTTTGATGTACCGAAGTTTGTTCGGAGTCCAGGATGTGATCATGGACATGATGAGGAGTCTCGAAATGGTTGAGACATAAAGATTGATATATTGGACGGCTATATTCGGACACCGGAAGTGTTCCGGGTGATTTCGGAGAAGACCAGAGTGCCGGAGGGTTACCGGACCCCCCTGGGAGAAGTAATGGGCCTTATGGGCCCTAGTGGAGAGAGAGAGGGGCAGCGAGAGTGGGCCGCACGCCCCCTCCCCCTCTGGTCCGAATTGGACTAGGAGAGGGGGGGCGGCGCCCCCCTTTCCTTCTCCCTCTCCCCCTTCCTTCCCCCCTCCTAGTAGGAGTAGGAAATAGTGGAGTCCTACTCCTACTAGGAGGAGGACTCCTCCTCCTTGGCGCGCCCAAGGGTCGGCCGGCCTCCCCCCTTGTTCCTTTATATACGGTGGCAGGGGGCACCTCTAGACACACAAGTTGATCTTCAAGTTCGTTCTCTTAGCCGTGTGCGGTGCCCCCCTCCACCATAGTCCTCGATAATATTGTAGTGGTGCTTAGGCGAAGCCCTGCGACAGTAGAACATCAAGATCGTCACCACGCCATCGTGCTGACGGAACTCTTCCCCGACACTTTGCTGGATCGGAGTCCGGGGATCGTCATCGAGCTGAACGTGTGCTAGAACTCGGAGGTGCCATAGTTTCGGTGCTTGATCGGTCGGGCCGTGAAGACGTACGACTACATCAACCGCGTTGTCATAACGCTTCTGTTGTCCGTCTACGAGGGTACGTAGACTACACTCTCCCCTCTCGTTGCTATGCATCACGATGTTCTTGCGTGTGCGTAGGAAAATTTTGAAATTAGTACGTTCCCCAACACTATGAAGACACATTTCTCCGATTTGGGTTCGAGCTTATCAGGTTGAAGCTTTTTCACATAAGCATCGCAGCCCCAAACTTTAAGAAACGACAACTTTGGTTTCTTGCCAAACCACAGTTCATAAGGTGTCGTCTCAACGGATTTAGATGGTGCCCTATTTAATGTGAATGCAGCCGTCTCTAAAGCATAACCCCAAAACGATAGCGGTAAATTAGTAAGAGACATCATAGATCGCACCATATCTAGTAAAGTATGATTACGACGTTCGGACACACCATCATGCTATGGTGTTCTGGGTGGCGTGATTTGCGAAAATATTCTGCATTGTTTCAAATGAAGACCCAACTCATAACTCAAATATTCTCCTCCATGATCAGATCATTGAAACTTTATTTTATTGTTACGATGATTTTCCACTTCACTATGAAATTCTTTGAACGTTTCAAATGTTTCAGACTTATGTTTCATCAAGTAGATATACCCATATCTGCTCAAATCATCTATGAAGGTGAGAAAATAACGATACCCGCCGCGAGCCTCAACATTCATCGGACCACATACATCAGTATGTATGATTTCCAACAAATCTGTTGCTTGCTTCATAGTTCCGAAAAACGGCGTTTTAGTCATCTTGCCCATGAGGCATGGTTCACAAGTACCAAGTGATTCATAATCAAGTGATTCCAAAAGTCCATCAGAATGGAGTTTCTTCATGCGCTTTACACCAATATGACCTAAACGGCAGTGCCAAGTTGCACTATCATTATCAACTCTGCATCTTTTAGCTTCAATATTATGAATATGTGTATCACTACTATCGAGATTCATCAAAAATAGACCACTCTTCAAGGGTGCATGACCATAAAAGATATTACTCATATAAATGGAACAACCATTATTTCTCAGATTTAAATGAATAACCGTCTCGCATCAAACAAGATCCAGATATAATGTTCATGCTCAACGTTGGCACCAAATAACAATTATTTAGGTCTAAAACTAATCCCGAAGGTAGATGTAGAGGTAGCGTGCCGACTGCGATCACATCGACTTTGGAACCATTTCCCACACGCATCGTCACCTTGTCCTTAGCCAATCTTCGCTTAATCCATAGCCCCTGTTTCGAGTTGCAAATATTAGCAACAGAACCAGTATCAAATACCCAGGTGCTACTGCGAGCATTAGTAAGGTACACACCAATAACATGTATATCACATATACCTTTGTTTACCTTTCCATCCTTGTTATCCGCCAAATACTTGGGGCAGTTCCGCTTCCAGTGACCAGTCCCTTTGCAGTAGAAGCACTCAGTCTCAGGCTTAGGTACAGACTTGGGCTTCTTCACTTGAGCAGCAACTTGCTAGCCGTTCTTCTTGAAGTTCCCCTTCTTCTCTTTACCCTTTTTCTTGAAACTGGTGGTCTTGTTGACCATCAACACTTGATGCTCCTTCTTGATTTCTACCTCCGCAGCCTTTAGCATTGCGAAGTGCTCGGGAATCGTCTTATCCATCCCTTGCATATTATAGTTCATCACGAAGCTCTTGTATCTTGGTGGTAGTGATTGAAGAACTCTGCCAATGACACTATCAACAGGAAGATTAACTCCCAGTTGAGTCAAGTGGTTGTGGTACCCAGACATTATGAGTATATGTTCATTGACAGAACTATTCTCCTCCATCTTGCAGCTGTAGAACTTATTGGAGACTTCATATCTCTCAATCCGGGCATTTTCTTGAAATATTAACTTCAACTTCTGGAGCATATCATATGCTCCATGACGTTCAAAACATCGTTGAAGTCCCGGTTCTAAGCCGTAATGCATGGCACATTGAACTATCGAGTAGTCATCAGCTTTGCTCTGCCAGACGTTCATAACATCTAGCGTTGCTCCTGCAGCGGGTTTGGCACCTAGCGGTGCTTCCAGGACGTAATTCTTCTGTGCAACAATGAGGATAATCCTCAAGTTACGGACCCAATCCGTGTAATTGCTACCATCATCTTTCAACTTTGTTTTCTCAAGGAACGCATTAAAATTCAATGGAACAACATCACGGGCCATCTATCTACAACAACATAAACATGCAAAATACTATCAGGTACTAAGTTCATGATAAATTAAAGTTCAATTAATCATATTACTTAAGAACTCCCACTTAGACAGACATCCCTCTAATCATCTAAGTGATCACGTGATCCATATCAACTAAACCATGTCTGATCATCATGTGAGATGGAGTAGTTTTCAATGGTGAACATCACTATGTTGATCATATCTACTATATGATTCACGCTCGACCTTTCGGTCTCAGTGTTCCGAGGCCATATCTGCATATGCTAGGCTCGTCAAGTTTAACCCGAGTATTCTGCATGTGCAAAACTGGCTTGCACCCGTTGTATGTGAACGTAGAGCTTATCACACCCGATCATCACGTGGTGTCTCGGCACGACGAACTTTCGCAACGGTGCATACTCAGGGAGAACACTTATACCTTGAAATTTAGTGAGAAATCATCGTATAATGCTACCGCCGATCTAAGCAAAATAAGATGCATAAAAGATAAACATGACATGCAATCAATATAAGTGATATGATATGGCCATCATCATCTTGTGCTTGTGATCTCCATCTCCAAAGCACCGTCATGATCACCATCCTCACCGGCTTGACACCTTGATATCCATCGAAGCATCATTGTCATCACACCAACTATTGCCTCCACGACTATCGCTACCGCTTAGTGATAAAGTAAAGTAAATACATGGCGATTGCATTTCATACAATAAAGCGACAACCATATGGTTCCTGCCAGTTGCCGATAACTGTGTTACAAAACATGATCATCTCATACAACAAAATTTAGCATCATGTCTTGACCATATCACATCACAACATGCCCTACAAAAAACAAGTTAGACGTCCTCTACTTTGTTGTTGTAAGTTTTACATGGCTATTACAGGCTGAGAAAGAACCGTTCTTACCTACGCATCAAAAACCACAACGCGGTATAGTGATTTCTTTTTGATCTTCAGAAAGAACCCTGTTCATTGAATCCGATTCAACTAAAGTTGGAGAAACAGACACCCACTAGCCACCTGTGTGCGAAGCACGTCGGTAGAACCAGTCTTGCGTAAGCGTACGTGTAGTGTCGGTCTGGGCCGCTTCATCCAACAATGCCGCTGAATCAAGAATCAACTAGTGACGACAAGCAATATGTATATACCCACACCCACAACTCCTTTGTGTTCTACTCCTGCATATAACATCTACGCAGTAACCTGGCTCGGATGCCACTATTGGGGAACGTAGTAATTTCAAAAAAATTCCTACACACACGCAAGATCATGGTGATGCATAGCAATGAGAGGGGAGAGTATCATCCACATACCCTCGTAGACCGTAAGCGGAAGCGTTATGAGAACGCGGTTGATGTAGTCGTATGTCTTCATGATCCGACCGATCCAAGTACCGAACGCACGACACCTCCGAGTTCAGCACACGTTCAGCTCGATGACGTCCCACGAACTCCAATCTAGCAGAGCTTCCCGAGAGAGTTCCGTCAGCACAATGGCGTGATGCCGGTGATCATGTTGCTACCGACACAGGGCTTCGCCTAAGCATTGCTATGATATGATCGAGGTGGATTATGGTGGAGGGAGGGCACTGCACACGGCTTGGAACAATCAACTTGTGTGTCTTTGGGTGCCCCCGCCCCCGTATATAAAGGAGAAAGGGGGGCGGCCTTGGTGCGCCCCAAGGAGAGGAGGAATCCTCCTCCTAGTAGGCGTATGATTCATCCTTTCCTAGTCCTACTAGGAAGGGGGAAGGGGGAAAGAAAGAGAGGGAGAGGGAGAGGGAAAGAGGGGCCGCACCCCCTCCCTAGTCCAATTCGGACTCCTCATGGGAGGGGGCACGCCACCTCCTGGGCTGCTGCCCTCTCTCTCCTCTCAGGCCCAATACTTCCCCGGGGGGGGGGGGGGTCCGTTAACCCCTCCGACACTCCGGCTTTCTCCGAAACCATCCGGAACACTTCCGGTGTCCGAATATAGCCGTCTAATATATCAAAATTTATGTCTCGACCATTTCGAGACTCCTCGTCATGTCAGTGAACACATCAGGGACTCCGAACTACCTTCGGTACATCAAAACACATAAACTCATAATATCGATTGTCACCGAACTTTAAGCGTGCGGACCCTACGGGTTCGAAAACTATGTAGACATGACCGAGACTCATCTCCGATCAATAACCAATAGCAGAACCTGGATGCTCATATTGGTTCCTACATATTCTACGATATCGGTCAAACCGCATAGCAACATACATTGTTCCTTTTGTCATCGGTATGTTACTTGCCCGGGATTCGATCGTCGGTATCCCCATACCTAGTTCAATCTCGTTACCGGCAAGTCTATTTACTCATTCCTTAATACATCATCCCGCAACTAACTCATTAGTTGCAATGCTTGCAAGGCTTAAGTGATGTGCATTACCGAGAGGGCCCAGAGACACCTCTCCGACAATCGGAGTGACAAATCCTAATCTCGATCTATGCCAACTCAACAAGCATCATCGAAGACACCTGTAGAGCACCTTTATAATCACCCAGTTACGTTGTGACATTTGGTAGCACACAAAGTGTTCCTCCGGTACTCGGGAGTTGCATAATCTCATAGTCATAGGAACATGTATAAGTCATGAAGAAAGCAATAGCAACAAACTAAACGATCATCGTGCTAAGCTAACGGATGGGTCAAGTCAATCACATCATTCTCTAATGATGTGATCCCGTTAATCAAATGACAACTCATGTCCATGGTTAGGAAACATAACCATCATTGATTCAATGAGCTAGTCAAGTAGAGGCAAACTAGTGACACTCTGTTTGTCTATGTATTCACACATGTACTAAGTTTCTGGTTAATACAATTCTAGCATGAATAATAAACATTTATCATGATATAAGGAAATATAAATAACAAATTTATTATTGCCTCTAGGGCATATTTCCTTCAGAGCTAGTCTTAGAGGCGAGACTAGGAATCATATTTTACTGTGTATCATTCCACACGTGCATATGAGTTTTCCAAGGAATCACATATTCGGGGATCATATCAATTATAGCATAGAATATAAACTCTTAATTATAAACATGCAAATATAATAATACAATATTATTGCCTCTAGGGCATATTTCCAACATATACAGATCTAACACCTGTGCTAGGAATCACATATTATTGTCCCTGGGACGCCCACCAAACACAATATTGATGTCACAACATACACACTATCTGGATGGTAGGGTAGACATCATAACACAATTCTAGAACAAGAACCTCAACAATATATACATCAACTCCAACGAGTCAACTTTAAGAAATGAATACATACAAGGGTCATACAATTGATGTCTGTTAGACTACGTCGCTATTTCCCCAAAGAGGAAGAGATGATGCAGCTGTAACATCCCAAATTGTCAATTTGGAATGTTATACATAGGTCATTCATGCATAACATATTTTACCCCATTTCATTTTGCGAATCCTCGAAATTCTAAGCAACTCAAGGACCCACGGGGAGAGTTGGACATTTCGTTATTTTCATATTTGAGTTTTCTCAAATTTTGAAAATAGGATCATTTGGTTTTAATTATTTTTCCTCTTCGAAAATATTTCTAATTAAAATATATGAGAGGAGATAATATGACTTCTCCAAAATAAACGAAATATTAGAGGGAAAATATTAAAATCAAATAAGTAATTTTATTTGGATTTTTGTGGCTATTTTATTTGAATTAGAAATTTTTGCATTTTTCAAAATTGCATTTTAGGGCCAAGAAAATGTGCACTTTGTCCTAAATATTCTATATAGACGGTGATTTTTTGGTATTTTTAGATTTTTATTTTATTTTTTAGGATTTTTCCGGCGAAATCTGTTTAAAAAAAGTTTCCCGCCCGACTGGGCCGAAGCCCAGCCGAGCAGGCCGGCCCGCCTAGCACCGCCGCCTCTCCTCCCGTGCGCGAGACGGACTCGCTGGAGTCCGCCTGCGCCACGCCGCCCCTTCCCCAAGTCGGCCTCGCCCCTACCCCCTATAAGTACCCCGCCGCCACCCCTCTCCGCCACCCACCACCCCACCACCCGACGCCGCCGCCGCCTGCGCGCCCCGCCCCCGCAAGCCGCCGTCACCCCGCAGGTCGCCGCCGCAAGCCGCCGCCGCCGTCGCCCCTCGATTCCGTGCCGCCCCGCCGGAGCCTCATCGGAGGTAGCCGCCGCCGCCACCATTCGTTTTTTTCTTTTCGGTTAACCATTCGGTTTTTTTAGAAGCCCTAGATTCATTTTTTTTAGTTTCGGTTCGGTCGGTTTTTTTCGCGGTTTAGTTATTTAGCGGACGTTCGTCCGTACGTTCGTTTTAACAAACGCTGTTCGTCAGTTAGCTGCAGACAACGAACTTTCGTTCGTTAGCCTGTTCGTCTCGTTTTTTTCTAGGGTTTTTCCGCGATTATTTTTGATTGTGATTCCCGCCCTAATCTTCGTTTTAGTTTATCTTTTCGCTCATTTATCCAAATCGGGTGAAGCAAGCGCCTAGATCTTTGTCTTGAAGCCCTCTTTCTGTTGAACCAACTTGAATAAGATTTTGGTAGTGTAAAATTTGATTTTAGTCCAGATTAGTAATCAGATCTTGTTTCTTTCGTTGTTTGAGTTTCGTTGCTCTGTTTGATTTGATTCTTTTTGCAAATCGAAGTCCTTTAGTTCAACTTTTTGGTTAGATCTTCTTATTTGAGTTTTACCCGTGCTTCTTTGCTTGATTGCTTATGTATGCAATTGTTTGTTTGCGATAGAATACCAGGAGTGCAAAGCGTGCTACTACGAGTCTTTAGGATTTGCAGATCGTCAGCAAGGCAAGTAACACATTGATCATACTCTTTCATACTGAGTTTTATGCATTAGTTTCAATCCTCAAACATTGCATGAGTAGGATGTCACATCCCTAGCTTTACCTTGACCTAGACTAGCTAGTCATGTGTGTATCATGTTTAAATTTCAATGAATTTGAATTGGGGACAAGTGAAAGCCTTAGAAATCATTTCTGGAAATGACCAAGATAAAAATTGCTCCAAGTAGGTCCAAGAAAATGTTCATGTTTCTCTCTGAAAATATTGGTAAGAGGTAAGATTCAAACCAATATTTTTAGGAGCTCATGAATATTTATTTTGGGCATTTGGAACTAATGCAATAACTATTTGCATTGGATATATATATATGTTATATATTTCATATATGTCCAATAATTCTGGGTAAATGTGAGGGCTCTGGAATAATCCAAATAGTCTCTACAAAATTTATCGGAAGCATATAAAATGATTTAGTGCAGAGACTAAATCAAAACAAACAGAACAAAATAGAAAAACAGAAACTAAATTAGAAAGCAGAGGAGAGAGAGATAGGAACCTCACCTGGGCTTACCTTGTGTGCAGGCCCAAGTGGCCAGCCCAGCCCTCCTGGCCTTCTGCTAGTCGTCCTCTACCTTAGGACAGAAGGCAGAGGGCGTGTGCCCGCGGCGCGCCGCCACATGCCAGCCACCTCCTCCCTGCCTGGCTGGCCCCTCCTCCCCCTGGATGTCTCTCGCGACACCACGCACCCCCTGCACTGCTCTCCTCTCCCCCTGGACCCCTTCCCCTCCTCTGCTCTCTCCCCACACGCGCCCGAGCGGAGCTCGTCGCCGCCGACGCCGTTTACCGCGGCCACAGCCACCCCCTTGCTCCCCTGACCTGTCCAAGAGCTCCGGGACGTCTTCCTCATCCTCTCCACCAAGCCATTGAACTACGGACGCGCCACAACGTCGCTAGGATCACCGTTTCCATTGCCGGCCACCGTGGATCCTCGCCATCGATTCGAGAGCTATCGGACGTCCCCGAGCCAGCTAACCATCCCTGCAGCTCCGCGGTGAGCTGCTGACCCGATTCCCCCTTGCCCCGTCGTCCCTAGCATCCCGTAGTTGCCTTCACCGCGAACCCGAGCTCTGGTCGCCGCCATGGACGATGAGCTTCGTGCTCTCGAGATCCTCCACCTGCGCTAGTTGCCTCCGCGTGTTCCTGGTGATCCCATAAACCTGTAGAGCTCATCGGCCGCACCCACCGTGCCCCGTAACGCCTCAAGCATGGATGCCTGAACTCTGGCGGCCGCCCGGCTCGTCGCCGCCGTTGTTACACACACCCCCAGCACACCACGCGGCCACCACCGGATGCGCCGCACTTCCAGCTCACCGTATCTGCAAACCGTGTGTGAAGTGATGCCCTGTAGCGCCATCCCGAGAAACGCCGGCGAGCCACCGCCGCGGGATTTGGTCACTGGCGGCTAAACGTCGTTCACTGACATGGCACATCATTAGCTGCCTAAGCACACCACTAACCACCCTCTGGCCCACTGACAGCCGGGCCCCACTGCCAAATTAACCACGATTTAGTTTATGTTTAGCTCTAATTAAACACAGTGGCCCCACGCGTTAGCTTTGACCGTGCTGACATGGCCGTTGACCTGGGCCCACTAGTCAGCCTATGTTCCTGCCCTGTTACGCTGACGTGCGGGCCCCACTAGTAAGGTTTGACCTGGACCAGCCCCTGTTGACTTGCTGACGTCGTCATGACGTGGTGCTGACGTAGTAATGCTTCCTGGTATTTTAATAAATCAGAAATGATTTATTATTTTCATAAAATATCCAAAACTTTGAAAAAATCATAGAAATTCAATCGTAGCTCAGAATGAAATAATTTATATATGAAAAATTACCAGAAAAATTCAAGGAATCCATCTGTACCTTTTTCATGCATGTTTGAACTATGTTTGTCCTCTGTTTTGGACAAAACAAATAAAGGGCATTTAAATAATCATATATGGAGTTGGAATTTGAATCATGTATTCAAACCAACCTCATTTAAATCATAGCTAGATGCATTAGCTCAAATCACATCATATTGCCATGTCATGATCATGCATCATATTGTGGCATTGCATTGATTGTGTTCTTTCTCAGTTGCCGGTGTTTGTTCCCCCTTAGTAGACGTTGATCCGGCGATGAGTTCGATGACACCGATGAAGAGCTATAATATCTTCAGAAGTGCCAGGCAAGCAAAACCCCCTTGTTCATTCCGATACAATCCCACTCTCTCGCTCTTGCTCTCTTTTACTGCATTAGGACAACAGCGATTCAACTGTTACATGCTGCGGTAGTTAAACCCCTTTCCTCTGCATGACCTGTCATTGTCATAGTAAAAAGATGAAACCCACTAGCATGAGTGTAGGAGTTGTTTGAGCCCTGATACGCCTACTCATTCATGCTTGTTTGTCATGCCTGCTACTGCTTAGAGTTGAGTCAGGTCTGATTCATCGGGGATGAATTGGAATGTGGTGAACATGTCCTACCGTTGAGAGCTAAGTGTGTGAACACGATTTGGTAAAGGTAGCGGTGAGAGGCCATGTAGGAGTACATGGTGGGTTGTCTCATTGCGGCCGTTCTTAGGAACTGAGTTCCGTGTTTGTGATCCATGAACAGTTACTACCACACATTGGGTTCCGGTAACTCGACCCCTCTCGACTTATTAATCAACTCGATCTCTGTCCAGGAGTTGCAACTAGTTTCTAGTGTTTGTAGGTAGTGTTAGTAGTATACCTAGTGGCACCCGGTACAGGTGGGATTGGGACAGACTAGGCACAGTGGCACGGTGTACCAAGTGGCACCCGGATGGTGGGCTTGGGAACCCTGTACACATCGTTTGGGGCCGTAAGCGACACCCCGGCCGGATCTCCTTGCGGATGGAACCCGAATAGGTGATAAACCGGGACTAGAGACTTGTGTGGTTAGTGAAGTCGTGGCCGACTCCCTTCCAGGCTTCCGCTTGAAGGTTGCCGAGATACACGACGTGTACATGGTGGTAAGTGGCGAGAGCGTGTGTGAAGAAGTACACCCCTGCTGGGTTATCATTATCTATTCGAATAGCCGGATTCCTCGGATATGGAAACTTGGACCCCTTGCATCGTTCATAGACAAGTGAAAGTGGATACTCTAAAATGCGCAAGATAAGCGTGAGTGCTATGGATGGCGTTCTCGTAGGGAGACGGGAGCGGATCCATAGTGGTGTATTGATATGGTGAATATGTGGACTCGTGTGCGCCACCTCAAAAGAGTTACGTGCAGTCGTAGTTCAGGATAGCCACCGAGTCAAAGCTGGCTTGCTGCAGTTAAACTCCACCACCCCTTTCCTGATACTGATGCATATGTAGCTAGTTCTGATGTAGGTCTTGCTGGGTACATTTGTACTCATGTTTGCTTAATTTATGTTTTTGCAGAGAGACTTCAGTCTCGCTAGTAGTTCCGTATGGACTTCGACGTTTAGCTTGATACCTCAGCTACGATCTTGTGCCCTCGGCAGGATCTGGTAGATAGTCAGGCTTCTCAACCTTTTTCATTTGTAGAAGTCTGTACTCAGACATGTTAAGGTTCCGCATGTGCTTTGACTTGTATGCTCTGAATGTTGGGTCATTTGACCCATGTTTGTTTTATCTGGCTCTTCGGAGCCTAATGAATAAATACTTTGAGTCGTAAAGTCTTGTTGTGATGCCATGTTGTATTGCACATATTGAGCATATTGTGTGTATGATTGAAATGCTTGGTATGTGTGGGATCCGACAACCTAGTTGTTCATCCTTGGTAGCATCTCTTATGGGGAAATGTAGTCTTGTGCTTCCATGAGCCATAGTAGTCCGCTACAGCCCGGTTCACCGGAGTCCTACTAGCCCAGCACTACTGCTCCGGAACACTTGACTGGCCGGCATGTGATTCACTTCGTTCCTGTGTCTGTCCCTTCGGGGAAATGTCACGCGGTGACATCCGGAGTCCTGCCTAGCCTGCTACAGCCCGGTTCACCGGAGTCCTGTTAGCCCAGTGCTACAGCCCGGATTCGCACGCTGTTGACCGACATGCTCGATGTTGATTCATGTATGCTTGTCCCCGTAAGTTAGTGCCACTTTGGGTTCATGACTAGTCATGTCGGCCCGGGTTCTCTGTCATATGGATGCTAGCGACACTATCATATACGTGAGCCAAAAGGCGCAAACGGTCCCGGGCCATGGTAAGGCGACACCAGTGGGAATACCATGCGTGAGGCCGCAAAGTGATATGAGGTGTTACAGGCTAGACCGGTGTGACTTAGAATTAGGGTCCTGACAGCTTTGGTATCAGAGCCTGACTACATGTAGGATTGCCAAGACAAACTGGTCGAAATTGAGTCTAGAAATGCTTTAGTTATATAAGGGATTTGATTGTGGATGGGAACATAAGGCTCTTTTTACTCCTTATCCTCATGACCTTCTGATCTGAGTCATCTTATATTTTCTACGGGGTTAAGAACTAGGCTTGTAACATCCCAAATTTTCAATTTGGAATGTTATACATTAGATCATCATGCATATCATATTTTATTTTGCATTTTGGTTGATCCTAGAAATTCTACGCAACTCAATGACCCACGGAGAGAGTTGGGAATTTCGTTATTTTCATATTTGAGTTTTCTCAAATTTTGAGAATAGGATCATTTGATTTTAATTATTTTATCGTCAATTATTTCTATTACAAAAATATGAGAGAGGGAATAAAATGACTTTCCCAAAATAAAGAAATATTGAGGATTTAATAGTAAAATCAAATAAGATTTTATTTCGGAGTTTTTCGGTGTTTTATTTGAATTTAGGAAAAATGTGCGTTTTCCAAAATTGCATTTAGGGCCCAAATAAATGTTCACCTTGTGCGGCTTGATTTTAGAAGCCCATGAAAATTTATTTCGGAATTTTTGGAGTCCGTTTAGTATTTCTTTTTATTTTTTCTTCCGAGCGGAATAATTAAAAAAAACGAACCGACTTCGGGCCATACCCGAGCGGGACACCGCCCGGGGGCAGCCTTTAAATAGCGCCGCCCCGAGCCGCCCTAGCCCATCAGCCCCACCTCGATCCGCGCGCGCCGCCGGAGCCGCCGCCGCCGCCGACGATCCCGCCGCCTGAGGTTTGTCACGCCTCGTTTTCCGTGCCGAAAAAAAGAGAGAGAAATTTTTTTTGGCATTCGTCTTTTTTCTTTTTCTCGGATTAAATCCGCGATTTTTCTGATTGCGATTCCTGATCCGATTTTCGTTTTAGCTTAACTTTTCGCTTGTTTATCAGAATCAGGCAATTCAAGCGCCCAGAGTTTCGTCTCGAAACCCTCTATCCGTTTAACTAACTTAAACAAGATTTTGCTACTGTAAAATTTGCCCTAGATCCAGATTACTAGAACGAAGTTGTTTTCTTTCGCAGTTTGCCTTTCGTTGCTTCGTTCGATTTGATTCTTTTTGCCAACCGGAGTTCTTAAGTTGAATCTGCTGGTTAGATCTCTTATTTGAGTTTTACCTATGCATTAGATCAGTACTTATTGTATGCTTGTTTGTTTTTCTGCGATAGAATACCCGGAGTGCGCCGCCTGTTACTTCGAATCGTTAGGTTTCACGGATCATCAGCAAGGCAAGTAACACTTTGATCATTCCTTTTCCTACCTAGTTTTATTGCATTAGATCAAATCCTCACACATTGCATGATTAGGATCTAATTAAATTGTGGGATGGGAAGTAGTTGAGGTAGTACCTATTACCTGTTATTATCAAACCTTTGGGAGTTACTTCTACGTTTGCTTATTATGCCATGCTATGCTAGTAGACGTGGATTGGGTGAGTGATATCCATGACAGATGTGAGATTGTTAATTAATGGTTTGTCTAAGGTGGCAACTTAAACACACATATGGGTGGATTGAGGCACCTGGGTATTCCAGGACTTGCCTGTTTTCTTTTGGACAGCCACCCAGGCTCAAAGGGATCATGAGACTATTCATACTAGAAACTTCCGTGTGCAGCCACAAGCTATTATGGGCTCTAGCATAGTTAACTAAGTTGTGCGAACTCTTACAGTGGTAGACTAGCAGATGTAGGGGATGTAGGTGGTACGGTCTACCCGATCGTAAGGTGCTAGCGCTTCTGAAAGACTATGTCTCGGTCATCCGTCTTCTCAAACACCATGTAGTGCGAGAAACCAAACGGAGGCGATCGAGTCTTGTGGGGAAAAGTGCGCAAACCTCTGCAGAGTGTAATAAACTAATCATGGTTAGCCGTGTCCCTGGTTATGGACATCTTGAGTATCTAGTACTTGGATTTTCATGTGAATCTCAACATGTTACTCTAAATTAATTTTGTTGGGTTATGCTTAATGATGATGCTTAATTGGGATTGAGAATGTTGTCAACCATTCTCAATGTTTAAAAACTACCATGATAGTAATTAAATTTTATTCCTTTGAAGTAGGGAAAAATTGGCTTTACGCAAAACTGTAACCATAGAGCTTTCCACCAACCAAATATGCATATAGTATAGCTGTTTCATTCCATTACTCTCTATGTGTTACCTTGCCAACATATTCCATGTGCTGACCCGTTTTCAGGCTGCAACGTTAATGTTGCAGACTTTTCAAACGACAATTAAGGAGTTTTTAGGTCGTGGTTCTATACTCAGTGATGTCGTTGGAGTTGATGGACTCACTTATCTTCCAAGCCTTTCGCTGTTATCGTTATTAGATGGCCTTAAGCCATACTTATTGTAATAAGTTCTCTTTTGAGACACTCGATGTAATAAGTGTGTGATTGCTACTCTGTTATAAATCCTCCTAGTACTGTGTGGTGTTAGCATTACTGATCCAGGGATGACACCGGAGCACAGAGATCAGACTGTTTGAGGTCTGGTCGCTACAGAGATGGTATCAGAGCACATGCTGACTGTAGGACACGACCACTAAGCTAAAGACCTAGATCACTATTCACTCTCTTCTCTTCTGACCTCTCATCTTTTCTACTCTTTAGGATGGCGGATGCAAGGAACAAGTTTACGCAACCGGATGAAGATACACCCTTTGGACGTCACTTGAAGGAAGTCACTAGATACCTGAACATAGGAGTACCAAGCTTCACGAGAACCTACAACGCCACTTTACCTGAAGAAGAGCGCTGGATGATTCAAGTTCAAGTACTAGGAAGGACATTCATGCCAGTCACTGAGCCCATAGAATTTTCTTTTGATGCACCAACTTGGAGTCTAGGAAAGAGCATGGCAGCTCACATCGCCATGGGACGCATTGGAGAAGTCTACCGCAAGGATCTCAAGGATACTATCTACCAGATTTGTGGGCGCCGAGATGAACAATGGGAGATGATTAGCACCAGGAAGGATAGATCAATCGCAGCTTTTATCCAGGAGCTAAACCAGCACATTCGACGACAGGAGAACCAGATGTGCACCGACATGATAGATCTGAAGAAGGCTAAGACTAGAATCAAGGAACTGGAGGAAGAACTCAAGGCTACACGTGAAGATTATGAAGAGGAAATTGAAGTATTGGTGGAGAAGAATGATGACCTGATCAAGAAGATTGGAATATTTATGGGAGGCCCTACGCCAGTAGATGAAGACGAAGAACCCAAGGAAATTAGCCCGGAAGACTACATCATCATCGACGGCACCGACTCGGAAGCAGATAGTAGCGATGATGACTATGTTGATGAAGCTGGAGCAGATATCATGGAGTCAACGACCGAAGAATATTTCTAGTATACCACCTCATCAGTAGTAGTAGTCCACCATGTAAATATAGTAGTCCGAGCACTTTTGCGATAGTTAGATCGATTGTATGCCCTTGTTTGATTGATTGAAGTGAATTGTTTGTTTTGCCTCATGTGCATATGGGTAGTGTTTTCTCTTTAGACCCCCTCTATTCTTATATCTCATCTTTTCTAAACCCTCAGATGCCTCCGAGACGTGACCCCGGATTTACCTTTCCACCGGAGCTCACCCAGTTGATCCAGTAGCAGAACACATTGATGCAGTTACTAGTCCAGAATCATAATCAGGGGAACAACAACAACAACCCACCACCACCACCACCTATTGACCACTTAGCCCGTTTTCTTAGGCTGAATCCGCCGGTGTTTTCCAGTAGCACCAAGCCGATAGTAGCAGATGATTGGCTCCACAAGACAGCTAGGGAGTTAACCACAGCAGGATGCACATATGCGGAGAAGGTGAAGTTTGCGCACATCAGCTAGAAGGACCAGCATCATCATGGTGGGAGAATTTCACAGCCACTTTCCCAGTAGACACTGTCACATGGGACCAGTTTCAGCAGGCTTTTTGTACTGCCCATGTTTCAGCGGGAGCTATGGCCATGAAGAAGCGTGAGTTTCGCAACTTGCGCCAAGGAGGAAGGACAGTTGGCCAGTATGTGGAGGAATTTAGTAAGCTAGCACGTTATGCCCCAGATGACGTCGCTACGGATGCAGCTAAGCAGGAAAAGTTTTTGGAAGGACTGAATGATGAGTTGAGCATGCAGTTGATGGTAGAAACCTTCAACAACTACCAGGAGTTGGTAGATCGTGCTCTTATGATTGAAGGGAAGCAGCAGCAGATTGAGAATCGCAAGAGGAAGTATGGACAAGGAAAGTACAATTCAGGAGCTCAGCAGAAGCCACGTTTTACCCCTAGACCGGGAGGACATTTTCAGCATACCCATGGAGGAGGTAGCTCGCACAATCACAATGGCATCAAGAATGGTAATGGCAACGGAGGAAGCAACGGCCAGAACCGCACCAACCGCTCAACCCCAGCCAAGAAGGACCTAAGCCAAGTCACTTGTTTTAAGTGTCAGAAGACCGGACATTATGCCAATGAATGTCCTGAATTACAAAATGGAAATAGCAATGGAAGTTCTGGGAAGAAGCTGAACCCTTTCAACAGGGGACAGGTGAACCACATTAGCGTGGAGGAGGTTGAAGCTCAGCCCGATGCAGTAATAGGTAAGTTTTTGGTTAAGTCATTTACTGCACTCGTTCTTTTTGATACTGGTGCATCGCATTCATACATCTCAAGGGGATTTGTGGATAAGTATAACCTACCAACCCAAGCCCTAGGTCACCCATGTTAGTAACCTCGCCCGGAGCAAAGTATGTGGCTAGTCTATGGTGTGATCGGTTACCATTAAGGATTGGTAACTATGTTTTTCCCTCAGACCTAATAGTATTGGAATCTCAAGGATTGGATTTGATATTAGGCATGGATTGGTTATCAAAGTATGAAGGGAATATTGAATGTGCTAGTAAGTCAATTTTGCTTACCACACCAGAAGGGAGAAGGATCAAGTATGTATCCCAGCATGTGCCAAAGAGGACTCAAGTAAATTGCCTAACAGGAGTTGTGCAGGAGGAAGTACCAGTGGTAAGGGATTTCCCTGATGTATTTCCAGAGGAGTTGCCAGGCATGCCACCGGATAAAGATATTGAGTTTTTGATTGAGCTATTGCCAGGCACAGGTCCAATATCAAAGAGACCATATAGGATGCCAGCAAAGGATTTGGTGGAATTTAAGAAGCAGATTAAAGAGTTACTGGATAAGGGATATATTCGCCCAAGTTCTTCGCCTTGGGGATCGCCAGTACTTCTAGTGGAGAAGAAGGATGGATCGTTAAGGATGGTTGTAGATTATCGAGGATTGAATGAAGTAACGATCAAGAACAAGTACCCGCTACCAATGATCAACAATCTATTTGATCGATTGCAAGGAGCTAAGGTATTTTCCAAGATCGATCTGCGATCAGGATACCACCAGTTGAAGATTCGAGAACAGGATATTCCCAAGACAGCTTTTACCACCAGGTATGGGCTGTATGAGTATACCGTTATGTCATTTGGTCTGACTAACGCACCTGCCTATTTTATGAACATGATGAACAAGGTGTTTATGGAGTTCTTGGATAAGTTTGTCATAGTGTTCATTGATGATATCCTGGTTTATTCGAAGAATGAAAAGGAACATAAGGAGCATTTGCGTTTGGTACTTGGAAAGCTCAGAGAACATCAATTATATGCCAAGTTCAGCAAATATGAGTTTTGGTTGAAGGAAGTAGGATTCCTTGGACATGTTATATCTAGAGAAGGTATAGCAGTTGATCCCACTAAAGTTGAAACCGTGACCAAGTGGGAAGCCCCAACAACAGTTGGAGAGATCCGGAGTTTTCTTGGACTCGCAGGATACTACCAGAGATTTATTGAGAATTCCTCAAAGATTGTGAAGCCTATGACTGAGTTGTTGAAGAAGGATACCAAGTTCATATGGACAGAGGAATGTGAGGCTAGTTTCTAGGAGGTGAAGAAACGCTTAGTTACCTCACCAGTATTGATTTTGCCAGACCAGACCAAGGATTATGAGGTGTATTGCGATGCTTCACGTCGAGGACTTGGAGCAGTGCTTATGTAGGAAGGGAGAGTTGTTTCATATGCCTCAAGACAACTGAAGCCTCATGAGTTGAATTATGCTACGCATGATTTGGAGTTAGTAGCCGTAGTGCATGCATTGAAGACATGGAGACATTTTCTCATTGGAAATCATTGTGAGGTGTACACGGATCATAAGAGTTTGAAGTACATTTTCACGCAGAAGGAGTTAAATCTCAAACAAAGGAGATAGTTGGAGCTTATCAAGGATTATGATATGAAATTGCATTATCACCCCAGAAAAGCTAATGTAGTAGCTGACGCATTGAGCCGTAAGAGCCATGTCAATACATTAATGACGGGAGAAATACCCACGGAGCTAGCAGAAAATCTTCGTGAACTATGTTTGGAAATGGTTTCGAGAGGCTATGTAGCAGCATTGGAGATTCAGTCAACCTTGATGGATAAAATCAGAGAAGCTCAGAAAGCTGACAAAGAGATTGCCGCTATAAAGGAGAAACTGAGCAAAGGAAAAGCTAAAGGATTTCGTGAGGATGAGCACGACACCCTATGGTTTGAAGACCGCGTTTACGTGCCCAATGACCCGGAGATCAGGAAGTTGATATTGCAAGAGGCACACGACTCACCGTATTCAATTCACCCAGGAAATACCAAGATGTATTTGGATTTGAAGGATATTTTCTGGTGGACCGGAATAAAGAAGGATATTGCGGAGTATGTAGCAGTTTGTGATGTATGCCAGAGAGTAAAGGCAGAGCATCAGAAGCCAGCAGGATTGTTACAACCATTGCCGATGCCTGAATGGAAGTGGGATAAGTTAGGCATGGATTTTATCATGGGATTTCCCAGGACTCGTTCAGGCTATGACTCGATTTGGGTTGTAGTTGATTGATTGACGAAAGTAGCTCATTTCATCCCAGTAAAGACCACTTATACCAGTGCTAAGTTGGCAAAGATATACATGACCAGGATCGTATGTCTACATGGAGTTCCGAGGAGTATCATATCAGATAGAGGAACCCAGTTTACCTCAAAGTTCTGGAAGCAGTTGCACGAAACTTTGGGTACCAGGCTAGAATTCAGTACAGCTTTTCATCCACAGACAGATGGACAGACCGAGAGAGTCAATCAGATTTTGGAGGATATGCTGAGAGCTTGTGTGCTAGATTACGGATCTAGTTGGGACGATAATTTGCCATATGCAGAGTTCTCTTACAACAACAGTTATCAAACCAGTTTAAAGATGGCCCCTTTTGAAGCTTTGTACGGAAGGAGGTGCAGGACACCGTTGTCATTGGACGAAGTTGGAGACCGCCAGTTGTTTGGACCTGACTTGATTAAAGAGTCTGAACAGAAGGTGAAGTTGATTCGCGATAGGCTCAAGGTAGCCCAGTCCAGACAGAAAAGTTATGCAGATTCTAAACGCAAGGAGACAACTTACAAAGTCGGAGATAGAGCTTATCTTCGAGTATCTCCACTTCAGGGAACAAAGCGTTTTGGAGTTAAAGGTAAGTTAGCGCCACGATTTGTAGGACCATATCAAGTTTGGAGCGTATGGGAGAAGTAGCCTACAAGTTGGAATTGCCCGAAGGATTGTTAGGAGTACATGATATGTTCCACGTTTCTCAGTTAAAGAAATGTCACGCGGAGATGGCTGACATACCATTGAGAGATACAGTGCCTTTGGAAACTATTCAGTTGGATAACGATTTGACCTACGAGGAGAAACCAGTTAAGATTCTCGAGTTTGCCAGCCGAGTTACTCGCAGCAAGGTTATCAAGTTTTGCAAAGTTCAGTGGAGCCACCACACGGAGGATGAAGCCACCTGGGAGCGAGAGGAAGATTTGCTCAAAGACCGCCCTCACCTATTTTCTAGCCAACCTGAATCTCGAGGGCAAGATTCATCTTAAGGGGGGTAGGTTTGTAACATCCCAAATTTTCAATTTAGAATGTTATACATTAGATCATCATGCATATCATATTTTATTTTGCATTTTGGTTGATCCTAGAAATTCTACGCAACTCAATGACCCACAGCGAGAGTTGGGGATTTCGTTATTTTCATATTTGAGTTTTCTCAAATTTTGAGAATAGGATCATTTGATTTTAATTATTTTATCGTCAATTATTTCTATTACAAAAATATGAGAGAGGGAATAAAATGATTTCCCAAAATAAAGAAATATTGAGGATTTAATAGTAAAATCAAATAAAATTTTATTTCGGTGTTTTATTTGAATTTAGGAAATATGTGCATTTTTCAAAATTGCATTTAGGACCCAAATAAATGTTCACCTTGTGCGGCTTGATTTTAGAAGCCCGCGAAAATTTATTTCGGAATTTTTGGATTCCGTTTAGTATTTCTTTTTATTTTTTTCTTCCGAGCGGAATAACTATAAAAAAACAAACCGACTTCGGGCCGTACCCGAGCGGGACACCACCCGGGGGCAACCTTTAAATAGCGCCACCCCGAGCCGCCCCAGCCCATCAGCCCCGCCTCGATCCGCGCGCGCCGCCAGAGCCGCCGCCGCCGACGATCCTGCCGCCCGAGGTTCGTCGCGCCTCGTTTTCCATGCCAAAAAAAGAGAGAAAAAAAATAAAAAAATTCGGCGTTCGGCGTTCGTCGTTTTTCTTTTTCTCGGATTAAATCCGCGATTTTTCTGATTGCGATTCCTGATCCGATTTTCATTTTAGCTTAACTTTTCGCTCGTTTATCGGAATCAGGCGATTCAAGCGCCTAGAGTTTCGTCTCGAAACCCTCTATCCGTTTAACCAACTTAAACAAGATTTTGCTACTGTAAAATTTGCCCTAGATCTAGATTACTAGAACGAAGTTGTTTTCTTTCGCAGTTTGACTTTCGTTGCTTCGTTCGATTTGGTTCTTTTTGCCAACCAGAGTTCTTAAGTTGAATCTTCTGGTTAGATCTCTTATTTGAGTTTTACCTGTGCATTAGATGAGTACTTATTGTATGCTTGTTTGTTTGTCTGCGACAGAATACCCGGAGTGCGCCGCCTGTTACTTCGAATCGTTAGGTTTCGCGGATCATCAGCAAGGCAAGTAACACTTTGATCATTCCTTTTCCTACCCAGTTTTATTGCATTAGATCAAATCCTCACACATTGCATGATTAGGATCTAATTAAATTGTGGGATGGGAAGTAGTTGAGGTAGTACCTATTACCTGTTATTATCAAACCTTTGGGAGTTACTTCTACGTTTGCTTATTATGCCATGCTATGCTAGTAGACGTGGATTGGGTGAGTGATATCCATGACAGATGTGAGATTGTTAATTAATGGTTTATCTAAGGTGGCAACTTAAACACACATCTGGGTGGATTGAGGCACCTGGGTATTCCAGGACTTGCATGTTTTCTTTTGGACCGCAACCCAGGCTCAAAGGGATCATGAGACTATTCATACTAGAAACTTCCATGTGCAGCCACAAGCTATTATGGGCTCTAGCATAGTTGACTAAGTTGTGCGAACTCTTACAGTGGTAGACTAGCAGATGTAGGGGATGTAGGTGGTACGGTCTACCCGATCGTAAGGTTCTAGCGCTTCTGAAAGACTATGTCTCGGTCATCCGTCTTCTCAAACACCATGTAGTGCGAGAAACCAAACGGAGGCGATCGAGTCTTGTGGGGAAAAGTGCGCAAACCTCTGCAGAGTGTAATAAACTAATCATGGTTAGCCGTGTCCCCGGTTATGGACATCTTGAGTATCTAGTACTTGGATTTTCATGTGAATCTCAACATGTTACTCTAAATTAATTTTGTTGGGTTATGCTTAATGATGATGCTTAATTGGGATTGAGAATGCTGTCAACCATTCTCAATGTTTAACAACTACCATGATAGTAATTAAATTTTATTCCTTTGAAGTAGGGAAAAATTGGCTTTACGCAAAACTGTAACCATAGAGCTTTCCACCAGCCAAATATGCATATAGTATAGCTGTTTCATTCCATTACTCTCTATGTGTTACCTTGCCAGCATATTCCATGTGCTGACCCGTTTTCGGGCTGCAACATTAATGTTGTAGAATTTTCAGACGACGATTAAGGAGTTTTTAGGTCGTGGTTCTATACTCAGTGATGCCGTTGGAGTTGATGGACTCACTTATCTTCCAAGCCTTCCGCTGTTATCGTTATTAGATGGCCTTAAGCCATACTTATTGTAATAAGTTCTCTTTTGAGACACTCGATGTAATAAGTGTGTGATTGCTACTCTGTTATAAATCCTCCGAGTACTGTGTGGTGTCAGCATTACTGATCTAGGGATGACACCGGAGCACAGAGATCAGACTGTTTGAGGTCTGGTCGCTACAAGGCTTCTCTTCTTTCTCTCAGGATGACGTGTTACTAAATCGTAGTTGCCTAGGATTGTTGAGTTCAAGCCTTAGTTCAGTTCCTACTACTTCCATATGTTCATAGCTGGCCTCAGAACCTTGATATTGTGATGTTGAGTGGTTATGCCACTATTTTGCAGGATGTCTCAAATATTTTTGAGCATTTACAGTCGTTATGCTGTCCGAGTCATCCCAGGTTTCTACATAGTCTGATGCATTTGCAAATCCATTCTTTCCATTCCCGCTGCCCCTTTGGGCCAGATTAACCACACTAACCGGTGTGTTGAGGTACCACTGCCTCAGTATTTATGTTGGAGCTATTATTATGACCCTAGTTGTCTTAGAGAACCTCTCAATAATCTAGCAATGCTTTGTATCCCAGTGTGATGATTCTGGCCATCATTCTCAAAAGCATCCCGTGATGCCATTTAGTTAGTAGGTATTCTATTCCTGGGTACTTGACCCAAGATTCACTCTACTTACCTCGTGTTGATAGTGTTGCTCGTACCTTTAGGATATTAGTAACCTTTGCGATAGTCCTCGAGGTCCGTGGTATTTCCTTCCTCCAAATACCATGAACTGCTTATGGCAGAAGTTATTTGAACCAAAGGATCACAATCAAAGTACTCTTGAGAAGTTCTCCATTCATAATTGTGACTCTGCCAGTCCTACCTCTCTGCATGGGTTATCTGGAAGAAACATGTTGAACTTGGTTCGACATACTAATCTATGCATCCACAACTCAGGAAGTTACATGTTCCTTGAGTTGACCCTCCTCAGTTGTATTCCGACCCTAGTATATCAATTGATAGTCAGGAATAGTTGTGCATTCGTGTTCATCGATGCCTATTATTCTTGTGGTCCGTCAAGCCATTCTAGTTCAGAATGACTAGGAGAAACAAACTCCAGTACCTCATCCATTTCTTGGATTGGGTCAAAGCAGTTGTATCGCAGATCAAAATGCCAATCCAGCTTATGATTCCATTCTACCTTGAAGTATTGCCCTCTTGATGTCAGAAATGTCATAGGAATTGCACCATCTCTTATGAATTTTTGACGCAGTGATACTTCTTGCCATCATTGTTCATTCCTCGGCTCCCGTGTTATTGTAACCGGAATGCTGGCAAGTGAGTCGTGAGGTGTGAAATCAATCCTCCTAGCAACCCTGTTGCTTGGTAGTTAATGGACAATACTTTCATTCTTAGCGTGCTGGTTATTGAATCATCATCCTAAGATTGATCGTGCTACCTAGTCCATATTTCCGGTGCACTCATCGACCAATGAGTTAGGATTGTGACAATCCCTTACTCTTCTGATCATGTCGTCTTGCCTTGAAAAGCAAGATTGTTCTCGAGCTTAGAGACATATCGGTGGTTTGTGATTTTCCGAATATCTTCACGGAAGTATCACCAGGTCGTCCTCTGACCGATATGTTGAGTTCATGATCAAGTTGGCTTTCCAATAAACCACTCTTTCTCCATGAATCTGTATTGGATACCCTGAACTAGTTGGTTAAGCTAAACAACAACTTGGAGAGTTGGAAGATAAAAGCTTGTCTGACTTAGCTCGTGTCAAGGGATATCTTTTGTGTGTGTGTGTGTGTGTTGAAGAAAGATGATATCTTCATCGGTTGGTCCTCATGATCAATTGTTGAACCTATTGTCTTGTCCAAACCTTGATTTGAGTGTGGGCTATCGGCAAATCAAGTTAGAACCAATGATATTCGTAATGTTGTCTTACTCGTGGTTGATTCCTCGAGCATACACTATTACATCTTTTGGTCTGACCAATACTATCACCATGTTCACATAATGGTGGAAGTCCAGTGATATGGAAATTCCGATGAGTTGCTGTTGAGCCCATCAGCAGCATTTTTTCTCCCCCATGATTCATGTTGAACATCCAGCTAGTGTTGGAAACTTGTGTAAGCATTTTCTTCATGCCCCATTCATGAAGTATATTTTTGGATGAAAGAAGTGACTTCCTCTCATTCATGTGAATTCGATGCAAGTTGCCGCCGTGAATTTGAGAAAGTCAGTTTTGCTTCCTTTGGAATCGTCCCAAGTCAGTCATGCATGTGCAAAGTATACTATGGTTTGGTAGATTAATTACCTCCACTCCATATGAATTCCGTAGCACACCAGGCCACTGATTGACTTGTTCTAGGTAAAGAAGTCTAATTTAAGTGCACAAGACTTCGATATCCTCGATGATGGTTCCCCACCAGAACTCGGTAGTATTTTATTATAAGACTACTATGTGGTCATGTTGTCTGGGACAGCGTGTTCACATGCGAGTAGCAGAACCCACTCATGTCTTGGAGCTTGCTATCGTAGTTCATCTTCCGAGAATCTCGCAACATCATCTCGTCGATTTGTGTTGCAACTCTTCTTTTCAGACATGTTGAGTCTGAAGTATCCTGTTTCTAACCAGATCTAAATTTCAGGCAGATATTGTTGGGGAACGTAGCAATAATTCAAAAATTTCCTATGTGTCACCAAGATCAATATATGGAGTCATCTAGCAATGAGGGAGGATTGGATCTACATACCCTTGTAGATCGCGCGCGGAAGCGTTCAAGAGAACGGGGTTGATGGAGTCATACTCGTCGTGATCCAAATCACCGATGATCCTAGCGCCGAACGGATGGCACCTCCGCGTTCAACACACGTACGGAGCAGCGACGTCTCCTCCTTCTTGATCTAGCAAGGGGGGAGGAGAGGTTGAGGAAGATGGCTCCAGCAGCAGCACGACGGCGTGGTGGTGGTGGAGCTGCAGTACTCCGGCAGGGCTTCACCAAGCACTATGGAGGAGGAGGATGTGTTGGAGAGGGAGAGGGAGGCACCAAAGGCTTAGGTAAGAAGTCCTCCATCTCCCCACTATATATAGGAGGGCCAAGGGGGGGGTGCCGGCCCTAGGAGATCTAATCTCCTAGGGGGGTGCGGCCAAGGGGAGGAATCCCTCCTCTCCAAGGCACCTAGGAGGTGCCTTCCCCTCCTAGGACTCTTCCTTTAGGGTTTCCCCCACCCTAGGCGCATGGGCCCTAGGGGGAAGTGGAGCCCCAGCCCACTTTGGGCCGGATCCCTTCCCACTTCAGCCCATGGGGCCCTCCGGGATAGGTGGCCCCACCTGGTGGACCCCCGGGACCCTTCCGGTGGTCCCGGTACAATACCGATGACCCCGAAACTTGTCCCGGTGGCCGAAATAGCACTTCCTATATATAATTCTTTACCTCCGGACCATTCCGGAACTCCTCGTGACATTCGGGTTACTGCATATACATATCCCTACAACCCTAGCGTCACAGAACCTTAAGTGTGTAGACCCTACGGGTTCGGGAACCATGTAGACATGACCGAGACGTTCTCCGGTCAATAACCAACAGCGGGATCTGGATACCCATGTTGGCTCCCACATGTTCCACGATGATCTCATCGGATGAACCACGATGTCAAGGACTTAATCAATCCCGTATACAATTCCCTTTGTCTATCGGTACGACACTTGCCCGAGATTCGATCGTCGGTATCCCGATACCTTGTTCAATCTCGTTACCGGCAAGTCTCTTTACTCGTTCCATAACACATCATCCCATGATCAACTCCTTGATCACATTGTGAACATTATGATGATGTCCTACCGAGTGGGCCCAGAGATACCTCTCCGTTTACACGGAGTGACAAATCCCAGTCTCGATTCGTGCCAACCCAACAGACACTTTCGGAGATACCTGTAGTGTACCTTTATAGCCACCCAGTTACGTTGTGACGTTTGGCACACCCAAAGCACTCCTACGGTATCCGGGAGTTGCACAATCTCATGGTATAAGGAAATGATACTTGACATTAGAAAAGCTTTAGCATACGAACTACATGATCTTGTGCTAGGCTTAGGATTGGGTCTTGTCCATCACATCATTCTCCCAATGATGTGATCCCATTATCAACGACATCCAATGTCCATGGTCAGGAAACCGTAACCATCTATTGATCAACGAGCTAGTCAACTAGAGGCTTACTAGGGACATGGTGTTGTCTATGCATCCACACATGTATCTGAGTTTCCTATCAATACAATTCTAGCATGGATAATAAACGATTATCATGAACAAGGAAATATAATAATAACTAATTTATTATTGCCTCTAGGGCATATTTCCAACAGTCTCCCACTTGCACTAGAGTCAATAATCCAGTTCACGTCGATATGTGACTAACACTCAAGGTCACATCCCCATGTGACTAACACCCAAAGAGTTTACTAGAGTCAATAATCTTGTTAACATTACCATGTGATTAACACTCGATGAGTTCTGGGTTTGAACATGTTATGCTTGTGAGAGATGTTATAGTCAACGGGTCTGAATCTTTCAGATCCGTATGTACTTTGCAAATCTCTATGTCATCTTGTAGATGCAGCTACTACGCTATATTTGGAGCCATTTCAAATAACTGTTCTACTATACGAATCCAGTTTACTACTCAGAATAATCTGGATTAGTGTCAAAGTTTGCATCGGCGTAACCCTTTACGACGAACTCTTTTACCACCTCCATAATCGAGAAAATTCCTTAGTCCACTAGTTACTAAGGATAACTTTGACCACTGTCCTGTGATCCATTCTTAGATCACTCTTGTACCCCTTGACTGACTCATGGCAAGGCACATTTCAGGTGCGGTACATAGCATAGCATACTGTAGAGAGCCTATGATAAAAGCATAGGGGACGACCTTCGTCCTTCCTCTTTATTCTGCCGTGGTCGAGCTTTAAGTCTTAACTTCATACCTTACATCTCAGGCAAGAACTCCTTCTTTGACTGATCCATCTTGAACACCTTCAAGATCATGTCAAGGTATGTGCTCATTTGAAAGTACCATTAAGCGTTTTGATCTATTCTTATAGATCTTGATGCTCAATGTTCAAGTAGCTTAATCCAGGCTTTCCATTGAAAAACACTTTCCAAATAACCCTATATGCTTTCCAAAAATTCTACGTCATTTCTGATTAACAACATGTCAACAACATATATTCATCAGAAATTCTATAGTGCTCCCACTCACTTCTTTGGAAATACAAGTTTCTCATAAACTTTGTATAAACCCAAAATCTTTGATCATCATCAAAGCATACATTCCAACTCCGAGATGCTTACTCCAGTCCTCAGAAGGATTGCTGGAGCTTTTGCATACTTATTAGCATCTTTCAGGATTGACAAAACCTTCCTGTTGTATCACATACAACCTTTCCTCAAGAAAAACGTCGAGGAAACAATGTTTTGACATCCTATCTGCAAGATTTCATAAATAATGCAGTAATCGCTAATATAATTCCAACAGACTCTTAGCATTGCTACGAGTGAGAAAGTCTCATCGTAGTCAACTCCTTGAACTTGTCGGAAAACATCTTAACGACAAGTCGAGCTTTCTTAATGGTGATACTTACCATCATTGTTCGTCTTCCTTTTAAAATCCATATGTACCTAACAGCCTTACGACCATCAAGTAGTTCTTCCAAAGTCCACACTTTGTTTTCATGCATGGATCCTATATCGGATTTTATGGCCTCGAGCCATTTATCGGAATCCGGGCCCACCATCACTTCTCCATAGCTCGTAGGTTCATTGTTGTCTAGCAACATGACTTCCAAGACAGGATTACGTACCACTCTGAAGTAGTACGCATCCTTGTCATCCTATGAGGTTTGGTAGTGACTTGATCTGAAGTTTCATGATCACTATCATAAGCTTCCACTTCAATTGGTGTAGGTGCCACAGGAACAACTTCCTGTGCCCTGCCACACACTAGTTGAAGAGACGGTTCAATAACCTCATCAAGTCTCCACCATCCTCCCACTCAATTCTTTCGAGAGAAACTTTTCCTCGAGAAAGGACCCAATTCTAGAAACAATCCCTTATTGCTTTCGAATCTGAGACAGGAGGTATACCCAACTGTTTTGGGTGTCCTATGAAGATGCATTTATCTGCTTTGGGTTCGAGCTTATCAGCCTGAAACTTTTTCACATAAGCGTCGCAGCCCCAAACTTTTAAGAAATGACAGCTTAGGTTTCTCTAAACCATAGTTCATACGGTTTCATCTCATCGGAATTACGTGGTGCCCTATTTAAAGTGAATGTGGTTGTCTCTAATGCCTAACCCATAAACTATCGTGGTAATTCGATAAGAGACATCATGGTATGCATCATATCCAATAGGGTGCAGTTATGATGTTCGGACACACCATCACACTATGGTGTTCCAGGCTGTATTAGTTGTGAAACAATTTCCACAATGTCTTAATTCTGTGCCAAACTCGTAATTCAGATATTCATCTCTATGATCATATCATAGATATTTTATCCTTTTGTCACGACGATCTTTCAACTTCACCCTGAAATTACTTGAACCTTTCAATAATTCAGACTCGTGATTCATCAAGTAAATATACTCAACATCTACTCAAATCATCTGTGAAGTAAGAACATAACGATATCCACTACATGCCTCAGCACTCATTGGATTGCACACATCAAAATGTATTACTTCCAACAAGTTGCTTTCTAGTTCCATTTTACTGAAAACGAGGCTTTCAGTCATCTTGCCCATGTGGTATGACTTGCATGTCTCAAGTGATTCAAAATCAAGTGAGTCCAAACGGTCCATTTGCATGGAGTTTCTTCATGCATATACACCAATAGACATGGTTCGCATGTCTCAAACTTTTCAAAAATGAGTGAGTCCAAAGATCCATCAACATGGAGCCTCTTCATGCGTTTTATACCGATATGACTTAAGTGGCAGTGCCACAAGTAGGTGGTACTATCATTACTATCTTATATCTTTTGGCATGAACATGCGTATCACTATGATCGAGATTCAATGAACCATTCATTTTAGGTGCAAGATCATTGAAGGTATTATTCAAATAAACAGAGTAACCATTATTCTCCTTAAATGAATAACCGTATTGCGATAGACATAATCCAATCATGTCTATGCTCAACGCAAACACCAATCTCGATGGTAGAGGGAGCGTGCGATGCTTGATCATATCAACATTGGAAACACTTCCAACACATATCGTCAGCTCACCTTTAGCTAGTCTCCGTTTATTCCGTAGCTTTTATTTCGAGTTACTAACACTTAGCAACCGAACCGGTATCTAATACCCTGGTGCTACTAGGAGTACTAGTAAAGTACACATCAACACAATGTATATCCAATATACTTCTATCGACCTTGCCAGCCTTCTCATCTACCAAGTATCTAGGGTAATTCTGCTCAAGTGGTTGTTCCCCTTATTACAGAAGCACTCAGTCTCGGGTTTGGGTTCAACCTTGGGTTTCTTCACTAGAGCAGCAGCTGAATTGCCGTTTCATGAAGTATCCCTTTGTTCCCTTGCCCTTCTTGAAACTAGTGGTTTCACCAACCATCAACAATTGATGCTCCTTCTTGATTTCTACTTTCGCGGTGTCAAACATCGCGAATATCTCAAGGATCATCATATATGTCCCTGATATATTATAGTTCATCATGAAGCTCTAGCAGCTTGGTGGTAATGGCTTCGGAGAAACATCACTATCTCATCTGGAAGATCAACTCCCACTCGATTCAAATGATTGTTGTACTCAGGCAATCTGAGCACAAGCTCAACAATTGAGCTTTTCTCCCTTAGTTTGCAGGCTAAGAAAATCGTCGGAGGTCTTATACCTCTTGACGTGGGCACGAGCCTGAAATCCCAATTTCAGTCCTTGGAACATCTCATATGTTCTGCGATGTTTCAAAACGTCTTCGGTGCCTCAATTCTAAACCGTTTAACTGAACTATCACGTAGTTATCAAAATGTGTATGTCAGATGTTCGCAACATCCACAGACGACGTTCGAGGTTCAGCACACTGAGCGGTGCATTAAGGACATAAGCCTTCTATGAAGCAATGAGGACAAACCTCAGTTTACGGACCTAGTCCGCATAATTACTACTACCAACTTTCAACTAAATTTTCTCTAGGAACATATCTAAACAGTAGAACTGAAGCGCGAGCTACGACATAATTTGCGAAGACCTTTTGACTATGTTCAGGATAATTAAGTTCATCTTGTGAACTCCCACTCAGATAGACATCCCTCTAGTCATCTAAGTGATTACATGATCCGAGTCAACTAGGCCGTGTCCGATCATCACGTGAGACGGACTAGTCAACATTGGTGAACATCTTCATGTTGATCATATCTTCTATACGACTCATGCTCGACCTTTCGGTCTCTTGTGTTCCGAGGCCATGTCTGTACATGCTAGGCTCGTCAAGTTAACCTAAGTGTTTCGCATGTGTTCCGAGGCCATGTCTGTACATGCTAGGCTCGTCAACACCCGTTGTATTCGAACGTAAGAATCTATCACACCCGATCATCACGTGGTGCTTCGAAACGACGAACTTTCGCAACGGTGCACAGTTAGGGGGAACACCTTCTTGAAATTTTAGTGAGGGATCATCTTATTTACTACCGTCGTTCTAAGCAAATAAGATGTATAAACATGATAAACATCACATGCAATCAAATAGTGACATGATATGGCCATCATCACTTTGCTCCTCTTGATCTCCATCTTCAGGGCTCCATGATCATCATCGTCACCGCCATGACACCATGATCTCCATCATCATGATCTCTATCATCGTGTCTTCATGAAGTTGTCTCGTCAACTATTACTTCTACTACTACAGCTAACGGTTAGCAATAAAGTAAAGTAATTACATGACGTTTATGTTGACATGCAGGTCATAAATAAATTAAGACAACTCCTATGGCTCCTGCCGGTTGTCATACTCATCGACATGCAAGTCGTGATTCCTATTACAAGAACATGATCAATCTCATACATCACATATATCATTCATCACATCCTTTTGGCCATATCACATCACATAGCATACCCTGCAAAAACAAGATAGACGTCCTCTAATTGTTGTTTGCAAGTTTTACATGGATGCTATGGGTTTCTAGCAAGAACGTTTCTTACCTACGCAAAAACCACAACGTGATATGCCAATTGCTATTTACCCTTCATAAGGACTCTTTTCATTGAATCCGATCCGACTAAAGTGGGAGAGACAGACACCCGCTAGCCACCTTATGTAACTAGTGCATGTCAGTCGGTGGAACCAGTCTCACGTAAGAGTACGTGTAAGGTCGGTCCGGGCCGCTTCATCCCACAATGCCACCGAATCAAGATTGGACTAGTAACGGTAAGCATATTGAACAAAATCAACGCCCACAACTACTTTGTGTTCTACTCGTGCATAGAAACTACGCATAGACCTAGCTCATGATGCCACTATTGGGGAACGTAGCAATAATTCAAAATTTTCCTACGTGTCACCAAGATCAATCTATGGAGTCATCTAGAAACGAGGGAGGAGTGGATCTACATACCCTTGTAGATCGCGCGCGGAAGCGTTCAAGAGAACGGGGTTGATGGAGTCGTACTCATCGTGATCCAAATCACCGATGATCCTAGCGCCGAACGGACGGCACCTCCGCGTTCAACACACGTACGGAGCAGCGACGTCTCCTCCTTCTTGATCCAGCAAGGGGGGGAGGAGAGGTTGAGGAAGATGGCTCTAGCAGTAGCACGACGGCGTGGTGGTGGTGGAGCTGCAGTACTCCGGCAGGGCTTCGCCAAGCACTATGGAGGAGGATGTGTTGGAGAGGGAGAGGGAGGCACCAAAGGCTTAGGTAAGAAGTCCTCCATCTCCCCACTATATATAGGAGGGCCAAGGGGGGGGGGCACCGGCCCTAGGAGATCTAATCTCCTAGGGGGTGCGGCCAAGGGGAGGAATCCCTCCTTCCCAAGGCACCTAGGAGGTGCCTTCCCCTCCTAGGACTCTTCCTTTAGGGTTTCCCCCACCCTAGGCGCATGGGCCCTAGGGGGAAGTGGTGCCCCAGCCCACTTTGGGCTGGATCCCTTCCCACTTCAGCCCATGGGGCCCTCCGGGATAGGTGGCCCCACCCGGTGGACCCCCGGGACCCTTCTGGTGGTCCCGGTACAATACCGATGACCCCGAAACTTGTCCCGGTGGCCGAAATAGCACTTCCTATATATAATTCTTTACCTCCAGACCATTCCGAAACTCCTCGTGACGTCCGGGATCTCATCCGGGACTCCGAACAACATTCGGGTTACTGCATATACATATCCCTACAATCCTAGCGTCACCGAACCTTAAGTGTGTAGACCCTACGGGTTCGGGAACCATGTAGACATGACCGAGACGTTCTCCGGTCAATAACCAACAGCGGGATCTGGATACCCATGTTGGCTCCCACATGTTCCATGATGATCTCATCGGATGAACCACGATGTCAAGGACTTAATCAATCCCATATACAATTCCCTTTGTCTATCGGTACGACACTTGCCCGAGATTCGATCGTCGGTATCCCGATACCTTGTTCAATCTCGTTACCGGCAAGTCTCTTTACTCGTTCCATAACACATCATCCCATGATCAACTCCTTGATCACATTGTGCACATTATGATGATGTCCTACCGAGTGGGCCCAGAGATACCTCTCCGTTTACACGGAGTGACAAATCCCAGTCTCGATTCGTGCCAACCCAACAGACACTTTCGGAGATACCTGTAGTGTACCTTTATAGCCACCCAATTACGTTGTGACGTTTGGCACACCCAAAGCACTCCTACGGTATCTGGGAGTTGCACAATCTCATGGTCTAAGGAAATGATACTTGAATTAGAAAAGCTTTAGCATACGAACTACATGATCTTGTGCTAAGCTTAGGATTGGGTCTTGTCCATCACATCATTCTCCCAATGATGTGATCCCGTTATCAACGACATCCAATGTCCATGGTCAGGAAACCGTAACCATCTATTGATCAACGAGCTAGTCAACTAGAGGCTTACTAGGGACATGGTGTTGTCTATGCATCCACACATGTATCTGAGTTTCCTATCAATACAATTCTAGCATGGATAATAAACGATTATCATGAACAAGGAAATATAATAATAACTAATTTATTATTGCCTCTAGGGCATATTTCCAACAGATATGATGGTTGGAACATTCCCACCATTTGCTTTTTGTTCCCAGCTTGCACCCCATTGTGCCAATCCTACCATGGGTTGCCCTCTCGGTAATTACTACTCAGGATTATCTTCAAAGTGGGCTTACCATGGGTCCATCCATCTCCAATGATAAGCAAAATCATCCATTGTGTTGTCTTCAACAAGGTAGTCCACATCATCCATTCTAGTATGAGTATGCCATTTCTTCAAGCTCCTTCACACGATCGTTTGTGATTGCCTCAGGCTGGTGAGAAGAGTTTCAATGATCTCTGAATCAAAAGTAATTATTTTTGCCACTTAAGGGAATATTTCTGCGAGTCACCTTCCTTAAGATGTCTCGTTATGGTATCATGGCAATTATCTCCTCGCTACTTCGAAACCATGCACCATCCTACTTAAGCATGGAATTGTTGCCTACCAAATTGAACCTTTATCATCCGCTTCTTTCCATAACTCCTGATGTGTGTTTGTGTATCAACTCAAGAGAGTTACTGTGTCTCATCCCGTGAGTTGATCATGCATTGCTCGATCTTTGAGAAGATCGTTTTCTGTAGAATCTCTTGTCGTCATTCAGTTGAATGAAGATTTTGAAAGCAAAGACGTCAAGGTCAAATTTGAAGCAATGAATCAACATCCTCGAGAAGACCAGTTGGATCGAGAAGATTGTGATAGTTTTGTGACCCCCTTCCTTCTTACCTCATGTCTTGAATCTCAGGACGAGATTCTTATTTAGTAGGGGTGAGTTGTCACATCCCTAGCTTTACCTTGACCTAGACTAGCTAGTCATGTGTGCATCATGTTTAAATTTCAATGAATTTGAATTGGGGACATGTGAAAGCCTCAGAAATCATTTCTGGAAATGACCAAGATAATAATTGCTCCAAATAGGTCCAAGAAAATGTTCATGTTTCTCTCTGAAAATATTGGTAAGAGGTAAAATTCAAACCAATATTTTTAGGAGCTCATGAATATTTATTTTGGGCATTTGGAACTAATGCAATAACTATTTGCATTGGATATATATATATATATGTTATATATTTCATATATGTCCAATAATTCTGGGTAAATGTGAGGGACTCTGGAATAATCCAAATAGTCTCTACAAAATTTATCAGAAGCATATAAAATGATTTAGTGCAGAGACTAAATCAAAACAAACAGAACAAAATAGAAAAACAGAAACTAAATTAGAAAGCAGAGGAGAGAGAGATAGGAACCTCACCCGGGCTTACCTTGTGTGCAGGCCCAAGTGGCCAGCCCAGCCCACCTGGCCTTCTGCCAGTCGTCCTCTACCTTAGGACAGAAGGCAAAGGGCGTGTGCCTACAGCGCGTTGACACGCGCCAGCCACCTCCTCCCTGCCTGGCTGCCCCCTCCTCCCCTGGATGTCTCTCGCGATGCCACGCACCCCCTGCACCGCTCCCCTCTCCCCCTGGACCCCTTTCCCTCCTCTGCTCTCTCTCCACACGCGCCCGAGCGGAGCTCGTCGCCGCCGACGCCGTTTACCGCGGCCACAGCCACCCCCTTGCTCCCCTGACCTATCCAAGAGCTCCGGGACGTCTCCCTCATCCTCTCCACCAAGCCATGGAACTACGGATGCGCCACAACGTCGCCAGCATCGCCGGCCACCGTGGATCATCGCCATTGATCCGAGAGCTACCAGACGTCCCCGAGCCTGCTAACCATCCCTGCAGCTCCGCGGTGAGCCGCTGACCCGATTCCCCCTTGCCCCGTCGTCCCTAGCATCCTGTAGTTGCCGTCACCATGAACCCGAGCTCCGGTCGCCGCCATGGACGGTGAGCTTCATGCTCTCGAGCTCCTCCACCTGTGCTAGTTGCCTCCGCGTGTTCCTGGTGATCCCGTAAACCTGTAGAGCTCATTGGCCGCTCCCACCGTGCCCCGTAACGCCTCACGCATGGATGCCCGAACTCCGGCGGCCACCCGGCTCGTCGCCGCCGTTGTTACACACACCCCCAGCACACCACGCGGCCACCACCGGATGCGCCGCACTTCTAGCTCGCCGTATCTGCAAACCGCGCGTGAAGTGATGCCCTTTAGCACCGTCCCGAGCAACGCCGGCGAGCCACCGCTGCGGGATTTGGTCACCGGCGGCTAAACGTCGTTCGCTGACATGGCACATCATTAGCTGCCTAAGCACACCACTAACCACCCTCTGGCCCACTGACAGCCGGGCCCCGCTGCCAAATTAACCATGGTTTAGTTTTTGTTTAGCTCTAATTAAACACAGTGGCCCCACGCGTCAGCTTTGACCATGCTGACGTGGCCGTTGACCTGGGCCCAGTAGTCAGCCTCTATTCCTGCCCTGTTACGCTGACGTGCGGGTCCCACTGGTAAGGTTTGACCTGGACCAGCCCCTGTTGACTTGTTGATGTCGTCATGACGTGGTGCTGACGCAGTAATGCTTCCTGGGATTTTAATAAATCAGAAATGATTTATTATTTTCAGAAAATATCCAAAACTTTGAAAAAAATCAAAGAAATTCAACTGTAGCTCTGAATGAAATAATTTATATATGAAAAATTATCAGAAAAATTCAAGGAATCCATCTGTACCTTTTTCATGCATGCTTGAACTATGTTTGTCCTCTGTTTTGGACAAAACAAATAAAGGGCATTTAAATAATCATATATGGAGTTGGAATTTGAATCATGTATTCAAACCAACCTCATTTAAATCATAGCTAGATGCATTAGCTCAAATCACTGCATATTGCCATGTCATGATCATGCATCATATTGTGGCATTGCATTGATTGTGTTCTTTCTCAGTTGCCGGTGTTTGTTCCCCCTCAGTAGACGCTGATCCGGCGATGAGTTCGATGACACCGATGAAGAGCTATAATATCTTCAGAAGTGCCAGGCAAGCAAAACCCCCTTGTTCATTCCGATACAATCCCGCTCTCTCGCTCTTGCTCTCTTTTACTGCATTAGGACAACAACGATTCAACTGTTACATGCTGCGGTAGTTGAACCCCTTTCCTCTGCATGACCTGTCATTGCCATAGTAAAAAGATGAAACCCACTAGCATGAGTAGGAGTTGTTTGAGCCCTGATATGCCTACTCATTCATGCTTGTTTGTCATGCCTGCTACTACTTAGAGTTGAGTCAGTTCTGATTCATCGGGGATGAATTGGAATGTGGTGAACATGTCCTACCGTTGAGAGCTAAGTGTGTGAACACGATTTGGTAAAGGTAGCGGTGAGAAGCCATGTAGGAGTACATGGTGGGTTGTCTCATTGCAGCCGTTCTTAGGAACTGAGTTCTGTGTTTGTGATCCATGAACAGTTACTACCACACATTGGGTTCCGGTAACTCGACCCCTCTCAACTTATTAATCAACTCGATCTTTGTCTAGGAGTTGCAACTAGTTTTTGGTGTTTGTAGGTAGTGTTAGTAGTCTACCAAGTGGCACCCGGTACAGGTGGGCTTGGGACAGGCTAGGCACAGTGGCCCGGTGTACCAAGTGGCACCCGGATGGTGGGCTTGGGAACCCTGTACACATCGTTTGGGGCCGTAAGCGACACCCCGGCCGGATCTCCTTGCAGATGGAACCCGAATAGGCGATATACCTGGACTAGAGACTTGTGTGGTTAGTCAGGTCGTGGCCTACTCCCTCACCAGGCTTCCGCTTGAAGGTTGCCGAGATACATGACGTGTACATGGTGGTAAGTGGCGAGAGCGTGTGTGAAGAAGTACACCCCTGCAGGGTTATCATTATCTATTCGAATAGCCGAATTCCTAGGATATGGAAACTTGGACCCCTTGCATCGTTCATAGACAAGTGAAAGTGGATACTCTAAAATGTGCAAGATAAGCGTGAGTGCTATGGATGGCGTTCTCATAGGGAGACGGGAGCGGATCCATAGTGGTGTGTTGATATGGTGAATATGTGGACTCGTGTGCGCCACCTCAAAAGAGTTACTTGCAGTCGTAGTTCAGGATAGCCACCGAGTCAAAGCTGGCTTGCTGTAGTTAAACTCCACCACCCCTTTCTTGATACTGATGCATATGTAGCTAGTTCTGATGTAAGTCTTGCTGGGTACATTTGTACTCACGTTTGCTTAATTTATGTTTTTGCAGAGAGACTTCAGTCTCGCTAGTAGTTTCGTGTGGACTTCGATGTTTAGATTGATACCTCAGCTACGATCTTGTGCCCTCGGCAGGATCTGGTAGATAGTCAGGCTTCTCAGCCTTTTTTATTTGTAGAAGTCTGTACTCAGACATGTTAAGCTTCCGCATGTGCTTTGACTTGTATGCTCTGAATGTTGGGTCATGAGACCCATGTTTGTTTTATCTGGCTCTTCGGAGCCTAATGAATAAATACTCTGAGTCGTAGAGTCTTGTTGTGATGCCATGTTGTATTGCACATATTGAGCATATTGTGTGTATGATTGAAATGCTTGGTATGTGTGGGATCCGACAACCTAGTTGTTTATCCTTGGTAGCCTCTCTTATGGGGAAATGTAGTCTTGTGCTTCCATGAGCCATAGTAGTCCGCTACAGCCCAGTTCACGAGAGTCCTGCTAGCCCAGCACTACTGCTCTGGAACACTTGACTGGCCGACATGTGATTCACTTCGTTCCTGTGTCTGTCCCTTCAGGGAAATGTCACACGGTGACATCTGGAGTCCTGCCTAGCCTGCTACAGCCCGGTTCACCGGAGTCCTGTTAGCCCAATGCTACAGCCCGAATTCGCACGCTGCTGACCGACATGCTCGATGTTGATTCATGTATGCCTGAGTTCACGAATAGTCATGTCGGCCCGGGTTCTCTGTCATATGGATGCTAGCGACACTATCATATATGTGAGCCAAAAGGCGCAAACGGTCCCGAGCCATGGTAAGGCGGCACCCATGGGAATACCGTGCGTGAGGCCATAAAGTGATATGAGGTGTTACAGGCTAGATGGATGTGACTTAGAATCGGGGTCCTGACATAGGATCTCTTAACATGTGGGTTTTGGGAAGTAGTTGATGAGGTAGAACCTATTGCCCTGTTTATTATCAAACCCTTGGGAGTTACTTCTACGTTATGCTTATATTGCCATGCTATGCTCGTAGACGTGGTTTGGGTTTGAGAGTATCCATGACAGATGTGAGTTTGTTAATTAATGGTTCAATGTAACGGGGCAACTTTAATACACATCTGGGTGGGTTGCTTGTGGGCAACTGGGGTTATACCAGTGTTGTCCTAGGAGATCCCGGGGTTATACCGTGTGATCCTCCTATGGTCCTCCACTCAGGCTCAAAGGGATCATAAGATTATTCATGCTTGAAACTTCCATGTGTAGACACAAGATATTACGTGCTCTAGCATAGTGGAGTAAGTTGCATGACCTCTTCCAGTGGTAGACTAGCAGATGTAGGGGATGTAGGTTGGTACGGTCTACCCGAGGTTAGAGTTAATGCTTCTGAAAGACTGTGTCTGCGTCATCCGTTTCTCAAACACCATGTAGTGCGACAAATCCAACGGAGGAGATCGAGTCTTGTGGGGAAAAGTGCGCAAACCTCTGCAGAGTGTATAAACTAATCATGGTTAGCCGTGTCCCCGGTTATGGACATCTTGAGTATCTGGTTCTTGAATTATCCTATGGATCTCATCACTTTAAACTAATTTGTTGGGTTGATAGTTACTTCCAATTGGGATTGAGATGGGGGTACCATTATCAATGTTGTTTCAACTACCATGATAGGTAAATAAAATATATTCCTTTGTTGTAGGAAAAAATTGGCTTTTCGCAAAAACATTGTAACCATAGAGCCACCACCAGCCATATATGCATGTAGTGATAGCATTTATCTGTTCTTTGCTCTACTGTGTTACTATGCCAACATATTCCATGTGTTGACCCGTTTTCGGGCTGCAACATATCATGTTGCAGACTTTTCAAACGACGAGTAAGGTGCCATAGGTCGGTTGTCGTGCACTCAGCTATGCCGTTGGAGTTGATGGACTCACTTTATCTTCCAAGTCTTCCGCTGTTATCTTATTTAGATGGCCTTAAGCCATATTTATTGTAATCTTTTGAGACATTCGATGTAATAAGTGTGTGATTGCTACTCTGTTATAAATCCTTCTAGTACTGTGTGTGTCAGCATTACCGATCCAGGGATGGCACTGAAGCATAGAGACTTGACCGTCTGAGGTTGTGTCACTACAAGATGGTATCAGAGCACACACTGAATGTAGGACATGACCACTAAGATGAGCCATAGATCACTCTTCTCTACTCATTTCTGATCCCTCTCCATTTTCTACTCTTTAGGATGGCAGACCCAAGGAACAAGTTTACACAGCCGGATGAAGACACCCCATTTGGACGACACTTGAAGAAAGTCACTAGGTACCTGAACATCAGAATACCAAGCTTTACCGGGACCTACACCGCCACACTACCAGAAGAGGAACGTTGGATCATCCGAGTTCAAGTTCCAGGAAGGACATTCATGCTAGTCACTGAGCCCATAGAGTTTTCCTTTGATGCACCAACCTGGAGTCTAGGAAAGAGCATGGCAGCCCACATCACCATGGGACGCATCGGCGAAGTTTATCACAAGGAGCTTAAGGACACTATCTACCAGATATGTGGGCGCCGAGATGAGCAATGGGAGATGATCAGCACCAGGAAGGAGAAGACGACGAACCCAAGGAGTTTCGTTTTGAAGACTACATCATCATCGACGACACCGACTCCGACCCTGATGGTAGTGATGATGACTATGAAGACGAAACTGGAGCGGATATCATGGAGTCTTCCACCGATCAAAATTTCTAGCAGACCACCATATGATCAGTAGTGTTCCCCCATGTATATAAAATAGTTCGAGCACTGTAACGATAGTTAGATCGATTGTATGCCCTTGCTTGATTGATTGAGTGATATGATATGATTGTGTTTGTCTCATGCGAATATGGGTAGTGCTTTCTCCTTAAAACTCATTCTATTCTAATATCTTCCCTCTAAACCCATCAGATGCCTCCAAGACGTGACCCCGGATTTGTCTTCCCACCGGAGTTCACTCAGTTGATCCAGCAACAGAATGCCTTGATGCAGTTATTAGTTCAGAACCAAGGCAACAACAACAACAACCCTCCGCGACCACCTCCAGTTGACAACTTGGCCCCTTTTCTGAGGTTACAGACATTGGTGTTCGAGCATCTCATTCATAAAATAGTTCGAGCACTGTAACGATAGTTAGATCGATTGTATGCCCTTGCTTGATTGATTGAGTGATATGATATGATTGTGTTTATCTCATGTGAATATGGGTAGTGCTTTCTCCTTAAAACTCATTCTATTCTAATCTCTTCCCTCTAAACCCATCAGATGCCTCCGAGACGTGACCCCGGATTTGTCTTCCCACCGGAGCTCACTCAGTTGATCCAGCAGCAGAATGCCTTGATGTAGTTGTTAGTTCAGAACCAAGGCAACAACAACAACAACCCTCCGCGACCACCTCCAGTTGACAACTTAGCCCATTTTCTGAGGTTACAGACATTGGTGTTTTCTAGTAGCACTGATCCCATAGTTGTGGCTGACTGGCTACGTAGGATTGGAAGGGAGTTAACCACTGCCGGTTGCACAAATGCTGAGAAGGTGCGTTTTGCCGCACACCAATTGGATGGACCTGCAGCAGCATGGTGGGAGAATTACACAACCACTTTTCCTATAGAAAATGTCACTTGGTAGTAGTTTCAGCAAGCTTTCTGCACAACCCATGTCTCAGCTGGAGCTATGAGCATGAAGAAGCGCGAGTTTTGCAACTTACGCCAGGGGAATCGTACTGTAACTCAGTACGTGGATGAGTTTAGTAAGTTATCTCGCTATGCCCCAGATGATGTGGCCACGGATGCCGCGAAGCAGGAGAAGTTTATGGAAGGGCTGAATGATGAGATGAGCATGCAGTTAATGGTGGCAACATTCAACAACTACCAGGAGTTGGTAGATAAGGCTCTTATGATCGAAGGGAAGCAGCAACAGATTGAGAACCGCAAGAGGAAGTATGGACAAGGGAAGTACAATACAGGAGCATCGCAGAAGCCTCGTTTTACCCTGAACTCGAGAGGATACACCCATAATCATGGAGGCCACACTCACAATGGAGGAAGTCCTCATAACCACAGTGTCCCCAAGAATGGAAACAAGAATGGAGCAGGCAGCAATCAGAACCGCTCTAACCCAGCCACACCCGCCAAGAAGGAACAGAGTCACATTACTTGTTTCAAGTGCGGGAATACTAGGCCCTACGCCAATGATTGTCTAGAGTTGAAGAATGGAAATTGTAATGGAAGTTCTGGGAAGAAGCCCAACCCTTTCAACAGGGGGCAAGTGAACCACGTGAACATGGAGGAGGTTGAAGAACAGCCAGATGCAGTTATCGGTAAGTTTTTGGTTAAGTCATTTACCGCTCTCGTTCTTTTTGATACTGGTGCATCGCATTCATACATTTCAAGGGGAATTGTGGACAAGGTTAAGTTACCCACCTTAGACCTTAGGACACCCTTGCTAGTGAGCTCACCATGTGCAGAGTATATGGCCAGCCGATGGTGCGACCGGTTACCCTTAACCATTGGCCACCATGTTTTCCCCTCAGACCTAATAATTTTGGAACCCCAAGGATTGGATGTGATATTGGGGATGGATTGGTTATCAAAGTATGGAGGAAACATTGATTGCACCAGTAGGTCAATTCTACTCACCACCCCGAAGGGAAAAAGGATTAAGTATGTATCCAGACATACTCCTAAGAGTACTCACTTAAATTCTCTCACAGGAGTTGTTCAGGAAGAAGTGCCTGTAGTGAAGGATTACCCGGATGTATTTCCGGAGGAATTACCAAGCATGCCGCCAGATCGTGATATTGAGTTTTTGATAGAACTGTTGCCAGGCACCGGACCGATATCGAAGAGACCATACTGGATGCCCGTGAATGATCTGGAGGAGATTAAGAAGCAGATCAAGGAGTTATTGGAGAAAGGTTACATTTGACGAAGTTCATCACCATGGGGAGCCCCAGTGCTCTTGGTTGAGAAGAAAGATAAATCTCTGAGAATGGTTGTTGATTATCGGGCATTGAATGAAGTAACAATCAAGAACAAATACCGACTGCTGATGATTAATGATCTGTTTGACCAGTTGCAAGGAGCTAAAGTTTTTTCCAAGATCGATCTGTGATTAGGATATCATCAGCTAAAAATCTGAGAATAGGATATACCTAAGACAGCTTTCACGACAAGGTACTGGTTATATGAATACATGGTTATGTCATTTGGATTGACTAATGCCCCTGCCTATTTCATGAGCATGATGAATAAGGTATTCATGGAGTTCTTGGACAAGTTTGTTGTGGTGTTTATTGATGATATTATGGTATACTCGAAGAATGAAGAGGAGCACAAGGAGCATTTGCGTTTAGTTCTCAAGAAACTCAGGGAACATCAGTTGTATGCCAAGTTCAGCAAGTGTGAGTTTTGGTTGAAGGAAGTTGGATTCCTTGGACATGTTATATCAGGAGAAGGTATAGCAGTGGACCCAACCAAGGTTAAGTCAGTCACTGAGTGGTTGGCACCCACCTCAGTGGGAGAGATCCACAGTTTTCTAGGACTCGCGGGATATTATCGGAGATTCATTGAGAATTTCTCTAAGATTGCGAAGCCCGTGACGGAGTTGTTGAAGAAGGACACTAAGTTCAAATGGACGGATGAATGTGAGGCAAGTTTTCAGGAGTTGAAGAAACGTTTGACTATGGCCCCAGTGCTGATTCTGCCAGATATACACAAGGATTTCCAAGTGTATTGCGACGCATCTCGCTTGGGAGTTGGAGATGTACTTATGCAAGAGGGAAGAGTTGTTTTGTATGCCTCACGACAACTTCGTCTGCATGAGTTGAATTATGCCACACATGATTTGGAGTTAGCAGCTGTAGTGCATGCACTCAAAACCTGGAGACATTTTCTTATGGGGACCATTGTGATGTGTACACGGATCACAAGAGTTTGAAGTACATTTTCACACAGAAGGAGTTAAATCTCAGGAAAAGGACATGGTTGGAGCTCATAAAGGATTACGATATGAAGTTGCACTATCATCCAGGCAAGGCCAATGTCGTAGCAGACGCTTTGAGCCAGAAGAGTTATGCCAATACCTTAGTAACAGGAGGTTTGCCAAAGGAGTTATCAGAAGATCTCAGGGAGCTTCGTTTGGAGATTGTTCCTAGAGGTTCTGTTGCAGCGATGGAAGTTCAGTCTACATTGTTGGGAAAGATTCATGAAGCTCAGAAGGATGACAAGGAAATTGCTGAGATAAAGGAGAAGATGGGTGAAGGTAAGGCCAAAGGTTTTCGTGAGCATGAGCACGGCACCTTGTGGTTTGAGGACCTAGTTTATGTGCCCAATAATGCAGAGATCAGGAAGTTGATACTTCAGGAAGCTCATGACTCGCCATACTCGATACACCCTAGAAACACCAAGATGTATTTGGATTCGAAGGAGCATTTCTGGTGGACTTGTATGAAGAAGGATATTGCCGAGTATGTAGCCGTATGTGATGTATGTCAGAGAGTGAAGGCAGAACATCAGAAGCCAGCAGGATTACTGCAGCCTATGTCGATACCCAAACGGAAGTGGGATAAGCTTGGCATGGATTTTATCACCGGATTACCCAGGACCCGATCGGGATATGATTCTATCTGGGTAGTAGTGGACCATTTGACCAAAGTAGCTCACTTTATCCCAGTGAAAACCACATATACAAGTGCGAAGTTGGCCAAGATATATATGACCAGGATCGTATGTCTGCATGGAGTTCCGAGGACTATCATATCAGATAGAGGAACGCAGTTTACTTCAAAGTTTTGGCATCAGCTACACCAGACTTTGGGTACCAGGCTAGAGTTCGGTACCGCTTTTCATCCGCAGACAGATGGACAGACCGAGAGAGTCAATCAGATTTCAGAAGACATGTTGAGAGCTTGTGCGCTAGACTATGGATCTAGTTGGGACAACAACTTGCCCTACGCGGAGTTCTCATACAACAATAGTTACCAGGCCAGTTTGAAGATGGCACCGTTCGAAGCCCTGTATGGACGAAGGTGCGGGACACCGTTAATGTGGGATGGAGTTGGAGACCGTCAGTTGTTTGGACCAGATTTGATCAAAGAGTCAGGAGAGAAGGTTAAGATGATTCAAGGCAGACTGATGGTAGCACAGTCCAGACAGAAGAGCTATGCAGACTCAAAACAGAAGGAGGTAGTCAAGGGAAAGTTAGCCCCGAGATTTGTAGGACCGTACCGTGTTTTGGAATGTATGGGAGAGGTAGCCTACAAGTTGGAGTTACTCGAAGGACTGTCAGGAGTTCATGATGTGTTTCATGTTTCCCAGTTGAAGAAGTGCCATGCAGAGATGTCCGATATCCCTCTAAGAGATACAGTACCCCTGGAAGCAATTCAGTTGGATAGTGATCTGACCTATGAGGAGAAACCGGTCAAGATTCTCGAGTTTGCTAGCCGAGTTACCCGCAGCAAGGTTATTAAGTTTTGCAAAGTCCAGTGGAGCCACCATACTGAGGATAAAGCCACCTGGGAGCGAGAGGATGATCTACGCAAAGACCACCCACACCTATTTTCTAGCCAACCTGAATCTCGAGGGCGAGATTCATCTTAAGGGGGGTAGGTTTGTAACATCCCAAATTTTCAATTTGGAATGTTATACATAGGTTATTCATGCATAACATATTTTTACCGCATTTCGTTTTGCGAATCCTCGAAATTCTAAGCAACTTAAGGACCCACAGGGAGAGTTGGGAATTTCATTATTTTCATATTTGAGTTTTCTCAAATTTTGAAAATAGGATCATTTGGTTTCAATTATTTTTCCTCTTCAAAATATTTCTAATTAAAATATATGAGAGGAGATAATATGACTTCTCCAAAATAAATGAAATATCAGAGGGAAAATATTAAAATCAAATAATTAATTTTATTTGGATTTTTGTGGCTATTTTATTTGAATTAGAAAAATTTGCATTTTCCAAAATTGCATTTTAGGGCCAAGAAAATGTTCACTTTGTTCTAAATATTCTATTTAGATGGTGAAAATTTATTTTGGTATTTTTAGATTTTTATTTTATTTTTTTAGGATTTTTCCGGCGAAATTTGTTTTAAAAAAAAGTTTCCCGCCCGACTAGGCCAAAACCCAACCGAGCAGGCCGCCCGCCTAGCGCCGCCGCCTCTCCTCCCGTGCGCGAGATGGACTCGCCGGAGTCCGCCTGCGTCACGCCGCCGCGGCGCCCCTTCCCCAAGTCGGCCTCGCCCCGACCCCCTATAAGTACCCCGCCGTCGCCGCCCCTCTCCGCCACCCACCACCCCACCACCCGACGCCGCCGCCGCCTGCGCACCCCGCGCCCGCAAGCCGTCGCCGCCCCGCAGGTCGCCACCGCAAGTCGTCACTGCCTCCCGTCCCGCGCCGCCGCCGTCCGACGCCGCCGCCCTGCCGGAGCCTCGCCGGAGGTAGCCGCCGCCGTTCGTTTTTTCTTTTCGGTTAACAGTTCAGTTTTTTAGAAACCCTAGATTTGTTTTTTTAGTTTCGGTTTGTTCGTTTTTTCGCGGTTTAGTTATATAGCGGATGTTCGTCCGTACATTCGTTTTAACAAACGTTGTTCGTCAGTTAGCCGCAGACAACGAACGTTCGTTCGTTAGCCTGTTCGTCTTGTTTTTTTCCATGGTTTTTCCGTGATTATTTTCGATCGCGATTCCTGCCCTAATCTTTGTTTTATTTTATATTTTTGCTCGTTTATCCAAATCGGGTGAAACAAGCGCCTAGATCTTCGCCTCGAAGCCCTCTTTATGTTTAACCAACTTGAACAAGATTTTGGTGCTGTAAAATTTGACTTTAGTCCAGATTAACAATCGGATCTTGTTTCTTTCGTAGTTTGAGTTTCTTTGCTCTGTTTGATTTGATTCTTTTTGCAAACCGGAGTTCTTTAGTTGAACTTTCTGGTTAGATCTTCTTATTTGAGTTTTACCCGTGCTTCTTTGCTTGATTGCTTATGTATGCTATTGTTTGTTTGCGATATAATACCCGGAGTGCGAAGCGTGCTACTATGAGTCTTTAGGGTTTGCAGATCGTTAGCAAGGCAAGTAACACATTGATCATACTCTTTCATACCCAGTTTTATGCATTAGTTTGAATCCTCAAACATTGCATGAGTAGGATCTCTTACCATGTGGGTTTTGGGAAGTAGTTGATGAGGTAGAACTTATTGCCATGTTTATTATCAAACCCTTGAGAGTTACTTGTACATTATGCTTATATTGCCATGCTATGCTCGTAGACGTGGTTTGGGTTTGAGAGTATCCATGACAGATGTGAGTTTGTTAATTAATGGTTCAACTTAAGGTGGCAACTTTAACACACATCTGGGTGGATTGCTTGTGGTCACCTGGGGTTATACCAGTGTTGTCCTAGGAGATCCCGGGGTTATACCGTGTGATCCTCCTATGGTCCACCACCCAGGCTCAAAGGGATCATAAGATTATTCATGCTTGAAACTTCTGTGTGCAGCCATAAGATATTATGGGCTCTAGCATAGTGGAGTAAGTTGCATGACCTCTTTCAGTGGTAGACTAGCAGATGTAGGGGATGTAGGTTGGTACGGTCTACCCGGGGTTAGAGCTAATGCTTTTGAAAGACTGTGTCTCGGTCATCCGTTTCTCAAACACCATGTAGTGCGAGAAATCCAACGGAGGAGATCGAGTCTTGTGGGGAAAAGTGCGCAAACCTCTGCAGAGTGTATAAACTAATCATGGTTAGCCGTGTCCCCGGTTATGGACATCTTGAGTATCTGGTTCTTGAATTATCCTATGGATCTCATCACTTTAAACTAATTTGTTGGGTTGATAGTTACTTCCAATTGGGATTGAGATGGGGTTACCATTATCAATGTTGTTTCAACTACCATGATAGGTAAATAAAATATATTCCTTTGTTGTAGGGAAAAATTGGCTTTTCGCAAAAACATTGTAACCATAGAGCCACCACCAGCCATATATGCATGTAGTGATAGCATTTATCTGTTCTTTGCTCTACTATGTTACTATGCCAACATATTCCGTGTGTTGACCCGTTTTCGGGCTGCAACATATCATGTTGCAGACTTTTCAGATGACGAGTAAGGTGCCATAGGTCGGTTGTCGTGTACTCAACTATGTCGTTGGAGTTGACGGGCTCACTTTATCTTCCAAGTCTTCCGTTGTTATCTTATTTAGATGGCCTTAAGCCATATTTATTGTAATAAGTTCTCTTTTGAGACATTCAATGTAATACGTGTGTGATTGCTACTCTGTTATAAATCCTTCGAGTACTGTGTGTGTCAGCATTACCGATCCAGGGATGACATTGAAGCACAGAGACTTGACCGTCTGAGGTCGGGTCACTACAGCAGCACAGTGACGGTAGGTATTTCCCTCAGTGATGAGACCAAGGTTATCAAACCAGTAGGAGAACCAAGCAATACTACGTAAACAACACCTGCACACAGATAACAAATACTCGCAACCCGATGTGTTAAAGGGGTTGTCAATCCCTTTCGGGTAACGGCGCCAGAAATTGGCAAATGGAATTGAGAGAGTTGTAATAATTGATAGATTGAATGCCAAATAAAATAAAGTGCAGCAAGGTAGTTTTGTATTTTTGGTTTAATAAATCTGTAAATAAAAGGCAAATAATATAGATCGCAAAGGCAAATATATTAAAGAAGAGACTCGGGGGGGCGTAGATTTCACTAGTGGCTTCTCTCGAGAAAAATAGCAAACGGTGGGTAAACAAATTACTGGTGGGAAATTAATAGAACTTCAAATAATCATGACGATATCCAGGCAATGATCATTATATAGGCATCACGTCCAAGATTAGTAGACCGACTCCTGCCTGCATCTACTACTATTACTCCACACATCGACCGCTATCCACTATGCATCTAGTGTATTAAGTTAATGGAGAAACGGAGTAATGCAATAAGAACGATGACATGATGTAGACAAGATCTATTTATGTAAAAATATACCCCACCTTGTTATCCTTAATAGCAATGATACATACGTGTCGGTTCCCCTTCTGTCACTGGTATCAAGCACCGTAAGATCGAACCCATCACAAAGCACCTCTTCCCATTGCAAGATAAATAGATCAAGTTGGCCAAACAAAACCCAAATATCAGAGAAGAAATACGAGGCTATAAGCAATCATGCATATAAGAGATCAAATAAGACTCAAATAAATTTCATGGATAAAAAGATAGATCTAATCATAAACTCAAAGTTCATCCGATCCCAACAAACACACCGCAAAAAGAGTTACATCATATGGATCTCCAAGAGACCATTGTATTGAGAATCAAACGAGAGAGAGGAAGCCATCTAGATACTAACTACGGACCCGAAGTTCTACAAAGGACTACTCACACATCATCAGAGAGGCACCAATGGACATGATGCACCCCTCTGTGATGGTCACTGGTACAACGAGGTGTTATACAAACGTTTTTAACCCCTTTCCACAACGGCGTTCAGAACCGTCACCTAGTGAGTGGCTGCGATAGGGGGGTTCTTCCCACACGACCCAGAAACCGTCGGGGATGTGCCCTCCTGGCAAACATGCTCGGCAAAATGAGGTCGTGTGCGACTGACGAGCGACCAAATACGGTTATACGTACAGTAGTGCTAAAAAATACAATTATGCAGGCAAAATCATTTTCGGTCGTAAGTACATTTCACGCAGTCAGTCCCCGCTAAACGTTTCAGTTCGTACATACATCGCACACAGTCACTCCAAGGAAAGCGTTTGCGCAAGGTGGCGTAACACAAACAGTTTTCAAGAGCATGTCATGTGTGATTATTCATTGATCCAACATGGTTTGTTCCTAAAAACTGTGTGCGTTGCCTGAGGTCATTGCCCATGGTGTTTTCTCAATAACTGTTTGCAATAGGAAAACCCAATTAGCAAGATAATTGGCCAATTAGCAGGCTAATTGCCCTATTATTAATAATCCATTTACTAATCTAATTGACATTCATATTAAGCACGTAATATATTTCATTTCCATATTAAGGAAGCATGATTTCATAATTGAAATACATCCGAGTACAACATGATATAGCTTCAGCACTCGGCTACTACACAACTGCACCAGCACCAAGTTTGACATGCAACATCTAGAACCTTTCGAAATTAGCATCATAGACGGTACATAGACAGATGCATCTCATCTGGAAAACTACTAAAGTGGAAGGAGAATATTGAGCCTTCATTCATGTTGAAGTTCTTTGCAACTTTAGGCCGGTGCCTGTGGATGATTGACCGTCCATCCTTCGACCTCTTTAGGAACACTTTAATATTGAACCGTGGATGTTGTATGAAAACTTTCCTCGCCTCCTGACCACAGAGGTGGTTCGAGAGGTAATCATCAGTGAACTGCTTTGGAAAGGCCTGAAAACAAGGATGTGTGTAAATATCTTTTCTATATTGGAAATGGGGCAAAGGAATAAAAAAAGGCAAGGTATAATAGTTAGTACCATCTTGTAAACCTAAGTGCTTCCCATTGTTTCCCTGCAACACGCAGAAGGTACTTAGTCATCACGTTAAGTAAGGGTTCACATGCTATCAGTAAAATATGCTGATGATAAATAAGCACATTGCAGATTCATCAGATTAATTCAAGCCACATGTAAAACCCATTTATCCAAACCAAGCATGATTAAGAACTGGGAAATATAGCACTTGTATATGTTTCTCATGTATTAAGTGCAGCCAAATTCGATTTATTCCTCACATGGTATACAATAACAGAATGCAGCCAGAACAATTGCACATCGCATTGCAGAATTGAACCAAGCAGTTAACTAAACACCACAACAAATGAACCAAACGTTAACTGAGCACCACATTGCACAAAATAACATACTCCTAATAGAAGATTAGACAGTTAACCAAACCAAGCATGCTTAACAACTTGGAAATGTAGAAATTGTATTTGTTTCTCGTGTATTTAGTACAGCCAAATTTGATTTATTTCTCACATGGTATACAATAACAGAATGCAGCCACAACAATTGAACACCCCATTGCAGAATTGAGCCAAGAAGTTAAGTAAAGACCACAACAAATGAACCAAACGTTAACTAAGCACCACATTGCACAATATAACATACTCCTAATAGAAGATCGGACAGTTAACCAAACCAAACATGCTTAGCAACTTAGAAATATAGCAATTGTAATTGTTTCTCATGTATTTAGTACAGCCAAATTCGATTTATTTCTCACATGGTATACAATAATAGAATGCACCCACAACAATTGAACATCGCATTGCAGAATTGAACCAACCAATTAACTAAACACCACAACAAATGAACCAAACATTAACTGAGCACCATGTTGCACAATATAACATACTCCTAATAGAAGATCGGATAATTAACCAAACCAAGCATGCTTGACAACTTGGAAAATTGCACCCTGAAGAATTGAACATCACATTTGCAGAATTGAACCAAATAGTTAACTGAACACCACATTGCATGACAAATAGAACATATACTCTAGAGCAGAAGATTGCATGGTAGAAGTAGATAGCACAATCCACTAGAATTTGTTAAGGAAAGGCAGTAGCTAGCAAACTGAACATGGGTCCTTATAGTGAGCTAATAAGACAAGCAACTCCTCATTGTTGGAGATATCGATGACGATTGGCTCCTTGGACATGGAAGAGGGCGATGACTCCGCATTGTGGGTGCCCTCATCATAGTGGTGAGTTGCCTGAGCCGCTTCGGGCACCAACCTGTTGGCTCTCAAGATGAGGTAAGCATGTGCACACTGAGAAAACACCTCGTAGTCTTCATCGAAGGCACCGACGGTGGCCTCAAGAAAATGCCTCAAACTGTTGTTTAAAGCATCCAACCGCATCGCAGCGTCGGCGCGTGAGGCATCGATGGTGGCCTCGATAGCGAGGTGCTCCTCCAAGATCTGGGGGTCGACACGAATGGTAGCTGTCGCGACCTCATCCCCGCGTCCGACCGCGATTTGCTTCTCCGCTGCCAAATGCTCCTTAAGATCCTGGCTATACTGCGTGCACCATGGCTTAGGGCGGTGCTTATTTGGTGGAGGGGTCGGTGATTTGGGTGGAAGGTGTCGCGCTCGTGCCGGTGGTCGGGGCATGTGGGATGTGGAAGGAGGAGGATGGGGGTCGGGTGTGGATTACCTACCTAGATAGACGAGGCTGAGCAGCGTGAAGGAGGGTCGCCGGTGAGGAGGCGGCATTGCAAGCAAGGAGTGAAGGTTTCAACTTGGAAAGGAAGGCGGAAACAGGGGAAATTTGGCTTTTGGTAAGTGGGAGGGGGCGGGGAGGTAGATATTTTTGCAGAAGCCGAAAATTTGGAATCGCTTCAGCGAAAAAACTGGCCCGCAAAGTGTCATCAGACACGATCCCTTATTTAGAGTGGGATCTGGACTGTAGCCGTTGCACCTTCTCGCGTAAGTGTATGCATACTATACTCAGATGGTGCTCCAAGATATTTTGTGTTGCATCTCACATGGTTGGTTATAATAAACTGTGTGGGATCTACTTGATTTTTCCTCTTGATTTGAATTACATAATGGGGTCATAGCAGCAATAGATGGTGTTTGAATTGCTAGACCTTTTATCTGCAGTGAACATGCAACTATATGTGTGTCGTCAAAGAATTGGAATTATTCAGGGTTCGTTTGGATATTTTATACATTAAATTGGTTTTCTAGCCATTTCAGGTGCACAATTCAAAATTAAACTACATGCACATTCTCCGGTGCACCAACATGGGTTGTAAAATCATATATGTGTCCATGGGTTTATGCTTATGTCCCATGCAAGGAATGGGGATGAATTTTGAACACCACGACACCATGGCTCTCCGGCAAACATTGACGTAGTTGCTTTTGTAATTCTAGTAAATCCAAAAGTCATCCGAAATTCATGAAATTTGGCAATGCTATCATGGAGCGGCATCAACATGCCATGGTAAAAATTTTGTCCCATTTGGGGCAGGTTTGGGTATAAGCTTCTCATAAACCAGAGCTTCTCACAACAAGCGTGATGGTTTCGGTAGGGAACGTTTCACCTTTTTGGACGAAACGATATCTGTTGCCTCTTCTCGATTTCAAATTTTTTTCCTAGTGTCAACATAGAACAACAGGAGTGTTGTGTCAAGTTTTGGGATTTTTCGGGGTTCACTTTGACATTTTTATACATTAACTGAGTTTTCTATGCATTCATGTGTATAATTCAAATTTGAACTACATGCACATGCTCTAATGCATATAAATTAGTTGAAAATTCAAATATGTGTCCTTGGTTGCATGCTTAGGTTCCATGCAAGAAATGGGAACGAATGTCAAACACCCTGCCACCATCACTCGGCCGCAAACATTGATATATCTGGTTTTTAAATTCTAGTAAATCCAAAACTCGTCTGAAATTCATGAAACTTGGCATGCTATCATGGAATGGCACCCGACGTGTTGTGGTATTTTTCGTGTCAATTTTGAGAGAAGGCGCACTCGAATAACAGCCAACAAAGGCATTTTGAAAAAAATAGCTGCCACTTTAAATCTCAAACGTTTGTATAATTCAAACCGTGTGCGTTCTGTTAACCATTCATGTGTCGCCATGTGTCTTGGTTTTAATGGCTCTTGATCACAAACTTACAAACAATTTGGTATGATTTGCATCTGTCATATTGGGTATGTTGCCATTTGTCATACTGGAAAGATTGACATTTGTTGATCTAGTAACATTGCCATTTGTCAACCTTGTAACACTGCGATTTGTCAAAATATGAAGCTAAAAATCACTAACAGTATCTAATTTTTGCAACTAAAATTCAGTAATTAAGAATAGATGGAGGCGAGGAGGCGTGTTCAGCCGGGCGTGCAGTGGGCGGCGCAGTACTATTCAATTTGACAGCGGGTGGCGCAGTTCCCGATACGGCTTTAATGCAGACGAGGGAGAGGGTAGCGGTTCCTGAAATGTTGAACGCCCAATGATGCATCCTCCTTCAATTAGCATCGTGTGAATGCATGAGGGAAGTAATTGGAGGAGGACCAGGAAAAGAGGCAGCACAATGTGAATGCAACGCAGTTTGCACTCATATAAAGGCGCCCCTCCATTCCAATGCATCTACCACATCATATGCACCTAAGCATTTACCTAAGCACCTACACTAATAAGCGCAAAAGTGCTCACTCCAAACCCATGGCGGCGATGCGCGCGAGCGGCCAGCGGTTGTGCCAGATGGTCCACAACGCCGGCCTGCGGCATGGCACCGAGGATTGTCTCCAGACGGTGTTGGCGACCGGCTGGTGGATGGCCACCGTCGACGCCAGCTACGACCCTTAGTTGGACCAGATGATCATTGCCACCACCAACAAGTTCACCATCATCAAGAAGCTTGTGGACGACATCGTCGTACTCCTCCAGCCCGTGCGCCCGGGCTCCTATTGCTTGCCACCCTAATCGGCCTCCATGGTTGGAACCTCTTTCAAGCACTGGTGGCCCTATGACTGCCCGCCGACGCCACGAAGGATGTCCACCTAGAGGTCGCGTTCGCTGCGAGGCGCCTCGCCCTGCAAGAATTCATCAACCTACACATCCACATGTACGAGCAAATCGTGTACATAGGTATCTACAAGGACAGCGAGGACGCTATGACGTTGGCCTTCTTCAACCGGCTAGAAGCCTTGGATGCCTTTGCTGAGAAGCACCTTGACCTCACCGCAAAAGTCGCCGCTCCTTAGCTGCCAGTCGGTGGCCCGACGCACTGAGTTGAGGAGGAGGAGGTCATACGTTAATGGATGCATCTTTCTTCTTGCCTCCTGTAACCACCACTGCGATCGCATCATCGTGGCCTTAATTCTTATTGTGCTATTGCATTTTTGTTCCAGTCAATACAAACATGTGCGATCCCTTTGCTTAATTATATGCATCACTGTAACTAGTACTCCATCCGTCAATTTATAAGTTGTGTTGCCAGTGTTTGGGGCCGGCGCATGATCACGCACGTTCATGTGCATGCGGTTGCACCGGGCGCGGCACGACGATGCAGTTACCCGCTGAAAAACTGCCATGCGGGGGAGGTGGCATTGATCATTGGGCGGCAATAGTCGGTCATCCGGGTGCCCAATAAAGGATGCAAAGAGGGATCCTACAGCAACAAGGACCAGCTTCCCTACCGATAGCTCATCTAACAACACTCCCAAGTTAACTGTGCTGAGGCTTGAGTAGTCATCATATGGGTGAACGGATGGGAAGTGGCCTCGATGTTAAATTAACTGGTGTGATGGGTCACTGTAAACATTTAATTGCGTTGAATGTATATAGTGCTCCATCATATTAGTTGAATTAACCTCGAGGTCCTTGTTTTGTAATTTTTGACATTTTTTTTGTACACATGTTGATTGGCTTGAAGAAGGTATATCTCCTTACTTTTTGATAATTTTTTTTGAACACATGTTGATTGGCTTGAATGAAGGTCTATCCCATTACTTTACGACATGTTTCCAAAACATGGACCTTATGGTTAATTCAACTAATAGGACGGAGCACTATATACATTCAACACAATTAAATGTTTTCCAAAAAAGTGATATGATTTCTGTGAAACTTGTAAATCATGTATGTCAAATTAACCTCTGTGTACTTGTTCTTGAATTAACCTCCGGGCCTTTTGCTGCGTATCACACACATCTTGTTAAGTTGAACTGTTTATGTTCTCTTCCATAATCGAAAATAGTTCATTCGACTGAACCGTATGCCGTATATCACACACACCGTGATCTGGATGACCACTTCTGTTGCTTTCCCTAATAGCAAACAGTTCATCGGAGCGAACTGTATGCCGTATATCGCACACACATTGATATGGCTGCCTGTTTCTATTGTTCTATCTAATCACAAACAGTTCGTCTGGATCAACTATATGCCCTGCATCGCACACGCAACTAAAATCTGAACTGTGTTTGATGGCTCCGCCATCGCAAACGTTTTGCACCTTTTTTGACGGTTTTTACACCACCGTTTGCGATTATTGCATCACATACAGTTTCGTCGAAGGGTCTCTTATCATAGTGTCGTGTTAGCAGCATCCTGCAATAGTGGGTGTCTAGATTGGATCTGGTGGTTCTGGACTCTGCACCGGCTAGAATTGATTTTCGTCGACTCCCCTAGGGTTTTTGGAATATTGGGGTATTTATAGAGCAAAGAGTCGGTTTGGGAGGCACCGAAGGTGGGCACAACCCACCAGGGTGTGCCTTGGCCTCCAAGCGCGCCCTGGTGGGTTGTGCTCCCCTTGGAGCACCCCCCTAGGCAAAGAGTCAGTTCGGGAGGCACCCAAGGTGGGCACAACCCACCAGGGTGTGCCTCGGCCTCCAGGCGCGCCCTGGTGGGTTGTGCTCCCCTCGGAGCATCCCCCTAGGCGCTTCTCCGGCCCATTGGATGTCTTTTGGTCCAAAAAAATCCACAAAAAGTTTCGTTGCGTTTGGACTCCGTTTGATATTGATTTCCTGCAATGTAAAAAATATGCAGAAAACAGCAACTGGCACTTGACACTATGTTAATAGGTTAGTACCAAAAAAATATAAAATGATTATAAAACATCCAGGAATGATAATATAACAACATGGAACAATCAAAAATTATAGATACGTTGGATACGTATCAGCATCCCCAACCTTAATTCCTACTCGTTCTCAAGTAGGTAAATGATAAAAACATAATTTTTGATGTGGAATGCTGCCTAACATGTCCTCACATTTTCTTTTTCTTTATGGCATGTACATTTGGACTTTTATATGATTCAAAGCAATAGTCTAGTTTTGACATGAGACTTAAATACTCAAGCATATCAACAACCAACCATGTCTTTCAAAATATCAATGCTAAAATAAGTTATCCCTAGCCCATCATGCTCAATCATTGATCCATTTATGAAACACACTTGCATATTAGTTACACCCAATGCTCAAGTATGATCATAGTGCCCTTAGTTGGTGCTTTATAAGAGAAGATGCAGACTCAAATAAAAATAAAAAATGGATAAAGTAAAGGAAAGACCCTTCGCGGAGGGAAGTAAGGATTTGTAGAGGTGCTAGAGCTCAAAGCAAGAATTGAGAAATAAAAACATTTTGAGGGGCATACTTTTCCCACCAACGAAAACAACTTAGGCTCCCAACACTTTCCATGCTAGATATATCGTAAGCGGTTCCCAAACAGAACATAAAGTTTATTCCTTTTTCCACCATACTTTCTCTTTCCATTGCTAACCGTATCCACGAGTGCCCTCCATACCAACACTTTCCAAGGAATTTATTATTTGAAAACATAAAGTAAATTCATTTTTCATTTCGGGACTGGGCATCCCTAATACCTTTGCCTTACTCCCGTGTAATGACAAGTGAATAAACACTCATCGTGAGAATAACACATCTAGCATGGAAAATACCGGCCACCCCTCACCGCCTCACGAGCGGTACGAGCACACAAAAGAGAAATTTATTTTGAAAATTAGAGATGGCACATGCAAATTTTCTTAGAACGGCAAAAGAATACCGCATATAGGTAGGTATAGTGGACTCATGTGGCAAAACTGGTTTAAAGGATTTTGGATGCACAAGTAGTGATCATACTTAGTGCAAAATGAAGGGTAGCAAAAGATTGAGAAGCGACCAACCAAAAAATGAATAATCTCATTAGCGAGCATTGAGCATAATTAATACCGAATAATGCACCACCAGTAGGATGTAATTTCATTGCATGACCATTGACTTTCGCGCTTGCATAGGGAATCACAAACCTTAACACCAATATTCTTACTAAAGTATAATTACTCATCAACATGACTCACATATCACATCATCATATCTCAAAACTATTACAAAGAATCAAGTTTATTTTGTCCAATGATCTTCATGAAAGTTTTTATTATATCCTTCTTGGATATATATCACTTTGGAACTAATTTTCATGTGTTGCTTTTTATAAGCTCAAACAAATATAAGTGAAGATTATGAACATAATATTTCTTTCTCTCAAATTAATTTAAGTGAAGCAAGAGAGAATTTCTTAAAACATTTACTAACTCTTAACTAAATCTAAGTGAAGCAAGGGAACATTTCTTCAAAAATACTAAAGCACACCGTGCTCAAAAAGATATAAGTGAAGCACTAGAGCAATCCCATAGCTCATGAAAATTTAAGTGAAGCATAGAGAGCAATACTAACAAATCATGGCATAATTTTGGCTCTCTCAAACAAGTTGAAGTAAATATGCCCTAGAGGCAATAATAAAGTTGTTATTTATATTTCCTTATATCATGATAAATGTTTATTATTCATGCTAGAATTGTATTAACCGGAAACTTGACACATGTGTGAATACATAGACAAAACATAGTGTCCCTAGTATGCCTCTACTTGACTAGCTCGTTAATCAAAGATGGTTAAGTTTCCTGACCATAGACATGTGTTGTCATTTGATGAACGGGATCACATCATTAGGAGGATGATGTGATGGACAAGACCCATTCGTTAGCTTAGCATAATGATCGTTAAGTTTATTGCTATTGCTTTCTTCATGACTTAAACATATTCCTTTGACTATGAGATTATGCAACTCCCGAATACCGGAGGAATACCTTGTGTGCTATCAAACTTCACAACATAACTAGGTGATTATAAAGATGCTCTACAGGTATCTCCGAAGGTGTTTGTTGGGTTGGCATAGATCGCGATTATGATTTGTCACTCCGAGTATCGGAGAGATATCTTTGGGGCCCTCTCGGTAATGCACATATTGATAAGCCTTGCAAGAAATGTGACTAATGAGTTAGTTATGGGATGATGCATTACGGCATGAGTAAAGAGACTTGCCGGTAACGAGATTGAACTAGGTTTGAAGATACCGATGATCGAATCTCGGGCAAGTAACATACCGATGACAAAGGGAATGACGTATGTTGTCATTGCGGTTTGATCGATAAAATCTTCATAGAATATGTAGGAACCAATATGAGCATCTAGGTTCCGCTGTTTGTTATTGACCGGAGATGTGTCTTGGTCATGTCTACATAGTTCTCGAACCCGTAGGGTCCACACGCTTAACGTTCGATGACGATTTGTATTATGAGTTATGTGTTTTGGTGACTGAAGATTGTTCAGAGTCCTGGATGAGATCATGGACATGACGAGGAGTCTCAAAATGGTCGAGAGGTAAAGATTGATATATTGGATGGTAGTATTCGGACACCGGAATGGTTCCGAAGTGTTTCGGGTTTTTATCGGAGTACCGGGGGGGGGGGGGGGTTACCGGAACCCCCAGGGGAAAGATATGGGCCATATGGGCCATAGAGGGGAGGGGAGGCAGCCCATAAGGTGGCGCCCCCTCCATGGGGAGTCCGAATTGGACAAGGGGAGGGGGCGTGGCCCCCCTTTCCTTCTCCTCCTCCTACACCTTCCCCCTTTCCCCTTCCGGTAAAAGGAAAGGGGGCAGAATTGGACTAGGGGTCCAAGTGGGACTCCTCCCACATGGCGTGCCCTAGGCCTGCCTCCTCCCCTCTCCATCCTTTATATACGGGGGTAGGGGGCACCTCTAAGCACATCAATTGTTTCTTAGCCGTGTGCGGTGCCCCCTCCACCGTTTACTTCTATGGTCATATTGTCGTATTGCTTAGGCGAAGCCCTGCGCGGATCACATCACCATCACTGTCACCACGCCATTGTGCTAACGAAACTCTCCCTTGACACTTTGCTAGATCAAGAGTTCGAGGGACGTCATCGAGCTGAACGTGTGCTGAACTCGGAGGTGGCGTACGTTCGGTACTTGATTGGTTGAATCGAGAAGACGTTCGGCTACATCAACAACGTTAAACTAACGCTTCCGCTTTTGGTCTACGAGGGTACATGGACACACTCTCCCCCTCTCGTTGCTATGCATCTCCTAGATATATCTTGCGTGATCATAGGATTTTTTTTTGAAATTGCATGCCATGTTCCCCAACAGTGGCATCCGAGCGAGGTCTATGCGTAGATGATATGCATGAGTAGAACGCAAAGAGTTGTGGGCGATCATAGTCATATTGCTTACCACCAATGTCTTATTTTGATTCAGCGCTATTGTGAGATGAAGCAGCCTGGACCAACCTTACATGACAAAGTTCATGAGACCGGTTCCACTGACAGACATGCAACTTGTTTTGCATAAAGGTGGCTGGCGGGTGTCTGTTTCTCCAACTTTAGTTGAATCAAATTTTACTATGACCGGTCCTTGTTGAAGGTTAAAATAGCAAACTTGATGAAACATCGTTGTGGTTTTTGATGCATAGGTAAGAACGGTTCTTACTAGAAGCCCGCAGCAGCCACATAAAACTTGCAACAACAAAGTAGAGGATGTCTAACTTGTTTTTGCAGGGCATGTTGTGATGTGATATGGTCAAGACATTATGTGATATATGTTGTTGTATGAGATGATCATGTTTTGTAAAAGTTCTCGGCAACTGGCAGGAGCCTTATGGTTGTCGCTTTATTGTAGGAAATGCAATCGCCGTGTAATTGCTTTACTTTATCACTATGCGTTAGTGATAGTTATAGTAGCAATAGTTGGCGAGACAATAATGACGCTACGATGGGGATCAAGGTGTCAAGCCGGTGATGATGGAGATCGTGACGGTGCTTTGGAGATGAAGATCAAAGGCATAAGATGATGATGGTCATATCATGTCACATATTTTGATTGCATGTGATGTTTATTTTGTTTGCATCTTATTTTCCTTTGTACGGTGGTAGAATTATAAGATGATCCCTCCCTAAAATTTCAAGGTATAACTGTTCTCCCTGAGTATGCACCGTTGCGACAGTTCGTCGTGCTGAGACACCGCATGATGATCGGGTGTGATAAGCTCTACGTTCACATACAACGGGTGCAAGACAGTTTTGCACGTGCGTAATACTCGGGTTAAACCTGACGAGCCTAGCATATACAGACATGGCCTCGGAACACTAAGACCGAAAGGTCAAACGTGAATCTTATTGTAGATATGATCAACATAGAGATGTTCACCATTGAAAACTACTCCATTTCATGTGATGATCGGACATGGTTTAGTTGATATGGATCACGTAATCATTTAGATGACTCGAGGGATGTCTATCTAGGTGGGAGTTCTTAAGTAATATGATTAATTGAACTTAAATTTATCATGAACTTAGTCCTGATAGTTTTTGCATATCTATGTTGTAGATCAATGGCCCGTGCTACCGTTCCATTGAATTTTAATGTGTTCCTAGAGAAAGCTAAGTTGAAAGATGATGGTAGCAACTACACGAACTGGGTCCATAACTTGAGGATTATCCTCATTGTTGCACAGAAGAATTACGTCCTTGATGCACCGCTAGGTGCAAGGCCTGCTACAGGAGCAACTGCTGATGTTATGAACGTCTGGCAAGCTAAATCTGATGACTACTCGATAGTTCAATGTGCCATGCTTTACGGCTTAGAATCGGGACTTCAAAGACGTTTTGAACGTCATGGAGCATATGAGATGTTCCAGGAGTTGAAGTTAATATTTCAAGCAAATGCCCGAGTTGAGAGATATGAAGTCTCCAACAAGTTCTATAGCAACAAGATGGAGGAGAACAGTTCTGTCAGTGAACACATACTCAGAATGTCTCGGTACCATAACCACTTTACTCAGCTGGGAGTTAATCTTCCAGATGATAGTGTTATTGACAGAGTTCTTCAATCACTGCCACCAAGCTATAAGGGCTTCGTGATGAACTATAATATGCAAGGGATGAACAAGACAATTCCCTAGCTATTCACAATGCTCAAAGCTGCGGAGGTAGAAATCAAGAAGGAGCATCACGTGTTGATGGTTAACAAGACCAGTAGTTTCAAGAAAAAGGGCAAAGGAAAGAAGGGAAACTTCAAGAAGAATAGCAAGCAAGTTGCTGCTCCCGGGAACAAGCCCAAGTCTGGACCTAAGCCTGAAACTGAGTGCTTCTACTGCAAAGGGACTGGTCACTGGAAGCGGAACTGCCCCAAGTATTTGGTGGATAAGGATGGCAAAGTGAAAGGTATATTTGATATACATGTTATTGATGTGTACCTTACTAATGCTCGTAGTAGCGCCTGGTTATTTGATACTGGTTTTGGTGCTCATATTTGCAACTCGAAACAGGGGCTACGGATTAAACAAAGATTGGCTAAGGATGAGGTGACAATGCGAGTCAGGAATGGTTCCAAGGTCGATGTGATCGCCGTCGGCATGCTACCTCTACATCTACCTTCGGGAATAGTTTTAGACCTGAACAATTGTTATTTGGTGCCAGCGTTGAGCATGAACATTATATCTGGATCTTATTTGATGCAAGACGGTTATTCATTTAAATCAGAGAATAATGGTTGCTCTATTTATATGGGTAATATCTTTTATGGTCATGCGCCCTTGATGAGTGGTCTATTTTTTTGAATCTCGATCATGCTGATACACATATTCATAATATTTATTCCAAAAGATGCAAAGTTAATAATGATAGTGCAACATATTTGTGGCACTGCCGTTCAGGTCATATTGGTGTAAAGCGCATGAAGAAACTCCATGCAGATGGACTTTTGGAATCACTTGATTATGAATCACTTGATGCTTGCGAACCATGCCTCATGGGCAAGATGACTAAGACTCCGTTCTCCGGAACAATGGAGCGAGCCACTGACTTATTGGAAATAATACATAGTGATGTATGTGGTTTGATGAGTGTTGAGGCTCGTGGCGGGTATCATTATTTTCTGACCTTCACAACTAATTTGAGAAGATATGGGTATATCTACTTAATGAAACACAAGTCTGAAACATTTGAAAAGTTCAACAATTTCAGAGTGAAGTGGAAAATCATCGTAACAAGAAAATAAAGTTTCTACGATCTGATCGCGGAGCCGAATATTTGAGTTACGAGTTTGGTCTTCATTTAAAACAATGTGGAATAGTTTCGCAACTCAGGCCACCTGGAACACCACATCTTAATGGTGTGTCCGAACGTCGTAACCGTACTTTATTAGACATGGTGCGATCTATGATGTCTCTTACCAATTTACCACTATCGTTTTGGGGTTATGCATTAGAGACAACTGCATTCACGTTAAAAAGGGCACCACCGAAATCTGTTGAGACGACACCATATGAATTGTGGTTTGGCAAGAAACCCAAGTTGTCGTTTCTTAAAGTTTGAGGCTGCGATGTTTATGTGAAAAAGCTTCAACCTGATAAGCTCGAACCCAAATTGGAGAAATGTGTCTTCATAGGATACCCAAAGGAGACTGTTGGGTGCACCTTCTATCACAGATCCGAAGGCAAAATATTCGTTGCTAAGAATGGATCCTTTCTAGAGAAGGAGTTTCTCTCAAAAGAAGTGAGTGGGAGGAAAGTAGAACTTGATGAGGTAATTGTACCTGCTCCCTTATTGGAAAGTAGTTCATCATAGAACTCAGTTCCAGTGATTCATACACCAATTAGTGAGGAAGCTAATGATGATGATCATGATACTTCTGATCAAGTTACTAGCGAACCTCGTAGGTCAACCAGAGTAAGATCCGCACCATAGTGGTACGGTAATCCTATTATGGAAGTCATGTTACTTGACCATGACGAACCTACAAACTATGAGGAAGCGATGATGAGCCCAGATTCCGCAAAATGGCTTGAGGCCATGAAATCTGAGATGGGATCCATGTATGAGAACAAAGTGTGGACTTTGGTTGACTTGCCCGATGATTGGCAAGCCATAGAGAATAAATGGATCTTCAAGAAGAAGACTGACCTGACTATAATGTTACTGTCTACAAAGCTTGACTTGTTGCGAAAGGTTTTCGACAAGTTCAAGGAGTTGACTATGATGAGACCTTCTCACCCATAGTGATGCTTAAGTCCGGCCGAATCATGTTAGCAATTGCCGCATTTTATGATTATGAAATTTGGCAAATGGAGGTCAAGACTGCATTCCTTAATGGATATCTTAAAGAAGAGTTGTATATGATGCAACCAGAAGGTTTTGTCGATCCAAAAGGTGCTAACAAAGTGTGTAAGCTCCAACGATCCGTTTATGGACTGGTGCAAGCATCTCGGAGTTGGAATATACGCTTTGATAGTGTGATCAGAGCATATGGTTTTATACAGACTTTTGGAGAAGCCTGTATTTACAAGAAAGTGAGTGGGAGCTCTATAGTGTTTCTAGTATTATATGTGGATGACATATTGATGATTGGAAATGATTTACAATTTCTGGATAGCATAACATGATACTTGAATAAGAGTTTTTCAATGAAAGACCTCGGTGAAGCTGGTTATATATTGGGTATCAAGATCTATAGAGATAGATCAAGACGCTTAATTGGACTTTCACAAAGAACATACCTTGATAAATTTTTGAAGAAGTTCAAAATGGACCAGTCAAAGAAACGGTTCTTGCATGTGTTACAAGGTGTGAAGTTGAGTCAAATTCAATGCCCGACCACTGCAGAGGATAGAGAGAAAATGAAAGCCATTCCCTATGCCTCAGCCATAAGTTCTATCATGTATATATGCAATGTTGTGTACCAGAACTGATGTGTGCCTTCCTATAAGTCTAGCAGTGAGGTACCAAAGTAATCCAGGAGTGGATCACTGGACTGCGGTCAGGAACATCCTGAAATACCTGAAAATGACTAAGGATATGTTTCTCATTTATGGAGGTGACAAAGAGCTCATCATAAATGGTTATGTTAATGCTAGCTTTGACATTGATCCGGATGACTCCAAGTCACAAACCAGATATGTATTTATATTGAATGGTGGAGCTGTTAGTTGGTGCAGTTCCAAGCAAAGCATCGTGGCGGGATCTATGTGTGAAGCGGGGTACATAGCTGCTTCAGAAGCAGCAAATGAAGGAGTCTGGACGAATGAGTTTGATAACCCACAAGTATAGGGGATTGCAACAATTTTCGAGGGTAGAGTATTCAACCCAAATTTATTGATTCGACACAAGGGGAGCCAAAGAATATTCTTGAGTATTAGCAGCTGAGTTTTCAATTCAACCACACCTGAAAGACTTAATATCTGCAACAAAGTATTTAGTAGCAAAGTAGTATGGAAGTAATGGTAACGGTGGCAATAGTAACAGTAGTAGTTTTGTAGCAATTGTAACAGTAGCAACAGAAAAGTAACAAAGCAAAGATCAATATGTGAAAAGCTCGTAGGCAATGGATCCATGATGGGTAATTATGTCAGATGGCATTCATCATGCAAAGGTTATAAGATAGGGTGACACAGAACTAGCTCCAGCTCATCAATGTAATGTAGGCATGTATTCCGAATATAGTCATACGTGCTTATGGAAAAGTACTTGCATGACATCTTTTCTCCTACCCTCCCGTGGGAGTGGGGTCCTATTGGAAACTAAAGGATATTAAGGCCTCCTTTTAATAGAGCACCGGACCAAAGCATTAGCACTTAGTGAATACATGAACTCCTCAAACTACGGTCATCACCGGGAGTGGTCCCGACTATTGTCACTCCGGGGTTGCCGGATCATAACACATAGTAGGTGACTATAACTTGCAATATCGGATCAAGAACACAAATATATTCATGAAAACATAATAGGTTCATATCTGAAATCATGGCACTCAGGATCTAGTGACAAGCATTAAGCATAGCAAAGTCATAGAAACATCAATCTTAGAACATAGTGGCTACTAGGGATCAAACCCTAACAAAACTAACTCGATTACATGGTAAATCTCATCCAACCCATCACAGTCTAGCAAGCCTATGATGGAATTACTCACGAACGACAATGAGCATCATGGAATTGGTGATGGAGGATGGTTGATGATGACGATGGCAACAGATTCCCCTCTCCGAAGCCCCAAACGGACTCCAGATCTGCCCTCCCAAGGAAGAACAGGGCTTGGCCGCGGCTTCGTATCATAAAATGCGATGAATCCTTCTCTCTGATTTTTTCTCCTCGAAAGTGAATATATGGAGTTAGAGTTGAGGTCGGTGGAGGTCTAGGGGGACCACAAGGTCGGAAGGCGCGCCCCCACCCTTGTGGCTAGGGTGTGGGCCCCAGGTGTTGATTCTTTCGCCAATATTTTTTATTAATTCCAAAAATAATCTCCATTGATTTTCAGGTCATTGCGAGAACTTTTTATTCTGCACAAAAATAACACCATGTCAATTGTGCTGAAAACAGCGTCAGTCCGGGTTAGTTCCATTCAAATCATGCAAGTTAGACTCCAAAAAGGTCAAAAGAGTTTCGAAAAGTGGATATGTTGGAGACGTATTAACTCCCCCAATCTTAAACCTTTGCATGTCCTCAAGCAATTCAGTTGATAAACTGAAAGTGATAAAGAAAAACCTTTACAAACTCTGTTTGATCTCGTTGTTGCAAATATGTAAAGCCAACATTCAGGTTTTCAGCAAAGATTATGAACTGACCATATTCACAATAACATTTTGGTCTCACATTTACTCATATCAATGGCATAATCAACTAGCGAGCAATAATAATAAATCTCGGATGACAACACTTTTTTCAAAACAATCATGATATGATATAACAAGATGGTATCTCGCTAGCCCTTTCTGAGACCGCAAAACATAAATGCAAAGCACCCCTGAAGATTAAGAACTGACTAGACATTGTAATTCATGGCAAAAGAGAACCATTCACAGTCATACTCAATATAAATTAATAAAAATGCATACAAATGACAGTGGTGCTCTCTAACTGGTGCTTTTTATAAGAGGATGATGACTCGGAAATAAAAGTAAATATATAGGCCCTTCGCAGAGGGAAGCATGGATATGCAGAGGTGCCAGAGCTCGAGTTTTAAAATAGAGATTGAATAATATTTTGAGCGGTATTCTTTCATTGTCAATGTAACAACTAAGAGATCTCGATGTCTTCCATGCTACATACATTATAGGAGGTTCCCAAACAGAATGGTAAAGTTTATACTCCCCCACCACCAACAAGCACACTCATGGCTGGTCCGAAACAACGGGTACCGTCCAACTAACAACAATCCCGGGGGAGTTTTGTTTGCAATTATTTTGATTTGACTTGCTTTGAGCATGGGACTGTGCATCCCGGTTACCAGCCATTTTCTCGTGAATGATGAGTGGAGTCCACTCATCATAGGAATAACCCACCTAACATGGAAGATATTGACAGCTCTAGTTGATACATGAGCTATTCGAGCATACAAAACAAATTATTATTTGAAGGTTTAGAGGTTGGCACATGCAAATTTACTTGGAACGGCAAGCAGATACCGTATATAGGTACATATGGTGGACTCATATGGAACAAATTTGGGGTTTATGGAAGTGGATGCACAAACAGTATCCCCGCTTAGTACAAACGAAGGCTAGAAAGAGACTGGGAAGCGACCAACTAGAGAGCGACAACAGTCATAAACATGCATTGAGATAAAACAACATTGAATGCAAGCATGAGTAGGATATATGTCACCATGAACATAAATATCGTGGAGGCTATGTTGATTTTGTTTCAACTACATGCGTGAACATGTGCCAAGTCAAGCCACTCGAATCTTTCAAAGGAGGATACCATCCTATCACACTACATCACAACCATTTTAATTTCCATGTTGGCACGCAAGGTGAACCATTATAAACTCCTAGCTAATTAAGCATGGCATGAGGAACTATAATGTCTAATTGTCATTGTAAACATGTTTCATTCATAATAGGCTGAATCAGGAACGATGAACTAATCATATTTACAAAAACAAGATAGGTCGAGTTCATACCAGCTTTTCCTCATCTCAATCATTTCATCATATATTGTCATTATTGCCTTTCATTTACACGACCGAACGGCGTGGATAAATAATAATAGTGCACGTGCATTGGACTAAGCTGGAATCTGCAAACATTTATTCAAAGGAGAAGACAAGGTAATATGGGCTCTTTGTTAGATCAACAATAATGCATATGAGAGCCACTCAACATTTTCACCATGGTCTTCTCCTCTCAACCCCCAAAGAAAAGAAAAGAATTTCAAAGAAACACACTGAAATATTTTTGGAGTTTTTGTTTTTCTAAGGAAGGTAAAACAAGAACGAGAAAAAGTATTTACATGGGGAAGCTCCCAACAAGCAAAAGAAGAACATGAAATCTTTTTGGGTTTTCTTTTAATATTACTGCTAAGCATGCATAGAAAGTAAACTAACTACTACTATTTTTTGGTTTTTTCTAAGGTTTATCGAACACACAAGAAGAAAGCAAGAAAAAGAAATACACTAAGATGGATAATACAATGAAAAAGTATGAGCACCGACAACTAGAATGAGTGTGTGAACATGAATGTAATGTCGGTGAGGAATACATACTCCCCCAAGCTTAGGCTTTTGGCCTAAGTTGGTCTACGCCCATGGGTCAAAGTAGTTCGCTTCGGAGCCCTGAGGAGGATCCTGGGGGTTCCACTGGTTAGCGAGCTCCTATGGATCCCACTAATAAATAGACTCCTGCTATGGATCAGGTGATGGCTCTGACTCAGGAGGTGGGGATCGTATCCCCTCCCAGTATGCATGAATGTCCACGGGCAAAATAATGTACCTGCCTGAATGCATATCGAACAAAACAGGTGCATGCAGGGTAATAATCTGAATAGTGTTCTCGCTAAATACCAGGTTATAAACAATTCTCTTTTCCTCATCATGTCGAATAAACTTATGTGCTACCATGCTGTCATGATTTAAATATATAGTGGGTAGCAATTTCTCTTCCTTTTCATAGTGCCTAATGGATATCTCAAAGTGTTTAGCAAGGCAGGAGGCGAAGACGCCTCCAAAAATAGGACCCTTTGCACGGTTCATACTCAACCATCTAGCAACCATAGCGCCCAAACTGCAAGTTCTATCTCTATGTAAAGCATGGCGCAAAATGGCGAGATCAGGGGCACTAAGGCCCCCACTCTCTCCACAACCAATTAAACATCTCCCAGCAAATAATGAGTAATAGCGTGTAGCAAGATGATGAATACTAGACACTCTCGCTCCAGACACTCCTCTACCTTCCCCTACGGTGATTTCATGAATAAGGCCTTCCACATCTCTAGGACGTGGTTCCTCGATGCTACCTTCATAAGGTAATTTGCAAACCACACAAAAATCATAAAGCGTCATCTCTTTGTACTCATCATATAAGTGAAAGTCTGCCATGGGCGGTGATTTCCTAGCATGGAAGTGAAAATTTTGCACGAAAGTATTAGTGAGTAAGAGATACTGATTGCACCGGTTGAGGAGGAAGTCGGTGATGCCTACACTCCCAGCCAAATAATAGAAATCATCATAAATCCCGACCGCTTGTAAGAATGCATCACATGGCCATTTGCACGGCCAAATTTCTGCGGCACGAGGAAGATTATACTTGGGCTTTTCCTTCTCCTCATTGTCATTTTCCTTCGAACCTCAGCTCGAGGAGCCTCTCAATAATCTCTTCAACATTTTCTTCCTTTGAAAATTTCTGAAATTTTTAGTGACTCAAAATAAAAGTGAATCAAACTCAACAAGCTTGATAGCAACTACTCCTACAAGTGCCTAGAGGCTATAACATGCATCAAAACTACTTTGGACCATATAAATTTGACATCCAAGCTCAAGAACAGGGTCACCAAAGCAGCAAAAATTTGCCATAAATAAAGCACTAGAACAAAAACTAATTGGACCAGTGGAGGAGTCACATACCGAAGAACAATTCCCCAAAGCAGTTTTGTGAATGGAGCTTTGAGCAAGGAGATCGAAAATGGCAGCAAGATGAGCAAGAACATGAGTTTGAGCTATGGAGTGATTTTTTCTAGAGGAAGAGAAAGAGGATGGGTGCTGGAATAAGTGGAGGGGGGCACGTGGGGCCCACAAGGTCAGGGGCGCGCCCTCCACCCTTGTGGCCAGCTGGTGTGGCCCCCTGGTGTGTTCTTTGCACCAGAAATTCTAAAATATTTTTAAAAAATCATATCCAATTTTTAGGGCATTTGGAGAACTTTTATTTTCGGGACATTTTTTATTGCATGGATAATTCAGAAAACAGACAGAAAATACTATTTTGGCTTTATTTAATCTAATTAATAGAAAGTAATAGATGGGTATAGAGAGTTGTGCTTTCTAAATTTATCCATCTCATGCTCATCAAAAGGAATCCACTAACAAGGTTGAGCAAGTCTTATTGACAAACTTCTTCTGAATGATATGAAACCGGAGAATTTTCGAAACACTAGGTTACCTCAACGGGGATATGCATGTCCCCAGCAATAAGAATATCATATTTCTTTTTGACAGTAGGAAGAGGGAATTCAAAACCTCCAATAGCAATAGTCGAAATTTTTCCAATTGAATTGACACTATGAACTTGAGGTTGTTTCTTAGGAAAGTGTACCGTATGCTCATTACCATTAACATGAAATGTGACATTGCCTTTGTTGCAGTCAATCACAGCCCCTGCAGTATTCAAAAAGGGTCTACCAAGGATGATCGACATACTATCGTCCTCGGGAATATCAAGAATAACAAAGTCCGTTAAGATAGTAACGTTTGCAACCACCACAGGCACATCCTCACAAATACTGATGGGTATAGCAATTGATTTATCAGCCATTTACAAAGAAATTTTAGTAGGAGTCAACTTATTCAAATCAAGTCTACGATACAAAGAGAAATGCATAACACTAACACCAGCTCCAAGATCACATAAAGCAGCTCTAACATAGTTTCTTTTAATGGAGCATGGTATAGTTGGTACTCCTGGATCTCCAAGTTTCTTTGGTATTCCACCCTTAAAAGTATAATTAGAAAGCATGGTGGAAATCTCAGCTTCCGGTATCTTTCTTTTATTAGTAACAATTTCTTTCATGTACTTAGCATAAGGAAGCATTTTAAGCATATCAGTCAAACGCATATGCAAAAAGATAGGTCTAATCATTTCAGCAAAGCGCTCAAAATCCTCATCATCCTTTTTCTTGGATGGCTTAGGAGGAAAGGGCATGGGTTTCTGAACCCATGGTTCTCTTTCTTTACCATGTTTCCTAGCAACAAAGTCTCTCTTATCATAGTGTTGATTCTTTGATTGTGGGTTATCAAGATCAACAGCAGGTTCAATCTCTACATCATTATCATTAGTAGGTTGAGCATCAACATGAACATCATCATTAACATTAGTACTAGGTTTATGTTCATTACCAGATTGTGTCTCAGCATCAGAAATAGAAATGTCATTGGGATTCTCAGGTGTGTCTATAGCAGGTTCACTAGCATGCAAAGTCCTACCAGTTTTCTTTTTATTTTTAGAACGAGGACTAGGTGCATCAGTATTAGTTCTCTGAGAATCTTGCTCAATTCTCTTAGGATGACCCTTAGGATACAAAGATTCCTGGGTCATTTTACCACCTCTGGTCATAACCCTAACAACATTATAATTATTCTTACTATTCAACTCATTAAGCAAATCATCCTGAGCTTTAAGTACTTGTTCTACTTGAGTTGTAACCATGAAATTATGTTTAGTAATAAGCTTAAGATCACTAACAGTACTATTCATATAATTACTCGGGTGATCAAGCATGTAAGCATTACGTTTCAATTGTCTACTAATATAGGCATTGAAGTTTTCTTGTTTAAAAATAAAATTATCAAACTCATCCAAGCATTGTCTAGCAAACTTATTATGAGGAATATCATCTTCATCAAATCTACGGAGAGAGTTTACCTCTACTACCTGTGTCGGGTTATCAAGACCATGTATTTCTTCAATAGGTGGTAAATTTTTAACATCTTCAGCTTTAATACCTTTTTCTTTAATAGATTTCTTTGCCTCTTGCATATCTTCAGAGTTGTTTCAGGAAGTGTCCAATCATTTTCATTACTCAATATATTATTCAATAGCAATTCAGCTTGCTCAACAGTTCTTTCCCTGAAAACGCAACCAGCACAACTACCAGGCGGTCTCTGTAAGCATCGGTTAGTCCATTATAAAAGATATCAAGTATTTCATTTTTCTTGAGAGGATGATCAGGCAAAGAATTAAGTAATTGGAGAAGCCTCCCCCAAGCTTGTGGGAGACTCTCTTCTTCAATTTGCAAAAAATTAAATATTTCCTTTAAAGCAACTTGTTTCTTATGAGCAGGGAAATATTTTGCAGAGAAGTAGTAAATCATATCCTAGGGACTACACACACAACCAGGAGCAAGATAATTAAACCATATCTTAGCATCACCCTTTAATGAGAAAGGAAATAATTAAAGAATATAGTAATAGCGAATTTTTCCCTCATGAGCAAATAGGGTGGCTATATCATTCAATTTAGTAAGATGTGCCACAACTGTTTCAGATTCATAACCATGAAAAGGATCAGATTCAACCAAAGTAATTAACTCAGGATCGATAGAGAATTCATAGTCCTTATCAGTAACAAAGATGGGTGAAGTAGTAAAAGCAGGATCATATTTCATTCTAGCGTTCAAGGATTTTTCCTTCGGCTTAGCTAACAATGTCTTAAGATCTTCTCTATCATTGCAGGCAAAGAAGTCTCTAGCAGTTTCTTCATCCATAACATAACCCTCAGGAACAACAGGCAATTCATATCTAGGGCGAGAACCATAATCATCATTTTCAATAATATCATTGGTTTCAGTAATTTCATTCTCTCTAACCCTAGCAAGTTGTTCATTAAGAAATTCACCTAGTGGCATAGTATCATCAGGCAAGAAGTAGTATCATCCTAAGCATCATGCATAGTAGAAGTGGCATCATCAATAACATGCGACATACCGAATCAATAGCAGGTGTAGGTGTCGCAAGTTTAGTCAAAACAGAAGGAGAATCAAGTGCAGAGCTAGATGGCAGTTCCTTACCTCCCCTCGTAGTTGAGGGAAAAAAATCTTAGTTCTTTGATCTTTCAAATTCCTCATAGTGATCAAAATATATAAATCCCAATTAAATCAGAGAATAGAGCTATGCTCCCCGGCAACGGCGCTAGAAAAAGGTCTTGGTAACCCACAAGTATAGGGGATCGCAACAGTTTTTGAGGGTAGAGTATTCAACCCAAATTTATTGATTCGACAGAAGGGGAGCCAAAGAATATTCTCGAGTATTAGTAGCCGAGTCGGCAATTCAACCACACCTGAAAGACTTAATATCTGCAGCAAAGTATTTAGTAGCAAAGTAGTATGGAAGTAACGGTGGCAATAGTAACACTAGTAGTTTTATAGCAATTGTAAACAGTAGCAACGGAAAAGTAACAAAGCAAAGATCAATATGTGAAAAGCTCATAGGCAATGGATCCATGATGGATAATTATGTCGGGTGGCATTCATCATGCAAAGGTTATAACATAGGGTGACACAAAACTAGCTCCAGTTCATCAATGTAATGTAGGCATGTATTCTGAATATAGTCATACGTGTTTATGGAAAAGAACTTGTATGGCATCTTTGTCCTACCCTCCCGTGGCAGCAGGGTCCTATTGGAAACTAAGGGATATTAAGGCCTCATTTTAATAGAGTACCAGACCAAAGCATTATCACTTAGTGAATGCATGAACTCCTCAAACTACGGTCATCACCGGGAGTGGTCACGACTATTGTCACTCCGGGGTTGCCGGATCATCACACGTAGTAGGTGACTATAACTTGCAATATAGGATCAAGAACACAAATATATTCATGAAAACATAATAGGTTCAGATCTGAAATCATGGCACTCAGGCCCTAGTGACAAGCATTAAGCACAGGAAAGTCATAGCAACATCAATCTTCGAACATAGTGGATACTAGGGATCAAACCCTAACAAAACTAACTCGCTTACATGGTAAATCTCATCAAACCCATCACGGTCTAGCAAGCCTATGATGGAATTACTCACTAATACTGGTGAGCATCATGGAATTGGTGATGGAGGATGGTTGATGAGAACGATGGCGACGGATTCCCCTCTCCGGAGCCCCGAACGGACTCCAGATCTGCCCTCCCAAGGAAGAACATGGCTTGGCGGCAGCTCCCTATCGTAAAACGCGATGAATCCTTCTCTCTGATTTTTTTCTCCCCGGAAGTGAATATATGGAGTTGGAGTTGAGGTCGGTGGAGGTCCAGGGGGCCCACAATGTCGGAGGGCACGCCCAGGGGGGTGGGCGCGCCCCCCACCCTTGTGGCTAGGGTGTGGGCCCCCTGGTACTGATTCTTTTGCCAATATTTTCTATTAATTCCAAAAATAATCTCTGTTGATTTTCAGGTCATTCCGAGAACTTTTTATTCTGCACAAAAATAACACCATGGCAATTCTGCTGAAAACAACGTCAGTCTGGTTTAGTTTCATTCAAATCATGCAAGTTAGAGTCCAAAACAAGGTCAAAAGAGTTTGGAAAAGTGGATATGTTGGAGACGTGTCACAGTTCATATCCAATCTAGGTGTAATACCTAGTGCATCGGGTCCAATGAAAATCTATTGTGACAATACTGGAGCAATTGCCTTAGCAAAGGAATCCAGATTTCACAAGAGAACCAAACACATCAAGAGACGCTTCAACTCCATCTGTGATCAAGTCAAGGAGGGAGACATAGAGATTTGCAAAATACATACAGATCTGAATGTGGCAGACCCGTTGACTAAGCCTCTTCCACGAGCAAAACATGATTAGCACCAAGACTCCATGGGTGTTAGAATCATTACAATGTAATCTAGATTATTGACTCTAGTGCAAGTGGAAGACTGAAGGAAATATGCCCTAGAGGCAATAATAAAGTTGTTATTTATATTTCCTTATATCATGATAAATGTTTATTATTCATGCTAGAATTGCATTAACCGGAAACTTGATACATGTGTGAATACATAGACAAAGCAGAGTGTCCCTCGTATGACTCTACTTGACTAGCTCGTTAATAAAAGATGGTTAAGTTTCCTGACCATAGACATGAAGGAAATATGCCCTAGAGGCAATAATAAAGTTGTTATTTATAATTCCTTATATCATGATAAATGTTTATTATTCATGCTAGAATTGTATTAACCGGAAACTTGATACATGTGTGAATACATAGACAAAACAAAGTGTCCCTAGTATGCCTCTACTAGACTAGCTCATTAATCAAAGATGCTTAAGTTTCCTGACCATAGACATGTGTTGTCATTTAATGAGCAGGATCACATCACTAGGAGAATGATGTGATGGGCAAGACCCATCCGTTAGCTTGGCATAAATGATTGTTTAGTTTTATTGCTATTGCTTTCATCATGACTTATGCATGTTCCTCTGACTATGAGATTATGCAACTCCCGAATACTGGAGGAACACCTTGTGTGCTATCGAACGTCACTACGTAACTGGGTGATTATAAAGATGCTCTACAGGTGTCTCCAAAGGTGTTTGTTGGGTTGGCATAGATCGAGATTAGGATTTGTCACTCTGTGCATCAGAGAGGTATCTCTGGGCCCACTCGGTAATGCTCATCACTATAAGCCTTGCAAGAAATGTGACTAATGAGTTAGTTGCGGGATGATGCATTACGGAATGAGTAAAGAGACTTGCCGGTAACGAGATTGAACTAGGTATGATGATACCGACGATCGAATCTCGGGCAAGTAACATACCGATGACAAAAGGAATGACGTATGTTGTTATGCGGTTTGACCGATAAAGATCTTTGTAGAATATGTAGGATCCAATATGAGCATCCAGGTTCCGCTATTGGTTATTGACAGGAGATGTGTCTCGGTCATGTCTACATAGTTCTCGAACCCGTAGGGTCCGCACGCTTAACGTTCGATGACAATTTGTATTATGAGTTATGTGATTTGATGAACCGAAGTTTTTTCGGAGTCCCGGATGAGATCATGGATATGACGAGGAGTCTCAAAATGGTCGAGAGGTAAATATTCATATATTGGAAGGTTGCATTTGGACATCGGAATGGTTCCGAGTGGTTCGGGCATTTTTTCGGAGTACCGGGAGGTTACTGGAACCCCCAGGAGAAGTTATGGGCCTTATGGGCTATAAGAGGGAAGCACACCGGCCCACAAGAGGCTGGTGCACCCCCCTTGGGCAGGAGGCTGATTAGGACTAGGAGAATGGGGCCGGCCCCCCTTTCCTCTCCTTCTCCCTTCCCCCTTTCCTACTCCGTGTGGGAGGTGGAATCCTACTAGGACTAGGGAGTCCTAGTAGGACTCCACACCTTGGCATGCCCCCTAGGGCCGGATGCCTCTCCCTCTCCCTCCTTTATATACGGAGGCAGGGGCACCCCTAGAACACACAAGTTGATCTTTTAGCCATGTGCGGTGCCCCCCCTCCACAGTTACACACCTCGGTCATATCGTTGTAGTGCTTAGGCGAAGCCCTGCATCGATAACTTCATCATGACTATCACCATGCCATTGTGCCAAAGGAACTCTCCCTTGGCCTCAGCTGGATCAACAGTACGAGGGACATCACCAAGATGAACGTGTTCTGATCGCAGAGGTGTCGTGCGTTCGGTACTTGGATCGGTTGGATCGTGAAGACGTTCGACTACATCAACCGCGTTACTAAACGCTTCCATTTTCGGTCTACAAGGGTATGTAGACACACTCCCCCTCTTGTTGTTATGCATCTCCTAGATAGATCTTGCGTGATTGTAGGTAATTTTTTTGAAATACTATGTTCCCCAACAGTGGCATCCGAGCCAGGTCTATGTGTAGATGTTATATGCACGAGTAGAACACAAAGAGTTATGGGCGATAATAGTCATACTGCTTACGAGCATGTCATACTTTGATTCAGCGGTATTGTTGGATGAAGTGGCCCAGACCGACATTACATGACAGCGTTCATGAGACTGGTTGTATCGTCGTGCTTTGCACACAGGTGGCTAGTGGGTGTCTATTTCTCCAGCTTTAGTTGAATTGAGTTTTACTATGCCCGGTCCTTGTTGAAGGTTAAAATAGCACACTTGACGAAAAATCGTTGTGGTTTTGATGCGTAGGTAAAAACGGTTCTTGCTAGAAGCCCGTAGCAGCCACGTAAAACTTGCAACAATGAAGTAGAGGATGTCTAACTTGTTTTTGCAGGGCAAGTTGTGATGTGATATGGTCAAGACATGATGAGATATAAATTGTTGTATGAGATGATCATGTTTTGTTGAAGTTATCGGCAACTGGCAGGAGCCTTATGGTTGTCTCTTTATTGCATAAGATGCAAGCGCCATATAATTGCTTTACTTTATCGCTATGCGATAGCAATAGTTGCGAAAGCAATAGTTGGCGAGACGAACATGTGATGACACTTTGATAAAGATCAAGATGATGGAGATCATGGTGTCATGCCGGTGATGATGGAGATCATGACGGTACTTTGGAGATGGAGATCAAAGGCACAAGATGATGATGGCCATATCATGTCACATATTTTGATTGCATGTGATTTTTATCTTTTATGTGTCTTATTTTGATTAGTGCGACGGTAGCATTATGAGATGATCCCTCACTACAATTTCAAGGTATAAGTGTTCTCCCTGAGTGTGCACTGTTGCGACAGTTCTTCGTACTGAGACACCACATGATGATCGGGTGTGATAAGCTCTACGTTCACATACAATGGTGTAAGCCAGTTTTGCACATGCAGAATACTCAGGTTAAACTTGACGAGCCTAGCATATGCACATATGGCCTTGGAACACTGAGACCGAAAGGTCGAGCGTGAATCATATAGTAGATATGATCAACATAAAGATGTTCACCATTGAAAACTTCTGCATCTCACGTGATGATCGGACATGGTTTAGTTGATATGGATCACGGGATCATTTAGATGACTACAGGGATGTCTATCTAAGTGGGAGTTCAAGTAATATGGTTAATTGAACTTTAATTTATCATGAACTTAGTACCTAATAGTATTTTGCATGTCTATGTTGTTGTAGATAAATGGCCCGTGCTACTGTTCCTTTGAATTTTAATGCATTCCTAGAGAAAAATAAGTTGAAAGATGATACTAGCAATGATGTGGACTGGGTCCATGATCTGAGGATTATCCTCATTGCTGCACAGAAGAATTATGTCCTTTATGCACCGCTAGGTGATGGACCTATTGTAGGAGCAGATGCAGACATTATGAATGTTTGGCAAGCTCGGTATGATGAGTACTTGATAGTTTAGTGCAACATGCTTTATGGCTTAGAACCGGGACTTCAAAAACTTTTTGAATGCCACGGAGCATATAAAATGTTCCAAGAGCTAAAAATGGTATTTCAGACTCATGCCCGGGTCGAGAGGTATGAGGCCTCTAACAAGTATTTTTCCTACAAGATGGAGGAGAATATCTCAACTAGTGAGCATGTGCTCAGAATGTCTGAGTACTACAATTGCTTGAATCAAGTGGGAGTTAATCTTCCAGATAAGATAGTGATTGACAGAGTTCTCTAGTCACTATCACCAAGTTACTGGAACTTCGTGATGAACTATAATATGCAAGGGATGACGAAAACGATTCCCGAGCTCTTCACGATGCTGAAATCAGCGAAGGTAGAAATCAAGAAAAGCATCAAGTGTTGATGGTTGACAAGACCACTAGTTTCAAGTAAAAGGGTAAGGGAAAGAAAGGGAACTTCAAGAAGAATGGCAAGCAAGTTGCCACTCCCATGAAGAAGCCCAAAAGCTAGACCCAAGCCTGAAACTAAGTGCTTCTACTGCAAAAGAAATGGTCACTGGAAGCGGAACTTCCAGAAATACTTGGCGGATAAGAAGGATGGCAAAGTGAACAAAAGTATATAAGATATACATGTTATTGATGTGTACTTTACTAGTGTTCGTAGTAACCCCTGGGTATTTGATACTGGTTCAGTTGCTATGATTAGTAACTCAAAACCGGAATTACAAAATGAACAGAGACTAGTTGAGGGCGAGGTGACGATGTGTGTTGAAAGTGATTCCAAGGTTGATAAGATCACCATCACACACTCCCTTTACATTCAGGATTATTGTTGAACCTGAAATAAATGTTATTTGGTGTTTGCGTTAAGCATAATATGATTGGATCATGTTTATTGCAATACGTGTATTCATTTAAGTCAGAGAATAATTGTTGTTCTATTTACATGAATAAAACCTTCTATGGTCATACACCCAATGTGAATGGCTTATTGAATCTCGATCGTGGTGATATACATATTCATAATATTGATGCCAAAAGATGCAAAGTTGATAATGATAGTGCAACATATTTGTGGCACTGTCGTTTAGGTCATATTGGTGAAAAGCGCATGAAGAAACTCCATGCCGATGGGCTTTTGGAATCACTTGATTATGAATCACTTGATGCTTGCGAACCATGCCTCGTAGGAAAGATGACTAAGACTCCATTCTCTAGAACAATGGAGCAAGCAACTGACTTATTGGAAACAATACATACTAATGTATGCGGTCCGATGAGTGTTGAGGCTCGCGGCGGGTATCGTTATTTTCTGACCTTCACAAATGATTTGAGCAAATATGGGTATATCTACTTAATGAAACATAAGTCTGAAACATTTGAAAAAGTTCAAAGAATATTCAGAGTGAAGTGGAAAATCATTGTAATAAGAAAATAAATTTTCTACGATCTGATCGTGGAGGCGAATATTTGAGTTACGAGTTTGGCCTTCATTTGAAACAATGTGGAATAGTTTCGCAAGTCACGCCACCTGGAACACCACATCATAATGGTGTGTCCGAATGTCGTAACCGTACTTTATAAGATATGGTGCGACCTATGATGTCTCTTACCGATTTACCACTATTGTTTTGGGGTTATGCATTAGAGACAGCTGCATTCACGTTAAATAGGGCATTGTCTAAATCCGTTGAGACGACACCGTATGAACTATGGTTTGACAAGAAACCAAAGTTGTCGTTTCTTAAAGTTTGGGGTTGTGATGCTTATGTGAAAAAGTTTCAAACTGATAAGCTTGAGCCAAAATTGGAGAAGTACGTCTTCATAGGATACCCAAAAGAAACTGTTGGGTACACCTTCTATCATAGATCCGAAGGCAAGATTTTTTTTGCTTAGAATGGATCCTTTCTAGAGAAGGAGTTTCTCTTGAAGGAAGTGAGTGGGAGGAAAGTAGAACTTGATGAGGTAATTGTACCTTCTCCCGAATTGGAAAGTATTTCATCACAGAAATCAGTTCCAGTGATTCCTACGCCAATTAGGGAGGAAGCTAATGATGATGATCATGAAACTTTAGATCAAGTTACTACCGAACCTCGTAGGTCAACCAGAGTACAATCCGCATCAGAGTGGTACGGTAATCCTGTTCTGGAAGTCATGTTACTAGACCATGATGAACCTGCGAACTATGAGGAAGCAATGATGAGCCCAGATTCTGATAGATGGCTTGAGGCCATGAAATCAGAGATAGAATCCATGTATGAGAACAAAGTGTGGACTTTGGTGGACTTTCCCGATGATCGGCAAGCCATTGAGCATAAATGGATCATCAAGGGGAAGACGGACGCTGATAGTAGTGTTACTATCTACAAAGCTCAAATTGTCGCAAAAAGTTTTCGACAAATTCAAGGTGTTGACTACGATAAGATTTTCTCACTCGTATCGATGCTTAAAGTCTATCTGAATCATGTTAGCAATTGCCACATTTTATGAAATCTGGCAAATGGATATCAAAACTGCATTCCTTAATGGATTGATTAAAGAAGAGTTGTATATGATACAACAAGAAGGTTTTGTCAATCCTAACCGTACTAACAAAGTGTGCAAGCTCCAGCGATCCATCTATGGACTTGTGCAAGCATCTCGGAGTTGGAATATATGCTTTGATGAGTTGATCAAAGCAAATAGTTTTATACAGACTTGTGGTGAAACCTGTATGTACAAGAAAGTGAGTGGGAGCACTACAGCCTTTCTGATAAGTCTATGTGAATGACATATTGTTGATCATAAATGATATAGAATTTTCTGGAAAACATAAAGGAGTGTTTGAAAGGAGTTTTTCAAAGAAAGACCTCGGTAAAGCTACTTACATATCGGGCATCAAGATCTATAAAGATAGATCAAGACGCTTGATCTGACTTTCGATGAGGACATACCATGATAAGATTTTGAAGGAGTTCAAAATGGTTCAGTCAAAGAAGGAGTTCTTGCCTAAGTTGTAAGGTGTGAAGTTGAGTAAGACTCAAAACCCAACCATAGCAGAAGATAGAGAGAGAATGAAAGTCATTCCCTATCCCTCAGTCATAGGTTCTATAAAATATGCTATGATGTGTAGCAGACCTATTGTGTACCTCACCATGAGTTTGCCAAGAGGGTACAATAGTGATCTAGGAGTGGATCACTGGACAACGGTCAAAATTATCCTTAGTGGAATAAGGACATGTTTCTCGGTTATGGAGGTAACAAAAAGTTCATCGTAAAGGGTTACGTCGATGCAAGCTTTTACACCGATCTGGATGACTCTAAGTCTCAATTTGGATACATATCGAAAGTGGGAGCAATTAGCTAGAGCATTGTAGACATAGAAGTTTTGCAAAATACATATGGCTCTGAATGTGACAGACCCATTGACTAAGCTTCTCTCACAAGCAAAACATGATCACATCTTAGTACTCTTTGGGTGTTAATCACATAGCAATGTGAACTACATTATTGACTCTAGTAAAACCCTTTGGGTATTAGTCACATGGCGATGTGAACTAATCACATGGTGATGTGAACTATTGGTGTTAAAACACATGGAGATGTGAACTAGATTATTGACTCTAGTGCAGGTGGGAGACTGATACGTCTCCAACGTATCTATAATTTTTGATTGTTCCATGCTATTATATTATCTGTTTTGGATGTTAATGGGCTTATTTATACACTTCTATATTATTTTTGGGACTAACCTACTAACCCAAGGCCCAGTGCAAATTGCTGTTTTTTGCCTATTTCAGTGTTTCGCACAAAAGGAATATCAAATGGAATCCAAACGGAATGAAACCTTCGGGAGAGTTATTTTTGTAACAAACGTGATACAGAGGACTTGGAGTGGACGTCAAGAAATCAACGAGGAGGCCATGAGGCAGGGGGCGCGCCTATCCCCCTGGGCGTGCCCTCCACCCTCGCGGGCCCCTCATGGCTCCACCGACCTACTTCTTCCTCCTATATATATCCATATACCCCGAAAACATCCAAGAGCACCAAGAAACCCTATTTCCACTGCCGCAACCTTCTGTACCCAAGAGATCCCATCTCGGGGCCTTTTCTGGAGCTCCGCCGGAGGGGGAATCAATCACGGAGGGCTTCTACATCAACACCATAGCTTCTCCGATGATGTGTGAGTAGTTTGCTTCAGACCTTCGGGTCCATAGTTATTAGCTAGATGGCTTCTTCTCTCTCTTTGGATCTCAATACAATGTTCTCCTCGATCTTCTTGGAGATCTATTTGATGTAACTCTTTTTGCGGTGTGTTTGTCGAGATCCGATGAATTGTGGTTTATGATCAAGTTTATCTATGAACAATATTTGATTCTTCTCTGAAATCTTTTATGTATGATTGATTATCTTTGCAAGTCTCTTCGAATTATCAGTTTGGTTTGGCCTACTAGATTGATCTTTCTTGCAATGGGAGAAGTGCTTAGCTTTGGGTTCAATCTTGCGGTGTCCTTTCCCAGTGACAGCAGGGGCAGCAAGGCACATATTGTATTGTTGCCATCGAGGATAAAAAGATGGGGTTTATATCATATTGCTTGAGTTTATCCCTCTATATCATGTCATCTTGCCTAATGCGTTACTCTGTTCTTATGAACTTAATACTCTAGATGCATGCTGGATAGCGGTCGATGTGTGGAGTAATAGTAGTAGATGCAGAATCATTTCGGTCTACTTGTCGCGGACGTGATGCCTATATACATGATCATCCCTAGATATTCTCATAATTATGCACTTTTCTATCAATTGCTGGATAGTAATTTGTTCACCCACCGTAATACTTATGCTATCTTGAGAGAAGCCACTAGTGAAACCTATGGCCCCCGGGTCTATTTTCCATCATATAAGTTTCCAATCTATTTTACTTTGCAATATTTACTTCCAATCTATATCATAAAAATACCAAAAATATTTATCTTATTATTATTATCTCTAGCAGATCTCACTCTCGTAAGTGACTGTTAAGGGCTTGACAACCCCTTTATCACGTTGGTTGCAAGGTTCTTATTTCTTTGTGTATGTACGAGGGACTTGCGTGTAGTCTCCTACTGGATTGATACCTTGGTTCTCAAAAACTGAGGGAAATACTTACGCTACTTTGTTGCATCACCCTTTCCTCTTCAAGGGAAAATTAACGAAGTGCTCAAGAGGTAGCAAAGACTGAAGGAAATATGCCCTAGAGGCAATAATAAAGTTGTTATTTATATTTCCTTATATCATGATAAATGTTTATTATTCATGCTAGAATTGTATTAACTGGGAACTTAATACATGTGTGAATACATAGACAAAAAAAAGTGTCCCTAGTATGCCTCTACTAGACTAGATCCTTAATCAAAGATGGTTAAGTTTCCTGACCATAGACATGTGTTGTCATTTGATGAACGGGATCACATCATTAGGAGAATGATGTGATGGACAAGATCCATCCATTAGCTTAGCATAAATGATCGTTTAGTTTTGTTGCTATTGCTTTCATCATGACTTATACATGTTCCTCTGACTATGAGATTATGCAACTCCCGAATACTGGAGGAACACCTAATGTGCTATCAAACATCACAACATAACTGGGTGATTATAAATATGCTCTACAGGTGTCTCCAAAGGTGTCTGTTGGGTTGGAATAGATCGAGGTTAGGATTTTTCACTCTGTGTATCGGAGAGGTATCTCTGGGCCCTCTCGGTAATGCTCATCACTATAAGCCTTGCAAGCAATGTGACTAATGAGTTGGTTATGGGATGATGCATTACGGAACGAGTAAAGAGACTTGCTGGTAACGAGATTGAACTAGGTATGATGATACCGACGATCGACTCTCGGGCAAGTAACATACCGATGACAAAGGGAATGACGTATGTTGTTATGCGGTTTGACCGATAAAGATCTTCGTAGAATATGTAGGAGCCAATATGAGCATCTAGGTTCCGCTATCGGTTATTGACCGGAGATGTGTCTCGGTCATGTCTACATAGTTCTTGAACCCGTAGGGTCCACACGCTTAATGTTCGATGACGATTTGTATTATGAGTTATGTGCTTTGATGAACCGAAGTTTGTTCGGAGTCCTGGATGAGATCATAGACATGACGAGGAGTCTCAAAATGGTCAAGAGGTAAAGATTCATATATTGGAAGGTTGCATTTGGACATCGAAATGGTTCCGGGAGGTTCGGTCATTTTTCCGGAGTACTGGGAGGTTACCGGAACCCCCCGGAGAAGTTATGGGCCTTATGGGCCATAACAGGGAAGCACACCAGCCCATAAGAGGCTGGTGCGCCCCCCTTGGGCAGGGGTGCCATGCGTTCGGTACTTGGATCAGTTGGATCATGAAGACGTTCGACTACATCAACCGCGTTACTAAATGCTTCCGTTTTCGGTCTATGAGGGTACGTAGACACACTCCCCCTCTTGTTGCTATGCATCTCCTAGATAGATCTTGCGTGATCGTAGGTAAATTTTTTGAAATACTGCATTCCCCAACAAGACATGTGTTGTCATTTGATGAACGGGATTACATCATTAGGAGAATGATGTGATGGACAAGACCCATTCGTTAGCTTAGCATAATGATCATTAAGTTTTATTGCTATTGCTTTCTTCATGACTTATACATATTCCTTTAACTATGAGATTATGCAACTCCCGAATACCGAAGGAATACCTTGTGTGCTATCAAACGTCAAAACTTAAATGGGTGATTATAAAGATGCTCTACAGCTATCTCCGAAGGTGTTTGTTAGGTTGGCATAGATCGAGATTAGGATTTGTCTCTCTGAGTATCGGAGAGGTATCTCTGGGCCCTCTCGGTAATGCACATCATAATAAGCCTTGCAAGCAATGTGACTAATGAGTTAGTTGCGGGATGATGCATTACAGAACGTGTAAAGAGACTTGCCAGTAACGAGATTGAACTAGGTATGAAGATACCAACGATCGAATCTCGGGCAAGTAACATACCGATGACAAAGGGAATAACGTATATTGTCATCACGGTACGACCGATAAAGATCTTTGTAGAATATGTGGGAACCAATATGAACATCCAGGTTCCGCTGTTGGTTATTGATCGCAGAGGTGTCTCGGTCATGTATACATAGTTCTCAAAACCGTAGAGTCCGCACGCTTAACGTTCGATGACGATTTTGTATTCTATGAGTTATGTGTTTTGGTGACCGAATGTTGTTCGGAGTCTTGGATGAGATCACGGACATGACGAGGAGTCTCGAAATGGTTGAGAGGTAAAGATTCATATATTAGACGATGATACTCGGACACCAGAATGGTTCCGAAGTGTTTCGGGTTTTTATCGGAGTACCGGGGGGTTACTGGAACCCCTAGGGGAAAGATATGGGCCATATGGGCCATAGAGGGGAGGGGAGGCAGCCCATAAGGGGTTTCCCCCCATGGGGAGTCCGAATTGGACAAGGGAGGGAGCGCGGCCCCTATCCTTCTCGTCCTCCTACTCCTTCCCCCTTTCCCTTCCGATAAAAGGAAAGGGGGGAATTGGACTAGGGGTCCAAGTGGGACTCCTCCCACTTGGCGCGCCCTAGGCTAGCCTCCTCCCCCTCTCCCTCCTTTATATACGGGGGCAGGAGGCACCTCTAAGCACATCAATTGTTTCTTAGCCGTGTGCAGTGCCCACCTGCACCGTTTACTCCTCCGGTCATATTGTTGTAGTGCATAGGCGAAGCCCTGCACGGATCACATCACCGTCACCGTCACCACGCCATCATGCTGACGAAACTCTCCCTCGACACTTTGCTGGATCAAGAGTTCGAGGGACATCATCAAGCTGAACGTGTGCTGAACTCGGAGGTGCCATACGTTCGGTACTTGATCGGTTGAATCAAGAAGACATTCGACTACATCAACCGCGTTAAACTAACACTTCTGCTTTCATTCTACGAGGGTACATGGACACACTCTCCCCCTCTTGTTGCTATGCATCTCCTAGATAGATCTTGCATGTTCGTAGGATTTTTTTGAAATTGCATGCTACATTCCCCAACACAAGTGTGTCCAGCAAGGGAAAAGACTGAAAACACAAAACAAAACAAGCAAAGACTCATATCATACAAGACGCTCCAAGAAAAACTCATGGTATGTGACAAATAAAAATATAGCTTCGAGTAAAATACCAATGGTCGTTAGAAGAAAGAGGGGACTCCACTTGGGGCATCCCCAAGCTTAGCTGCTTGCTTATCTTTGGCTAATAGCTTGGGGTGCCATGGGCATCCCCAATCTTAGGCTCTTCTTACTCCTTATTCCTTCATCCATCGTAAGATAACCCAAAACTTGAAAACTTCAATCACACAAAACTCAACAAAACCTTCGTGAGATCCGTTAGTATAAGAAAACAAATCACTACTATAAGTGCTGTTGCAAACCAATTAATATTTTATTCTTGCGTTATATCTATTATATTCCAACTTTTCTATGGCAAAAACTCTTCAAAGAAAACCATAGAATCATCAAAACAAGCACACAACGCAAAGAAAACAGAATCTGTCAAAAATAGAACAGTCTGTAGAAATCTGGGTATTTCGAATACTTTTGTAACTCCAAAAATCCTGAAAACTTAGGACGACCTGTCAATTTGTATATTAATCTTCTACAAAAAGAATTGGTATTTTATCACGCTCTGGTTAAAATTGAGAATTGTTTTTGTGAGCACAAAAGTTTCTGTTTTTCAGCAAGATCAAACAACTATCACCCAAGAATATCCTAAAGGGTTTACTTGGCACAAACACTAATTAAAATACAAAAAACACAATCATAACAATATCATAATTGTGCAAACACTCAAGAACAGAAAGCAAAAAGCAAAAATAAATTTTATTCATTGGGTTGCCTCCCAACAAGCGCTATCGTTTTACGCCCTTAGCTAGGCATAAAGCAAAGGATCTAAGTTTTGTCATCTTTGTTTTGAGATCCATAAGATGCCCTCATGATTGATTCATATGATGGCCTAATTCTTGTTCTAGGGAAGTTTTCCATACCCTTCCTTAGTGGAAATTGGAACTTAATATTGCCTTCTTTCATATCAATCACGACACCAATTGTGCGTAAAAACGATCTACCAAGAATAATTGGGCAAGAAGGATTGCAATCAATATCACGAACAATAATATTTGTGACGCCCCCGATTCAATCGTACACTAATCATACACGCAAACGTGTACGATCAAGATCAGGGACTCACAGGAAGATATTACAACACAACTCTACAAATAAAATAAGTCATACAAGCATCATATTACAAGCCAGGGGCCTCGAGGGCTCGAATACAAGAGCTCGATCATAGACGAGTCAGCGGAAGCAACAATTCTGAGTACAGACATAAGTAAACAAGTTTTCCTTAAGAAGTCTAGCACAAACTGGGATACAGATCGAAAGAGGCGGAGGCCTCCTGCCTGGGATCCTCCTAAACTACTCCTGGTCGTCGTCAGCGGGCTGCACGTAGTAGTAGGCACCTCCCGAGTAGTAGTAGTCGTCATCGACAGTGGCGTCTGGCTCCTGGGATCTATCGTCTGGTCACAGCAATCGGGTATAGGAAGGGGGAAAAGAGGGAGCAAAGCAACCGTGAGTACTCATCCAAAGTACTCGCAAGCAAGGAGCTACACTACATATGTATGCATTGGTATCAAAAGGAATGAGGGTATCATATGTGGACTAAACTGCAGAATGCCGGAATAAGAGGGGGAAAGCTAGTCCTATCGAAGACTACGCTCCTGGCCACCTCCATCTTGCAGCATGTAAAAGAGAGTAGATGGTAAATTCACCAAGTAGCATCGTGTAGCATAATCCTACCCGATGATCCTCCCCTCGTCGCCCTGTGAGAGAGCGATCACCGGTTGTATCTGGCACTTGGAAGGGTGTGTTTATTTAAGTAACCGGTTCTAGTTGTCATAAGGTCAAGGTACAACTCCAAGTCGTCCTGTTACCGAAGGTCACGGCTATTCGAATAGATTAACTCCCCTGTAGGGGTGCACCACATTTCCCAACACGCTCGATCCCCTTTGTCCGGACACACTTTTCTGGGTCATGCTCGGCCTCAGAAGATCAACACGTCACAGACCTACCTAAGCACAACAGAGAGGTTAGCACGCCCGTTTAAATCCTATGGCGCAGGGGTCTGGGCCCATCGCCCATTGCACACCTGCACGTTGCGTACGCGGCCAGAAGCAGACCTAGTCCCCTTAATACAAGCGCGAGCTTACGGTCCAATGCGGCGCACGCCGCTCAGTCACTGACGTCACGAAGGCTTCGACTGATACCACGACGTCGAGTGCCCATAACTGTTCCCGCATAGTTGGTTAGTGCATATACGCCAGTGGCCAGACTCAGATCAAATACCAAGATCTCGTTAAGCGTGTTATTTTGAAATAACCGCAGACGCCGACCAGGGCTAGGCCCACCTCTCTCCTAGGTGGCCTCAACCTACCCTGTCGCTCTGCCACAAAGATCCACTCAGAGGGCTGTCGGGACAAACGTCCTTTCAGACCCAATCCATGAATCACTCGCGGGTACTCTTCGAGTTGATCCGTCTTTAGTCACCACACGTATCATATATTAGGTATACGTATATACCCGTGATCACCTCCCGAGTGATCACGGCCCGATAGTATAGCATGGCAGACTGACAAGAATGTAGGGCCACTGATGATAAACTAGCATCCTATACCAAGCATTTAGGATTGCAGGTAAGGTATCAACAGCTATAGCAACAATGATAGGCTATGCATCAGAATAGGATTAACGGAAAGCAGTAACATGCTACACTACTCTAATGCAAGCAGTATAGAGAAGAGTAGGCGATATCTGGTGATCAAGGGGGGGGGCTTGCCTGGTTGCTCTGGCAAGAGAGACGGGTCGTCAACACCGTAGTCGTACTGGGTAGCAGCCGCGTCGGTCTTGGTGTCTAGCGAGAGAAGAAGGGGAAGAAACAATAAATAGCAAGCAAACAGATGCATAGCAATGCATGACATGACAAGTATCGGTGCTAGGGGTGCCCTAATGTGGTATGAGGTGGTACCGGTGAAAGGGGGAAACGTCCGGGAAAATATCCCCGGTGTTTCGCGTTTTCGGACAGATGAACTAGAGGGGGAAAGTTGCGTGTTTGCTATGCTAGGGATGCGTGGCGGACGAATGGGCTGTGTATCCGGGTTCGTCTCATCGTTCTGAGCAACTTTCATGTAAAAAGTTTTTCCATCCGAGCTACGATTTATTTTATATTAATTTTTAAAAGGTTTAAATCATTTTTAGGATTTATTTAATTATTTAAATCAACATTATCCAGAATAGTGTTTGCTGACATCATCATGACGTCAGCAGTCAATAGGGCGTTGACTGGTCAACCTGACGTGTGGGTCCCACATGTCATTTACTGTTTAGTTAATAAACATTAGTTAATTAGGTTAATTAATCATAATTAGTTAATTTAATCAGAATTGATTAAGTTAATTAGTTATTTATTTATTTATTTTTATTTATATTTACTTATATTTTTTTAAACTCCTTTTTTTAAATTTCGTTCATAGGGGGTGGGCCCCGTTTGTCTGTGACCAAGAGGGGCTAGCGGGTGCTGGGCTTCTGGCGCAGCCCGAACGGGAGCGCCGGCGAGGATGGCAAGCCGCGGCGCGGGCGAGGCCGGGCGCTGGGGGTCGGCGTCGGCGGCTGTGGCCACGGCCGCGGCCTCTGTTGGTCCAGCAACAGCAAGGGTCGGCGAGCGGAGCGAGCATGGGATGCCGGGAAGGCGCGGCCGGTGCGGCAGTGGGGCGACCGGAAGCAGCAGCTGGGGGCGGGAGCCACGGGGAAGCAGGCAGGCGGGAGCCGCGTAGCAGCGGTAGCGCAAGCAGCAGGCAAGGGAGGCGAGGCCAAGCGCCGACGCGAAGGGCGGCGCGCGGGCGCCTTGGGGGGCTGAGGGCGGCGACGAAAGCGGCAGCGGGCGCAGGGCGGCTGCGGAGCGCGAGCAGCGCGAGGGCGGAGGCGCGCGGAGTGAGGGCCGGTGCGGGGGCCGCGTTGAGCGCGGGCGCCGGCGTGAGGAGGCGACCGGCCGCGCATGCGAGCAACGGCGGGCGAGCGAGGCGCGGGCAGCGCACGCTGAGCGCGCGCGTCGATGCGGGCAGGCGCGTCCAGGGGCAGGGGACGAGGCCGGCGCACGGCACGCGTGCGGTTGCAGCCGTGGCGACGCACGGGTGCGCGTGGAGGAGTGCGTCGGGGCGAGGGAGAGAGAGGAGGGAGGGGCGCGTGCTCACGGCGGGGCGCAGGGAACGAGGCAGTGGTGCTTGGGGGAGGTTGGGGACGATGCGGCGGAGCGGGAGGCAGGCCGGTGAGGGGGGGTCCGGTGAGGCGACGTGGACTCTGGGCGGCGGCGGCGTTCGGCGGCGGCGAGCGGCCTCCTCCTCTCGATCCAATCGAGAGAGAGGGGGAAGATATTTCGGGGGGTGGGGGTGTGTCGGCGGTGGACCGGTGGAGTGGGGAGGGGGTTAAGGAGAGGAGATGGGCCGGCCAGGTGGGTTGGCCCAATGGCCAACTAGGCCAGAGGCAGGGGGGTTCTCTTTTCCTTTTTTGTTAGTTTTGTCTTTTCCCTTTTTCTTTTTATTTATTTTCTTTTCTGTTTTAATTCATTTTAAAATACTTAGGCATTTTATAAAAATGTGTTTATTACCACATAATTACATATGCAAAATATGGCATCGCCCGAATATTTTTGTTTTAATTTTTGAAAACTTTTATTATTTAACTTTATTTTAAATTTGAATTTGAATCGGTTTTGAACTAACCCGAGATTAACTACAGTGGCAAGGGTGACGTGGCATCGTTAACGTGGGATTACTGTAACATGATTATCCGGGCGTTACAATATCTATGGGCACATAATTCCTATTTGCAAGAATAAGAACATCATTAATTCTTCCCATAGGCTTTTTAATAGTAGAATCCACTAAGTGCAAATTTAAAGGACATTCTTAAATATCATTAAGACCAAGCACATCACATAAATATTTCGGAATTGTAGAAACACCAGCACCCAAGTCACACAAAGCAAAACACTCATAATTTTTAATCTTGACTTTGATAGTAGGTTCCCATTTATCATGTAATTTTCTAGGAATTGAAACTTCTAATTCCAATTTTTCTTCTAAAGCTTTCATCATAGCATCAACAATATCCTTAGTAAAAGCTTTATTTTGTTCATAAGCATGGGGTGAATTTATCATGGATTGCAACAAAGAAATACAATCAATCAAAGAGCAACTATCATAATTAAAGTCTTTGTAATCCAAAAGAGTGGGCACATCACTAGTTAAAGTTTTGACCTCTTCAAACCCACTTTATCAATTTTCTCAACAAGATTTTCACCCTCCGAATTATCGGGATGCCTTCTAGCTAAAGTTAACTCTTCTCCGGTCCCTTTTTCACCAATCTTAATTTTACTAAACAAGGAATCAATAGAATAAACACCAATCATTTTAAGATCTTCATCATTTTTATGAAAGCAATCACTAGAAAACGCTTTTTTCTAAAAATTCTCTTTTAGCTCTTGTAGCGACCCGATCCCAATGGACCATAGTCTCTATGCTTAAGTGTCATCCCTGGATTGGTATTGCTAACACACACAGTACTCGAGGATTTATTGCAGAATTCAATCATACACTTATTACATCGAGTGTCTCATAAAGAGTACTTGTTACGATAATATGGCTGAAGGCCATCTAAACAAGATAACTGTGGAAGCTTCGAAGATAACTGAGTCCATCCAACTCCACGACAAAATTGAGTGCACGACAATGACCTATCGCACCTTACTCTTTGTCTAAAAACTCTACAACATACTACACTGCAGCCGTGTAGGTCAGCACATGGAATATGCTGGCAAGATAACACTATAGAGCAATGAACAAATAACAGCTATCACTACATGCATATTTGGCTGGTAGAGGCTCTATGGTTATCACTTGCATAAAGCTAATTTTTTCCTACAACAAAGGAATATATTTTATTTAACTATGAAGTTTGATGACATAATGAGAAGGTACCCCCAACTCAATCCCAAATTAACATTAATAACCCAACAAATTCATTAAGTAAAGTGATGACATCAACACAATAATTCAAGTACCAGATACTCAGGATGTCCTTAACCAGGGACACGGCTAACCATGATTAGTTTATACACTCTGAAGAGGTTTGCGCAATTTTCCCCACAAGACTCGATCTCCTCCGTTGTATTTCTCGCATTGCATGATGTTTGAGAAATGGATGACTGAGACACAGCCTTTCCGAAGAGGTCACCTTAACCGATAGATAGGTCGGTACACCTACAATTCCCCTACATCTGCTAGCCCATCATGGAAAGGATTCCACAACTTACTCAACTATCTCAGAGCCCATAATGGCTTGTGGATGCACATGAAAGTTTCTAGCATGAATAATGTTATGATCCCTTTGAGCCTGGGTGGCATTCCATAGGATGATCACATGGATACCCCGGGATCTCCTAGGACAACACTGGATTCCCCAGGTGCCCATAACCAATCCACCCAGATGTGTACTAAAGTAGACACCTTAAGTTTCCCTTAGTTATAAATAACTCTCACATCTTTCATGAATCTCACAAACCAATCCATGTCTACGAGCATAGCAAATTAGTATAAGCATAACGTATAATACCCGGGGTTTGATAAAAGATAATAGGTTCCTACCTCATCAATTACTTCCCACACCCACATATTATAAAATCCTACTCATGCAATGTTTGAGGGTTGAAACTAATGCATAAAAACTGGGTAATAAAAGGGTATGATCAAAGTGTTACTTGCCTTGCTGACGATCGGGAAACCATAGAGATTCGTAGTAGCAAGCCTCGCACTCTGGAAACTCTATTGTGAACAAACAATAGCATACATAAGCACTCAAGCATAAGATGCAAAGGTAAAACCAAAAGAAAAAAGATCTAAACAGAAATTTCAAGTGAAGAGCTTCGTTTTACAAAAAGAATCACTCGAATCAGAGTTACGAAACTCAAACTATGATCAAAAGAAGTTCAAATTAAAATTTGCTTGAAACCAAATTTTAAATTTTCAAAATCATGTTAAAGTTGTTCATCTCGACCGAGGGGAATAAGACGAAGATTTTGGCGTTGGTTTCACTGGATTTGGATAAACGAGCAAAAAGTAGTGAGGGTTTGAAGATCATGGACTAATATGTAAGAGAAAATATTTGCGGATAGGTCCCTGGCCGAAAATTAAACTAAAACCAAAAATCTAATGAACGGACATTCGCTAACAGAAACTAACGAATGAACTCGTTCGTTAACAGAACTAATCGGGTGAACGCTCGCTATTTAACTGATCGGAAAAATAAACATGTCTATCCTAACTAAACCGAAACTTAAGAAACCGGAAAAAATAACCAGTGAACCGGGATGGTTTTTACTGGTTAAACGGGTTCGGCTGGCGGCGGTCAATGGCGGGGCGGGGCGGCGGCTCCGACGGCGTGCGGCGAGGCGGCGACGGCAGCGGCAACAGCTAGCAGTGGCGACGGCGACTTGCACGGGCGGTGGCGCGACAGGAGGCGGCAACGGCGGCGGCGCGGCAATGGTGGGCGGCGGCGTCTGCTTGGTGGGGAGGAGAGGGGCAGGGGGAGTATATAAAGGGGGTCGGGAAGGCGGATCCGGCTTGGGGGAGGGGCAAACGGCGGCAGGGTGGAGTCGGACACCAAGTGGAGTCCAGCGGCGGCAGCGAAGCAGGTCCGCTCGGGACTCCTCCCAAGTCGGCGGTGGAGGAGACGCGAGCTGGGCCTCGGCCTGGCTTCGGCTAGGCCGGCCCAGTCGGCGCACAATTTTTTTTTAAATAATAATTTCGCCGTAGAGGAAAAATCCAAAAGTAAAATTAATACAAATCCTAAAATCCCAAAAATAATTTTCGCGGTCCTCTCCTAATATTTAGGACCACGTGAACATTTTTCTGGGCTAAAATGCAATTTTCAAAAATGCAATTTTTCCCTAATTTAACCGAATAAAATCTCAAATAAAATTCAAATCAATATATATATATTTAATCAAAATTAAATTTCCATTATTTCCTCTGTTTTGAAGAAGTCATGTTATCTTCTCTTATTATTTTATTTATTTTAAAATAATTGGAAAAATAATTTTAAATAAAAATCACCTTGATCTAATTTACCAATTTTTGAAAATTCAAAAATGAAATTTTATGAAAACCTCCAACTCTCTCCCATGGTCCTTGAGTTGCTTAAGGCCTCTAGGATCAAAGTGTCCAAATAAACTAAATTCAAAATGCTCAAAATATGGATACATATGATGACCTAATGATTAACATCCAAATTGAAAATTGGCCTGTTACAAACCTACCCCCCTTAAGATTAATCTCGCCCTCGAGATTCGGGTTGGCTAGCAAATAGGTGTGGGTGGTCTTTCTGTAGGTCTTCTTCTCACTCCCAGGTGGCTTCTTCCTCGGTATGGTGGCTCCACTGAACTTTGCAAAACTTGATGACCTTGCTGTGTGTAACTCGGTTGGCAAACTCGAGAATCTTGACGGGTTTCTCCTCGTAGGTTAGGTCACTCTCCAACTGAATTGCCTCCAGGGGCACTATATCTCTCAGAGGAATATCGGCCATCTCTGCATGGCACTTCTTCAACTGGGAAAGGTGAAACACATCATGAACTCCTGACAATCCTTCGGGTAACTCCAACTTGTAGGCCACTTCTCCCATACGTTCCAAAACTCTTCGGGTAACTCCAACTTGTGGGATCAAAGTATCCACGAGATCCCATCTTGGGGCCTGTTCCGGAGCTCCGCCGGAGGGGGCATCGATCACGGAGGGCTTCTACATCAACACCATAGCCCCTGCGATGAAGTGTGAGTAGTTTACCTCAGACCTTCGGGTCCATAGTTATTAGCTAGATGGCTTCTTCTCTCTTTTTGGATCTCAATACAGTGTTCTCCCCCTCTCTTGTGGAGATCTATTCGATGTAATCTTCTTTTGCGGTGTGTTTGTTGAGACCGATGAATTATGGGTTTATGATCAAGTTTATCTATGAACAATATTTGAATCTTCTGAATTCTTTTATGTATGATTGGTTATCTTTGCAAGTCTCTTCGAATTATCAGTTTGGTTTGGCCTACTAGATTGATCTTTCTTGCAATGGGAGAAGTGCTTAGCTTTGGGTTCAATCTTGCGGTGTCCTTTCCCAGTGACAGTAGGGGCAGCAAGGCACGTATTGTATTGTTGCCATCGAGGATAACAAGATGTTTTTTTATCATATTGCATGAATTTATCCCTCTACATCATGTCACCTTGCTTAAGGCGTTACTCTGTTCTTATGAACTTAATACTCTAGATGCATGCTGGATAGTGGTCGATGTGTGGAGTAATAGTAGTAGATGCAGGCAGGAGTCGGTCTACTTGTCTCGGACGTGATGCCTATATACATGATCATACCTAGATATTCTCATAACTATGCTCAATTTTGTCAATTGCTCAACAGTAATTTGTTCACCCACCGTAAAATACTTATGCTCTTGAGAGAAGGCACTAGTGAAACCTATGGCCCCCGGGTCTATCTTCATCATATTAATCTTCCAACACTTAGTTATTTCCATTGCTTTTTACTTTAATTTTGTTTTACTTTGCATCTTTATCATAAAAATACCAAAAATATTATCTTATCATATCTACCAGATCTCACTCTCGTAAGTGACCGTGTAGGGATTGACAACCCCTTATCGCGTTGGTTGCGAGGATTTATTTGTTTTGTGTAGGTGCGAGGGACTTGCGCGTAGCCTCCTACTGGATTGATACCTTGGTTCTCAAAAACTGAGGGAAATACTTACGCTACTTTGCTGCATCACCATTTTCTCTTCAAGGGAAAGCCAACGCAGTGCTCAAGAGGTAGCAAGAAGGATTTCTGGCGCCATTGCCGGGGAGGTCTATGCAAAAGTCAACACACCAAGTACCCATCACAAACCCTTATCTCCCGCATTACATTATTTGCCATTTGCCTCTCGTTTTCCTCTCCCCCACTTCACCCTTGCCGTTTTATTCGCCCTCTCTCTCCATCCTCGCTCTCTTTCTCTATTTGACTCTTTTTGCCCGTTTCTTGTTTGCTCGTTTGGTTGGAATAGTTGTTTATTTATTACTAAACAGAGAACCTAAGATCTATGGATCCTCATCCACTTTCTAATCTTTTTAAGAGATCCAATTATGATGAACCAATTGCTACAGAGTTTTGTGCACTAGATTATCTTTATGAGGTTTTGCTTGAAATTCGTGAATCTGAAAAGTGTGATGAATTACTCTATGAAGCGATTCAAGATAGATCTTTGAATAAAAAGCATGATTGCAATGATTTTATTATAAATTCTATTTATGTAAATTGTGCTAATAATATGCAAAATCCTAAGCTTGGGGATGCTAGTTTTGCTATGTCCTCTACTTGTTGCAATGATCATGATTAGGGTGATTCTTCTTATGATCTTGAAAATTTATTTAATCCCCATGATGAATATGAGATTGATTATAATGTTTGCAATAATATTGAAATTGGGTTTGGAAGAATGTCAACTTTAGATCCCACATATTTGGAGAATGTTAAATTTTATGAAGTTTTTGATAAAAGTGTGTTTGGAAAGGTCATGACTTTAGTTAATGTTAATCCCACTATTTCGGAAGAGTGTCAACTTTGCATGCATGTGGATTGTGTTGAATATATTTTATGTGATAGATATTTTGTTGAATTTGCTTATGATCCCACATGTAGTTATTATGAGAGAGGAAAATATGATTCTAGAAATTTTCATGTTACCAAATTACCTCTTGTTATGTTGAGATTGCAATTGTTTCTTTCTGCTTCCTTGCATATGCCAGTTTGTACTTGCCTTGATAATTTGTTTGCCTATAATATGCCTATGCATAGGAAGTATGTTAGACTTAGATGTGTATGTCACGTGTTTTACGATTCTCTCTTTGTGCTTCAATTGCTATCTTTCATGTGAGCATCATTAAAATTATCGATGCCTAGCTATAAGGCTTTAAAGAAAAGCGCTTGTTGGGAGATAACCCAATATTTTTTTCCTTGCTATTATTCAATAAATAATTTATATATCCTTTGTTTTGGTTGTGTTTTTTTGTTTAATTAGTGTTTGTGCCAAGTAGAACCGTTGGGAAGACTTGGGGAAAGTCTTGTTAATCTTGCTGTAAAAAACAGAAACTTTAGTGCTCACGAGAACTGCTGCCATTTTTATTTGGAAAGTGCTATTTAGTTAATTATTTTTGCAGATGATTAATAGATAAATTCCTCATGTCCAGTTTATTTCAGAATTTTTGGGGTTCCAGATCTTGCGCTAGCTACATATTACTACAGACTGTTCTGTTTTTGACAGATTCTGTTTTTCGTGTGTTGTTTACTTATCTTGATGAATCTATGGCTAGTAAAATAGTTTATAAACCATAGAGAAGTTGGAATATAGTAGGTTTAACACCAATATAAATAAAGAATGACTTCATTACAGTACCTTGAAGTGGTGTTTTGTTTTCTTTCGCTAACGGAGCTCACGAGATTTTCTACTTTAAGTTTTGTGTTGTGAAGTTTTCAAGTTTTGGGTAAAGATTTGATGGATTATGGAACAAGGAGTGGCAAGAGCCTAAGATTGGGGATGCCCATGGCACCCCCAAGATAATCTAAGGACACCTAAAAGCCAAAGCTTGGGGATGCCCCGGAAGGCATCCCCTCTTTCGTCTACTTCTATCGGTAACTTTACTTGGAGCTATATTTTTATTTACCACATGATATGTGTTTTGCTTGGAGTGTCCTGTATGATTTGAGTCTTTGCTTGTTAGTTTACGACAATCATCCTTGCCGTACACACCTTTTGAGAGAGACACACATGATTCGGAAATTATTAGAATACTCTATGCGCTTCACTTATATCTTTTGAGTTATATAGTTTTGCTCTAGTACTTCACTTATATCTTTTAGAGCACGGTGGTGGATTTGTTTTATAGAAACTATTGATCTCTCATGCTTCACTTAGATTATTTTGAGAGTCTTAAATAGCATGGTAATTTGCTTAAATAATCCTAATATGCTAGGTATACAAGATTAGTAAAAACTTTCTTATGAGTGTGTTGAATACTAAGAGAAGTTTGATGCTTGATGATTGTTTTGAGATATAAATATGGTGATATTAGAGTCATGCTAGTTGAGTAGTTCTGAATTTGAGAGATACTTGTGTTAAAGTTTGTGATTCCCGTAGCATGCACGTATGGTGAACCGTTATGTGATGAAGTTGGAGCATAATTTATTTGTTGATTGTCTTCCTTATGAGTGGCGATGGACGATCGATGGTCTTTTCCTACCAATCTATCCCCCTAGGAGCATGCGCGTAATACTTTGCTTTGATTACTTGTAGATTTTTGCAATAAGTATATGAGTTCTTTATGACTAATGTTGAGTCCATGGATTATAGGCACTTTTCTTCCTTCCACCATTGCTAGCCTCTCTAATACCGCGCACTTTTTGCCGGTATCATACACCCACCATATACCTTCCTCAAAACAGCCACCATACCTACCTATAATGGCATTTCCATAGCCATTCTGAGATATACTGCCATGCAACTTACCACCGTTCCAATTATTATGACATGCTCCATCATTGTCATATTGCTTTGCATGATCATGTAGTTGACATCGTATTTGTGGCAAAGCCACCGTTCATAATTCTTTCATACATGTCACTCTTGATTCATTGCATATCCCGGTACACCACCGGAAGCATTCACATAGAGTCATATTTTGTTCTAAGTATTGAGTTGTAATTGTTGAGTTGTAAGTAAATAAAAGTGTGATGATCATCATTATTAGAGCATTGTCCCAAGTGAGGAAAGGATGATGGAGACTATGATTCCCCCACAAGTCGGGATGAGACTCTGGACTAAAAAAAGAGGTCATAAAAAAGAGAAAAGACCCAAATAAAAAAATAAAAAATAATTGAGAGAAAAAATAAAAAAATAAATGAGAGAAAAAGAGAAAAGGAGAGAAAATAATAATAATAATAATAATAATAATAATAATAAATGAGAGAAAAAGAGAGAAAAATGAGAGAAAAGGCCTAAGTTGTCGACTGGAGGTGGTGGCGGTGGATTGTTGTTGTTGTTGTTGCCTTGGTTCTAGACTAGCAACTGCATCAAGGCATTCTGCTGTTGGATCAACTAAGTGAGCTCCGGTGGAAAGGCGAATGTGGGGTCACGTCTTGGAGGCATCTGATAGGTTTAGAGGGGTGAGAACCGAATAGAGTGAGGTCTAAAGAGAGATTTCACTACCCATATGCACATGAGACAAACACATTCATTTCACACCACTCAATTCAAACAAGATTCATACAATCGATCTAAGCTACCGTTACAAAATCTCGTGGACTATTACTATATATATGGAAGAATTCTAATGGTAATATGGTGGTCGACTAGAAATTTTGATCGGTGGAAGACTCCATGATATCTGCTCCAGCTTCCTCTTCATAATCATCATCGCTGTCGGGGTTAGAGTCTGTGTCATCTAGTATGATGTAATCTTCTAAACGAATGTCCACTCCAGGTTCAGGATCCCCCATGAATATCCCTAGCATCTTCTTCAGGTCTTCATTCTTTCCAGTAGTACATCAATTTCTTCTTCATAACCATTGTGCGTAGACTTGAGTTCTTCCTCCAGCTCCATGTTCCGGTTCATCACCTTATTCGTGTCTATCATGTTGGCACACATCTGGTTCTCATAGCGTCGAATGTGCTAGTTCAACTCCTGTATGTAGGCTGTAATGGATTTATCCTTCCTGGTGCGAATCATCTCCCATTGCTCATCTCGGCGTCCACATATCTGGTAGGTGGTGTCCTTAAGATCCTTGTTGTATGATAACCCACAAGTATAGGGGATCAATTGTAGCCTCTTTCAATAAGTAAGAGTGTCGAACCCAACGAGGAGCTAAAGGTAGAACAAATATTCCCTCAAGTTCTATCGACCACCGATACAACTCTATGCACGCTTAACGTTCGCTTTACCTAGAACAAGTATGAAACTATAAGTACTTTGTAGGTGTTGTTGGATAGGTTTGCAAGATAATAAAGAGCGCGTAAATAAAAAGTAGGGGCTGTTTAGATGAATACACAACTAAGTTAGTTTTAGTAGAGAGCTTATTGTCAGACAAGAAAGTTATTTGTCCCTAGGCAATCGATAACTAGACCGGTAATCATTATTGCAATTTTATTTGAGGGAGAGGCATAAGCTAACACACTTTCTCTTCTTGGATCATATGCACTTATGATTGGAACTCTAGCAAGCATCCTCAACTACTAAAGATCATTAAGGTAAAACCCAACCATAGCATTAAAGTATCAAGTCCTCTTTATTCCCATATGCAAACAACCTACTTACTCGGGTATGTGCTTCTGTCACTCACGCCACCCACCATAAGCAAATCATGAACATATTGCAAACCCTACAATAGGGATCCCTCACGCTTGCGCGACACGGAGAGCACCATAGGACATCACCAATAATAAAACATGCAACTCAAACCAATCACGATCATCAATTAACCCATAGGACAAAACGGATCTACTCAAACATCATAGGATAGCCATACATCATTGGGAAATAATATATAGCGTTGAGCACCATGTTTAAGTAGAGATTACAGCGGGTAAAAGAGGGGTTACACCGCTGCATATAGGGGGGAAGAGTTGGTGATGACGACGGTGAAGTTGTTGGTGTAGATCATTGTCGCAATGATGGCCCCAGCGGCATTCCGGCGCCACCGGAGAGGGGGGAGAGAGCCCCCCTTCTTCTTCTTCCTTGACCTTCTCCCTAGATGGGAGAAGGGTTTCCCCTCTGGTCCTTGGTCTCCATGGCATGGGAGGGGCGAGAGCCCCTCCGAGATTGGATCTGTCTCTCTGTCTCTCTCTGTTTCTGCGCTCACAGATCTGGCCTTTCACCGTTTCTTATATTCCCGAAGATCCGTAACTCCGATTGGATTGAAATTTGAACATGATTTTTATCCAGATATTAGCTTTCTTGCAGCGAAAGAAGGGCACCAACCGCCTTACGGGGTGTCCATGAGGGTCAGGGGCGCGCCCCTTGCCTCATGGCCCCCTGGGGCATCATCTCGCATTGATTCCACTTCCCAAAATTCGCATATATTCCAAAAAAATCCTGTCAGTTTTTATCCCGTTTGGACTCTGTTTGATATGGATTTTCTGCGAAACAAAAAACATGCAACAAACAGGAACTGGCACTGGCATTGGGCACTGGATCAGTATGTTAGTCCCAAAAATAGTATAAAAAGTTGCCAAAAGTGTATGAAAGTTGTATAATATTGGCATGGAACAATCAAAAATTATAGATATGACGGAGACGTATCAGCATCCCCAAGCTTAATTCCTGCTCGTCCTCGAGTAGGTAAATGATAAAAAAGATAATTTTTGATGTGGAATGCTACCTAGCATAATCTAGATCATGTAATCTAATCATGGCATGAATATTAAGACACGAGTGATTCAAAGCAATAGTCTATCATTTGACATTAAGATAATAATACTTCAAGCATACTAATAAAGCAATCATGTCTTTTCAAAATAACATGGCCAAAGAAAGTTATCCCTACAAAATCATATGGTCTGGCTATACTCCATCTTCACCACACAAAATATTCAAATCATGCACAACCCCGATGACAAGCCAAGCAATTGTTTCATACTTTTGACGTTCTCAAACCTTTTTGACTTTTACGCAATACATGAGCGTCAGCCATGGACATAGCACTATGGGTGGAATAGAATATGATGGTGGAGGTTGTGTGGAGAAGACAAAAGGATAAAGTCTCACATCGACGCGGCTAATCAACGGGCTATGGAGATGCCCATCAATTGATGTCAATGTGAGGAGTAGGGATTGCCATGCCACGGATGCACTAAGAGCTATAAGTGTATGAAAGCTCAAACTGGAAACTAAGTGGGTGTGCATCAAACTTGCTTGCTCATGAAGACCTCGGGCATTTGAGGAAGCCCATCATCGGAATATACAAGCCAAGTTCTATAATGAAAATTCCCACTAGTATATGAAAGTGATAACTCAAGAGACTCTCTATATGAAGAACATGGTTCTACTCTGAAGCACAAGTGTGGTAAAAGGATAGTAACATTGCCCCTTCTCTCTTTTTCTCTCATTTTTTGTTCTTTTTTTGGTGGGCTTCTTTGGCCTCTTTTAATTTTTTGTGGGCTTCTTTAGCCTCTTTTTTTGTAAAGTCCGGAGACTTATCCCAACTTGTGAGGGAATCATAGCTTCCATCATCCTTTCCTCACATGGGACAATGCTCTAATAATGATGATGATCACACTTTTGTTTACTTACAACTCAATATTACAACTCGATACTAGAACAAAAATATGACTCTATATGAATGCCTCCGGCGGTGTACCAGGATGTGCAATGATCTAGCGTAGCAATGACATAAAAACGGACAAGCCATGAAAACATCTTGCTAGATAGCTTACGGTCATGCAAAGCAATATGACAATAAATTCTCAAGTCATGTATATGATAATGATGGAAGTTGCATGGCAATATATCTCAGAATGGCTATGGAAATGCCATAATAGGTAGGTATGGTGGCTATTTTGAGGAAGATATAAGGAGGCTTATGTGTGATAGAGTGTATCGTATCACGGGGTTTGGATGCACCAGCGAAGTTTGCACCAACTCTCGAGGTGAGAAAGGGCAATGCACAGTACCGAAGAGGCTAGCAATGATGGAAGGGTGAGTGTGCATATAATCCATGGATTCAACATTAGTCATAAAGTACTCACATACTTGTTGCAAAAATCTATTAGCCATCGAAACAAAGTACTACATGCATGCTCCTATGGGGATAGATTGGTAGGAAAAGACCATCGCTCGTCCCCGACCGCCACTCATAAGGAAGACAATCAATCAATAAATCATGCTCCGACTTCATCACATAACGGTTCACCATACGTGCATGCTACGGGAATCACAAACTTCAACACAAGTATTTCTACAATCCACAACTACCCAGTAGCATGACTCTAATATCACCATCTTTATATCGCAAAACTATTGCAAGGAATCAAACATATCATATTCAGTGATCTACAAGTTTTATGTAGGATTTAATGACTAACCATGTGAATGACCAATTCCTGTGATCTCTCTAAATAGATATAAGTGAAGCAAGAGAGTTTTAATTCTTTCTACAAAATATATGCCCATGCTCTAACAAATATAAGTGAAGCAAAAGAGAATTCTACAAATGGTGGTTTTCTATGTGAAGATAAAAAGGCAATCCAAACTTCAAATGATATAAGCGAAGCACATGAAGCATTCTATAAAGCCATACTCAAAAGATATAAGTGAAGTGCAATGAGCATTCTATAAATCAACCATGGACTATCTCATACCAGCATGGTTCATAAAAGAAAAGTGAAAACTAAATGCAAAAGACGCTCCAAGATTTGCACATATCGCATGAATGAAACGAATCCGAAAACATACTGATATTTGTTGAAGAAAGATGGGATGCCTTCCGGGGCATCCCCAGGCTTAGACACTTGAGTCTCCTTGAATATTTACTTGGGGTTTCTTGGGCATCCCCAAGCTTGAGCTCTTGCCTCTCCTCCTTATCCTCACATCGAGACCTCCTCGATCTTCGAACACTTCATCCACACAAAACTCAACAGAAAACTCGGTAAGATCCGTTAGTATAATAAAGCAAATCACTACTCTAAGTACTGTTGCAAACCAATTCATATTTTGTTTTTGCATTGTAGCTACTGTAATATAACTTTTCCATGGCTTAATCCACTAATAGAAATCGATAATTTCATCAAAACAAGCAAACTATGCATCAAAAACAGAATCTGTCTTAACAGGACAGTCTGTAATAATCTGAACATTCACCATACTTCTGGTTCTTCAAATATTCTGAAAATAGGAAAAATAAAAAATTTGTATATAAAGACAGTGCAAAAAGTTGCAGAACCGTTTGACGTTCCAGTAAAAAATGTAAAATCGCGCACTACAGCCAAAGTTTCTGTCTTGCACCGCACGAACCAACAAGTAATGTAAACATCCTAAAGGCGAATCTTGGCACATTATTTTTATTTTTAAACTTTATAAAAGCACACAACAGAAATAAATGACTCTCTAAAACTTATGGGTTGTCTCCCTGGCAGCGCTTTCTTTAAAGCCATTAAGCTAGGCATAAGGTGCTCAAGTAATGAATCCACCCGGATCCCAAGGTATATCAAAGCCAAGTTGAATTAGCAATGGTTTGTGATTTAGTAGTGAGCACAAAGTAGCGTATATCATGTAACAACGAAGTCTAATTCTCTTCCTATGCATCGGCATGTCATAAAAGAACAACTCATGCACACAAAGTAAAGGCCAATGCATAGCATAAGAAGTTTCTTGCAATTTTATCTTATTGGAAACATGGAGAGGCGGAGATGTAGTTCCTCTCTCATAATAATTGCAAGTAGGAGCAGCAAGCACATGCATATTATATCTATCAAAATCATCATGTGTAGTAGTAAAACTCAACCCATCAATATAATCCTTAATAAGGGTAAACTTCTCCGATATAATGTAGTCGGGAGAATTCAAAAAGATAATAGGACTATCATGCATGGGTGCAATAGAAACAATTTCATGTTTAACATAAGGAACTATAGCAAGTTCATCTCCATAAGCATCATTCATATTGGCATCTTGGCCAGAAGCATAGCAAGCATCATCAAAAAGGGATATTTCAAAAGAATCAACGGGATCATAACAATCATCATAGCATTCATCCTTCGGTAAATTCGAAGGGAAATTAAACAATGTATGAGTTGAAGAGTTACTCTCATTAGAAGGTGGGCACGGGTAGCTAATCCGCTCTTCCTCCTTTTGTTCTTCGCTCTCCTCATCATCTTTTTCATCCAATGAGCCCCCAGTTTCATCAATTCCTTCTTCCATAGACTCCTGCAAAATATTAGTCTCTTCTTGGACAGCGGAGGAGTCCTCAATATATGGTTTAATATAAGGATTAGACGCATAATTATCATAGCAATATTTAAGTATGGCCAAATTTTCAGATTTGTAGAGAGTAGTATCACACTCTTCAATAAAAGAAGCAATTTCACAAGTACCCCTAAAAGCAACAAATTCTTCAATTTGTTGAACATCATAGTAATTATAAACACCCTTAGTATACGAATATATGATTCCATTATCACTAAACCCACATTGGTAAGGAAGGTGCTTCTTAGGGTCTTTAGAACAACAAGTACAATCATATATTTCACATAAATTCCAAGCATAGCACTGCAAACGGTGAATTTGATCCAGTAAAAGTTTCCCTTTTTTAGATATGCGGTGCCGCACATAGCAAGCATGCTCATCTAAATATTTGCCCTCAACTAAGCTAGTTGGGGTTTCAGCATGAGCACATAGGGATCGAAGAGGATCCAAGTAAAAAGCTTCAGGAGTGTGATAGATTTTGAGTGGTTCCTCAACCATTGGTGTAGTAGGTACAACTAATTTTTTTGGTATTTTGTGTTTCCTACCCATAACTAAAGATAGAAAACAAGAGCACAAAATAAAAACTACTTAGTGATAAAGCAAACAAGCACACACGAGAATATTCACCCCATGCTATAATTCCCCGGCAACGGCGCTAGAAAAAGGTCTTGATAACCCACAAGTATAGGGGATCAATTGTAGCCTCTTTCAATAAGTAAGAGCATCAAACCCAATGAGGAGCTGAAGGTAGAACAAATATTCCCTCAAGTTCTATCGACCACCAATACAACTCTATGCATGCTTAACGTTCTCTTTACCTAGAACAAGTATGAAACCAGAAGTACTTTGTAGGTGTTGTTGGATAGGTTTGCAAGATAATAAAGAGCGCGTAAATAAAAAGTAGGGGTTGTTTAGATGAAGACACAACTAAGTTAGTTTTAGTAGAGACTTGTTGTCACACAAGAAAGTTATTTGTCCCTGGGCAATCGATAACTAGACCGGTAACCATTATTGCAATTTTATTTGAGGGAGAGGCATAAGCTAACACACTTTATCTTCTTGGATCATATGCACTTATGATTGGAACTCTAGCAAGCATCCGCAACTACTAAAGATCATCAAGGTAAAACCCAACCATAGCATTAAAGTATCAAGTCCTCTTTATTCCCATACGCAAACAACCTACTTACTCGGGACTGTGCTTCTGCCACTCACGCTACCCACCATAAGAAAATCATGAACACATTGCAAACCCTACAGTGGGGATCCCTTACGCTTGCGCGACACGGAGAGCACCATAGGACAACACCAATAATAAAACATGCAACTCAAACCAATCACGATCATCAATTAACCCATACGACAAAACGGATCTACTCAAACATCATAGGATAGCCATACATCGTTGGGAAATAATATATAGAGTTGAGCACCATGTTTAAGTAGAGATTACAGCGAGTAAAAGGGTTACACCGCTGCATAGAGGGGGGAGAGTTGGTGATGATGGCGGTGAAGTTGTTGGTGTAGATCATGGTCGCGATGATGGCCCCGAGGGTGTTCCGGCACCACCGGGAGAGAGGGGGAGAGAGACCCCCTTCTTCTTATTCCTTGACCTTCTCCCTAGATTGGAGAAGGGTTTCCCCTCTGGTCCTTGGTATCCATGGCATGGGAGGGGCGAGAGCCCCTCCGAGATTGGATATGTCTCTCTGTCTCTATCTGTTTCTGCGCTCACAGATCTGGCCTTTCACCATTTCTTATATTCCCGGAGATCCGTAACTCCGATTGGATTTAAATTTGAACATGATTTTTATCCGGATATTATCTTTCTTGCGGCGAAAGAAGGACACTAACCGCCTTACGGGGTGTCCACGAGGTTCAGGGGCGCACCCCCTGCCTCGTGGCCCCCTCGAGCATCGTCTCGCGTTGATTCCACTTTCCAAAATTCACATATATTCCAAAAAAATCTCCATCGGTTTTTATCCCATTTGGACTCCGTTTGATATGGATTTTCTGCGAAACAAAAAACATGCAACAAACAGGAACTGGGCACTGGATCGATATGTTAGTCCCAAATATAGTATAAAAAGTTGCCAAAAGTATATGAAAGTTGTATAATATTGGCATGGAACAATAAAAATTTATAGATACGACGGAGACGTATCATTGTACACCTCGCCTATGCGTCCAATGGCGATGTGGGCGGCCATGCTCCTTCCTAGACTCTTGGTTGGTGCATCAAAGTAAAACTCGATGGGCTCGATTACTAGTGCGAACGTCCTTCCTGGAACACGAACTTGAATCGTCCAGCACTCCTCTTCTGGTAAAGTGGCGGTGAAGGTTCCGGTGAAGCTTGGTATGCCGATGTTCAGGTAACTAGTGACTTCCTTCAAGTGTCGTCCGAAAGGGGTGTCGTCATCCGGTTGAGTAAACTTGTTCCTTGGGTCCGCCATCTATAGAGAAATGGAGAAGAGTTAGAATTGAGTAGAGAAGAGTATCATGTGGCTTTTTCCTAGTGGGTCCTACAGTCAGCGTGTGCTCTGATACCATCTTGTAGCGACCCGATCCCAATGGACCATAGTCTCTGTGCTTAAGTGTCATCCCTGGATCGGTATTGCTGACACACACAGTACTCGAGGATTTCTTGCAGAGTTCAATCACACACTTATTACATCGACTGTCTCATAAAGATTACTTATTACAACAATATGGCTGAAGGCCATCTAAACAAGATAACTGCGGAAGCTTCGAAGATAACCGAGTCCATCCAACTCCACCACAAAACTGAGTGCACGACAATAACCTATCGCACCTTACTCTTCGTCTGAAAACTCTGCAACATGATACATTGCAGCCGTGTAGGTTAGCACATGGAATATGCTGGCAAGATAACACTATAGAGCAATGAACAAATAACAGCTATCACTACATGCATATTTGGCTGGTAGAGGCTCTATGGTTATCATTTGCATAAAACTAATTTTTTTTCCTACAACAAAGGAATATATTTTATTTAACTACGAAGTTTGATGACATATTGAGAAGGTACCCCCAACTCAATCCCAAATTAACATTAATATCCCAACAAATTCATTAAGTAAAGTGATGAGATCAACACAATAATTCAAGTACCAGATACTCAAGATGTCCTTAACCGGGGACACGACTAACCATGATTAGTTTATACACTCTGCAGAGGTTTGCGCACTTTTCCCCACAAGACTCGATGTCCTTCGTTGTATTTCTCGCACTGCATGATGTTTGAGAAATGGATGACCGAGACACAGTCTTTCCGAAGAGGTCACCTTAACTGATAGATAGGCCGGTACACCTGCAATTCCCCTACATCTGCTAGCCCATCATGGAAAGGATTCCCACAACTTACTCAACTATGCTAGAGCCCATAATGGCTTGTGGCTGCACACGGAAGTTTCTAGCATGAATAATCTTATGACCCCTTTGAGCCTGGGTAGCATTCCACAGGATGATCACACGGATACCCCGGGATCTCCTAGGACAACACTGGATTCCCCAGGTGCCCACAACCAGTCCACCTAGATGTGTATTAAAGTAGCCACCTTAAGTTTCTCTTAGTTATAAATAACTCTCGCATCTTTCATGAATCTCACAAGCCAATCCACGTCTAAGAGCATAGAAAAGTAGTATAAGCAATAACGTATAATACCCGGGGTTTGATAAAAGACAATAGGTTCCTACCTCATCAACTACTTCCCACACCCACATATTATCAAATCCTACTCATGCAATGCTTGAGGGTTGAAACTGAAAGGATCGAGAAGTGGAGTCTAGAGGGGGGTGAATAGACTTTAATCAAGAAAAGTTCTGGTTTTTAATTTTTTTAGGTTTAAGTAGAGTTTTGGCACAAGTTTAAACTTTCACAATACATATCAAGCAAGCATGACAAGAGTATATGAGCTGTGGAAAGTAAAGCATGCAAGTTGCAAGAATGTAAAGGGATGGGATTGGAGTGTGCAAACGCAATTGGAGACACGGAGATTTTTGGCGTGGTTCCGATAGGTGGTGCTATCGTACATCCACGTTGATGGAGACTTCAACCCAAAAAGGGTAACAGTTGCACGAGTCCACAGAGGGCTCCACCCATGAAGGGTCCACGAAGAAGCAACCTTGCCTATCCCACCATGGCCGTCACCCATGAAGGACTTGCCTCACTCGGGTATATCTTCACGAAGTAGGCGATCTCCTTGCCCTTACAAACTCCTTGGTTCAACTCCACAATCTTGACGGAGGCTCCCAAGTGACACCTAACCAATCTAGGAGACACCACTCTCCAAGAGGTAACAAATGGTGTGTTGATGATGAACTCCTTGCTCTTGTGCTTCAAATGATAGTCTCCCCAACACTCAACTCTCTCTCACAGGATTTGGATTTGGTGGAAAGATGATTTGAGTGGAAAGCAACTTGGGGAAGGCTAGAGATCAAGATTTATGTGGTTGGAGTGGAATATCTTGACCTCAACACAAGTGTAGGTGGTTCTCTCTTAGAAAATGTATGTTGGAAGTGTAGGCATGTTCTGATGGCTCTCTCCATGAATGAAGAGTGGGTGGAGGGGTATAAATAGCCTCCACACAAAATCTAGCCGTTACACACAAATCACCAAACTCGGTGGGACCGAATCATGAAACTCGGTCAGACCGATTTAGTTCATAATGTGACCGTTAGGCATTTCGGTGGGACCGACATGTCAACTCGGTGGGACCGATGTGCTAGGGTTAGGGTAAATCCTCAACTCGGTTTGACCGATTACACAAACTCGGTGGGACCGATTTGGGTAATAAGCGAAACAGAGAGTTGGCCAAGCAAACTCGGTGGGACCGATTGCATATCTCGGTGAGACCGAAATTATTGCAATAGGCAACAGAGAGTTTGCAAGCCCATCTCCGTGGGACCGAGATATGTTGACATTAATTACCAAAATCACCCAGGGAGCATTTGTGCTTTCAATCTCCCCCTTTTTGGTAATTGATGACAACATACATCAAAGCTTTAGATAAAGATATAGAGAATAACAGGTAAAGCTTTGGAAAGACATGCAACATGCATAGGCTCCCCCTACATGTATGCAAACATGTAAATATGGAATATAGGAGCATGTGAATGCATAAGCATGACAGAGTAAGCAATGTGTTACATGTATCTTGGCTATATGCATCAGAGCAAATGATGTGAATATAGGAAATGTGCCTTCATGCTCAAGAGTCCTTCTTGCAAATAGTATGTACATCAGCAAGAGATCCTCATACACATGACTGTGATGCATATACTTACCTTGTGGTCTTGAGTTGGCTTAGGAAGGAATGAACCTGAGTAAACAAGGTTAGATAACACAGATACACCTACTAGCCAGAGCAAACAAAGGAAACCACAAGAGTACCAAGACTGGGATGACATGTAGAGAGTGAGTACTGAGTACCCCATTGGATATAGACATGTCCCCAAAGGTAAAGATGTGCAATGAATTCAAGGATTTCCTTCCCTTAGATGCCTTGCTCCCCCTGAATCTAGCATGGGATACTGGGAGAAGATAGGGAACAAAAAATCAGAGCAAAGAAAAGAAACAGAGCTAATGCAAACAATCAACTATGAACATGTCTTTCCCCTCTTAAAGACATGTGACTTCTCTCCTCTTGAACACCAAGAATCTGGGGTTTCTTACACTCTCCCCTGAGTATCCCCCCCCTATAGAAATGATTAAGCTTTGATGTGATCTCTCTCTCACCCTTTGACATCAATTTCCAAGAAGGGTTCTTCCAGATTTTTGTTACAAATGGGTTTGGTCCTTGAGTCACAAAGCAAAGCAGCAAGTCGAATGTGATGCTGGTAGAGGACAAGAATCATTGAGTGGAGCTGGAGCAAGAAGAATGCATGAACAAGTGGCAAGCTGTCTTTCCTGCAGTGAAATCGGTGGCACCAAGTTGTGTACTTCGGTGGCGCCGAAAGAATTCGGTTGGACCGAAGGAAACAAACTGGTGTGACCGATTCCATCACAGATAAAACACTTATCACCTCAGCTCACTAGGCAATTTAGATCTCACAAGGATTTGCAAGGAATTAGCTGAAAGATTTGTAATGAATTGGATGCAGGGAATGCAGAACACAAATAATCAGAAAGGAAATCTAGATGAAGTTTTTTTTGAAAGGGGAAATAAATATGCACAAGACAAATGCAAGAACACAGAGAAACACAAGAGAACTTCATCTAGAATTGGTCGGCGACAAAGTCACCTATGTTAGAGTATATTGACTTAGGAGTCAAGTGAGGACACTTGATCATAGGTCATACTCATCGTTTAAGCTCAAAATGGGGTTACCATTTTTCGTTTAAGCATCTTGATGTATTCACATCTTGTTGAGTTGCTTTGATCCATGTCTTGGAGTAAAGCTTCTCTAAGATGGAATAACATACCTTGGGTGGTGGTGTTGATCTTGATCATGTAGTTGAACTTGTGTGGGTTGCTCAAGGTTGATGTAGCTCATCAAGAGTTGGGAGCACCACTTGGAATTTGAGTTCATATTCCTACATGGGTTAGCTTTGCAAGGAAGAGCACTTGTATATCCAAGATGACAATCATAAAACTTAATGTAGAATTTGTCAAAAGATATGTTTGAAGGGTTTCGTGCTACCTTGACTTCAACCACCATTGTGTACAGACTTGGTGATGTAGAAATTGCTCATGATGTGAGTGGGTTGCAATCTCATAGATTTAGATTCATCCAAGTACCTACAAGGGTTAGATAGCATGCAAGGGTGCAAATATATCCAAGACATATAAATAGCAACATGAAAGAAATATCAAGGATTAGTTAAGGCCTCATGCCTTGCATGTATCCAAATGGAGATTCTACTCCAAGTTTGAAGCATCAAAGATGTTCAATTCACCTCTCAAACGGCAAAAGACTTTCTCATCAAGCAGTTTGGTGAATATATCCGCCAATTGCTTATCAGTGCAAACATGCTTAAGATCAATGTACCCTTTGGCAACGTGATCTCGAATGAAATGATGACAAACTTCAATATGCTTAGTTCGAGAATGTTGCACAGGATTGTGAGCAATCTTGATAGCACTTTCATTGTCATAAAGCAATGGAACATGTTTCACATATATCCCATAATCTTTAAGAGTTTGGGCCATCCAAAGTAATTGAGCACAACACGAACTAGCGGCAATGTATTCCGCTTCGGCGATGGATAAGGATACCAAGTTTTGTTTCTTGGAATACCAAGACACAAGAGATCTACCAAGAAATTGACAAGTACCCGAAGTGGACTTTCTATCAACCTTGTCTCCGGCATAGTCCGAATCGGAGTAACCAACAAGATCGGAATAAGACCTCTTAGGATACCAAATGCCAAAGTTTGGTGTGTGTATTAATTATCTCACTATCCTTTTCACAGCCTTAAGATGACATTCTTTAGGAGCCGCTTGATATCGTGCACACATGCACACACTTAGCATAATATTGAGATGAGAGGCACATAGATATAACAATGAGCCAATCATGGAGCGGTAAACCTTTTGATCAATGGGTTCACCATCTTTGGTCAAATCAAGATGTCCACTAGTAGGCATGGGTGTAGTCATACCTTTGCATTCTTGCATGTTGAACTTCTTGAATAAGTCCTTGGTGTACTTTGTTTGAGAAACAAAGGTACCTTCCTTAGTTTGCTTGATTTGCAAACCAAGAAAGAATTTGAGCTCACTCATCATAGACATCTCAAACTTCTCCGACATTAGCTTTCCAAACTTCTCACTAAAATGAGGATTAGTTGAACCAAATATAATATCATCAACATAAATTTGGCACACAAAAAGTTCTCCATTAACCCTTTTAGTAAAAAGAGTAGAATATATTTTTCCAATTTCAAAGCCTTTTTCAATAAGGAACTTGGTCGAGCATTTATACCATGCTCTAGGAGCTTGTTTAAGACCATAAAGAGCTTTGTGAAGTTTGTAAACATGATTAGGTTTCTTAGGATTGACAAAGCCGGGAGGTTGCTTAACATAAAATTCCTCCTCAATTTCACCATTTAAAAAAGCACTTTTAATGTCCATTTGGTACAGGGTGATATCATGGTGATTAGCATAAGCAAGTAAGATGCAAATGGACTCAAGTCTAGCAACGGGGGCATATGTCTCACCATAGTTAAACGGGTTTGGCCGGCGGTGGTGAACGGTGAGGCGGGGCGGCGACTCCGGCGGCGTGCGGCGAGGCGGCGACTCCGGCGGCGTGCGGCGAGGCAGCGACGGCGGCGGCGACTTGCGCGGGCGGCGGCACGACAGGAGGCAGCGGCAGCGGTGCGGCAATGGCGGGTAGCGGCGTCGGCTTGACGGGGAGGAGAGGGGGCAGGGGGAGTATATAAAGGGGGTCTGGGGAGGCGGATCCGGCTTGGGGGAGGGGCAAACGGCGACGGGGTGGGGTCGGACTCCAAGTGGAGTCCGGCGGCGGCGGTGGAGCGGGTCTGCTCAGGTCTCCTCCCAAGTCGGCGGTGGAGGCGACGCGAGCTGGGCCTCGGCCTGGCTTCGGCTGGGCCGGCCTAGTCGGAGCGTGGATTTTTTTTAAAATAATAATTTCGCCAGAGAGGAAAAATAAAAAAATAAAAATCCTAAAGTCCCAAAAATAATTTTCACGATCCTCTCCTAATATTTAGGACCAGGTGAACATTTTTCTGGGCTAAAATGCAATTTTGAAAAATGCAATTTTTCCCTAATTTAACCGAATAAAATCTCAAATAAAATTCACATAAATATATATTTTTATTCAAAATTAAATTTCCATTATTTCCTCTATTTTGAAGAAGTCATATTATGTTCTCTCATTATTTTATTTATTTTGAAATAATTGGAAAAATAATTTCAAATAAAAATCACCTTGATCCAATTTACCAAAATGGAATTTTATGAAAACCTCCAACTCTCTCACATGGTGCTTGAGTTGCTTAAGGTCTCTTGGATCAAAGTGTCCAAATAAACCAAATTCAAAATGCTCAAAATACGGATGCATATGATGACCTAATGATTAACATCCAAATTGAAAATTGGGATGTTACAACTCTAAGCATAGTGGTTCTTTTCTTACTTTCAACCATAGAAACATAAAGAGCTTTAATTGATTCCTCAACCTAAGGCACAAAAAATATCAACTTGAGATTTTCTACATCATGAGAAATTCTATCAACACTTCTAGACAAATCATCAATCTTATTCAACTTCTCTTCCATTGTAGTGTTGAAAACTTTTTGAGTGTTGATAATGTTGGGGAACGCAGTATTTAAAAAAAACTCCTACGATCACGCAAGATCTATCTAGGAGATGCATAGCAACAAGAGGAGAGAGTGTGTCCACGTACCCTCGTAGACCGAAAGTGGAAGCGTTTAGTAATGCAGTTGATGTAGTAAAACGTCTTCGCGATCCAACCGATCCAAGCACCGAACGTACGGCACCTCCGTGTTAAGCACACGTTCAGCTCGATGACGTCCCTCGATCTCTTGATCTAGTTGAGGACGAGGGAGAGTTCCGTCAGCACGACGGCGCGGCGACGATGATGATGAAGTTACCGGTGCAGGGCTTCGCCTAAGCACTACGACGATATGACCGAGGTGTGTAACTGTGGAGGGGGGCACCGCACACGGTTAAGAGAAACTTGTGTGTTCTAAGGTGCCCCCTGCCCCCGTATATAAAGGAGGGAGGGGGAGGTCGGCCGGCCCTGTAGGGCGTGCCAGGAGAGGGGAGTCCTACTAGGACTCCAAGTCCTAGTAGGATTCCACCTGGAGGAAGGGGGAAGAAGGAGGGGAGAGGGGGAAGGGGAGGAAAGGGGGCGTTGCCCCCTTCCCCTATTCCAATTCGGACCCAAGGAGGGGGGCACGCGGCCAGCCCTTGTGTCCCTTCTCTCTCCCCATTAAGGCCCATGAAGGCCCATTAGTTCCCCCGGGGGGTTCCGATAACCCTCCGGCACTCCGATAATTATCCGGTACCTCTCGGAACTCATCTGGTGTCAGAATAACATCGTCCAATATATCAATCTTTATGTCTCGACCATTTCGAGAATCCTCATCATGTCCGTGATCTCATCCAGAACTCCGAACAAACTTCGGTCATCAAATCACATAACTCATAACACAAATCATCATCAAACATTAAGCGTGCGGACCCTACGGGTTCGAGAACTATGTAGACATGAACGAGACACATCTCCGATCAGTAACCAATAGCGGAACCTGGATGCTCATATTGGCTCCTACATATTCTACGAAGATCTTTATCGGTCAAACCGCATAACAACATATGTTGTTCCCTTTGTCATTGGTATGTTACTCACCCGAGATTCGATCGTCGGTATCATCATACCTAGTTCAATCTTGTTACCGGCAAGTCTCTTTACTTGTTCCGTAATGCATCATCCCGTAACTAATTCATTAGTCACATTTCTTGCAAGGCTTATAGTGATGTGCATTACCGAGAGGGCCCAGAGATACCTCTCCGATACACGGAGTGACAAATCCTAATCTCGATCTATGCCAACTCAACAAACACCTTCAGAGACACCTATAGAGCATCTTTATAATCACCCAGTTATGTTGTGACATTTGATAGCACACAAGGTGTTCCTCCGGTATTCGGGAGTTGCATAATCTCATAGTCATAGGAACATGTATAAGTCATGAAGAAAGCAACAATAAAACTAAACGACCATTATGTTAAGCTAACGGATGGGTCTAGTCCATCACATCATTCTCTAATGATGTGATCCCGTTCATCAAATGACAACACATGTCTATGGTCAGGAAACATAACCATCTTTGATTAACGAGCTAGTCAAGTAAAGGCATAATAGGGACATTCTGTTTTGTCTATGTATTCATACATGTACTAAGTTTCCGGTTAATACAATTCTAGCATGAATAATAAACATCTATCATGACATAAGGAAATATAAATAACAACTTTATTATTGCCTCTGGGGCATATTTTCTTCAGATAAATTCTTTAATATTATTCTCAAGATCAGAGTTATTCCTATTATGATAAAGGAGGAGGGTTGTGATAGGCTTGGCAAGCCAACGTAAAAACTCAGCCACTCTTATGGAGATGAAACCCAAAAGATTTTCGTTGGGGCGTAACCCTCTCAGCGACGCGCCACATCGGAACCCGGGTGTGGTGGAAAGTGGGCAAGGGCCGGGCCGTCACCCCCCAAGTGGCGCGCCATATCTTGATCTGGATACGGTGGCAAGTGAGCGAGGATCGGGTCATCGCATCCTTAGTGGTGCGCTACATCGGCGCCTGGGTGTAGTGGAAAATGAGCAAGGGTCTTCGCATTTGACTCGACGGGTGCGAAGGGTAAGGAAGCTAGCCGAGCCTAGGAGGATTCTCTTAGGTAGCTGGAACGTAGGGTCTCTGATAGGGAAGCTTCGGGAGCTAGTTGATGCAGCGGTGAGGAGAGGTGTTGATATCCTTTGCGTCCAAGCAACCAAATTGAGAGGACAGAAGGCGAAGGAGGTGGAGGATACCGGCTTCAAGTTGTGGTACACGGGGACGGCTGCAAACAGAAATGGCGTAGGCATCTTGATCAACAAGAGCCTCAAGTATGGAGTGGTAGATGTCAAGAGACGTGGGGACCAGACTATCTTGGTCAAGCTGGTAGTTGAGGACTTGGTTCTCAATGTTATCAACGCGTATGCCCCGCAAGTAGGCCACAATGAGAACACCAAGAGGGAGTTCTGGGAAGGCCTGGAAGACATGGTTAGGAGTGTACCGATTGGTGAGAAGCTCTTCATAGGAGGAGACCTCAATGGCCACGTGGGTACATCTAACACATGTTTTGAAGGGGAGCATGGGGGCTTTGGCCATGGCATCAGGAATCAAGAAGGAGAAGATGTCTTAAGCTTTGCTCTAGCCTACAACATGATTGTAGCTAACACCCTCTTTAGAAAGAGAGAATCACATCTGGTGACTTTTAGTAGTGGACAACACTCTAGCCAGATTGATTTCATCCTCTCGAGAAGAGAAGATAGGCGTGTGTGCCTAGACTATAAGGTGATACCTGGAGAGAGTGTTGTACCCCAGCATAAGCTGGTGGTTGCTGACTTCTGCTTTCGAATTCGCGTCCAGCGGGATAAGCATGCCAAAGTCGCTAGAACGAAGTGGTGGAAGCTCAAGGGGGAGGTAGCTCAGGTGTTCAAGGAGAGCGTCATTAAGGAGGGCCCTTGGGAGGAAGGAGGGGATGCAGACAATGTGTGGATGAAGATGGCGACTTGCATTCGTAAGGTGGCCTCGGAGGAGTTTGGAGTGTCCAGGGGAAGGAGAAGCAAAGATAAGGATACCTGGTGGTGGAATGATGACGTCCAGAAGGCGATTAAAGAGAAGAAAGATTGCTTCAGACGCCTATACCTGGATAGGACTGCAGACAACATAGAGAAGTACAAGATGGCGAAGAAGGCCGCAAAGCGAGCTGTTGGTGAAGCAAGGGGTCGGGCATATGAGGACCTCTACCAACGGTTAGGCACGAAGGAAGGTGAAAGGGACATCTATAAGATGGCCAAGATCCGAGAGAGGAAGACGAGGGACATTGGCCAAGTCAAATGCATCAAGGACGGAGCAGGCCAACTCTTGGTGAAGGACGAAGAGATTAAGCATAGATGGCGGGAGTACTTCGACAAGTTGTTCAATGGGGAGAATGAGAGTTCTACCATTGAACTAGACGACTCCTTTGATGAGACCAGCATGCGTTTTGTGCGGCGAATCCAGGAGTCTGAGGTGAAGAAGGCTTTAAAAAGGATGAAAGGAGGCAAGGCGATGGGCCCTGATTGTATCCCCATTGAGGTGTGGAAAGGTCTCGGGGACATAGAAATAGTATGGCTAACCAAGCTTTTCAACCTCATTTTTCGGGCAAACAAGATGCCAGAAGAATGGAGACAGAGTATATTAGTACCAATCTTCAAGAACAAGGGGGATGTTCAGAGTTGTACTAATTACCGTGGAATTAAGCTGATGAGCCATACAATGAAGCTATGGGAGAGAGTCGTTGAGCACCGCTTAAGAAGAATCACAAGCGTGACCAAAAATCAGTTTGGTTTCATGCCTGGGAGGTCGACCATGGAAGCCATTTTCTTGGTACGACAACTTATGGAGAGATATAGGGAGCAAAAGAAGGACTTGCATATGGTGTTCATTGACTTGGAGAAGGCCTATGATAAGATACCGCGGAATGTCATGTGGTGGGCCTTGGAGAAACACAAAGTCCCAGCAAAGTACATTACCCTCATCAAGGACATGTACGATAATGTTGTGACAAGTGTTCCAACAAGTGATGTCGACACCGATGACTTCCCGATTAAGATAGGACTGCATCAGGGGTCAGCTTTGAGCCCTTATCTTTTTGCATTGGTGATGGATGAGGTCACAAGGGATATACAAGGAGATATCCCATGGTGTATGCTCTTTGCGGATGATGTGGTGCTAGTTGACGATAGTCGGACGGGGGTAAATAGGAAGTTAGAGTTATGGAGACAAACCTTGGAATCGAAAGGGTTTAGGCTTAGTAGAACTAAAACCGAGTACATGATGTGCGGTTTCAGTACTACTAGGTGTGAGGAGGAGGAGGTTAGCCTTGATGGCCAGGTAGTACCTCGAAAGGACACCTTTCGGTATTTGGGGTCAATGTTGCAGGAGGATGGGGGTATTGATGAATATGTGAACCATCGAATCAAAGCCGGATGGATGAAGTAGCGCCAAGCTTCTGGCATTCTCTGTGACAAGAGAGTGCCACAAAAGCTAAAAGGCAAGTTCTACAGGACGGCGGTTCGACCCGCAATGTTGTATGGCGCGGAGTGTTGGCCGACTAAAAGGCAACATGTTCAACAGTTAGGTGTGGCAGAGATGCGTATGTTGAGATCGATGTGTGGCCACACGAGGAAGGATCGAGTCCGGAATGATGATATACGAGATAGATTTGGGGTAGCACCAATTGAGGAGAAGCTTGTCCAACATCGTCTGAGATGGTTTGGGCATATTCAGCGCAGGCCTCCAGAAGCTCCAGTGCATAGCGGACGGCTAAAGCGTGCGGAGAATGTCAAGAGAGGGCGGGGTAGACCGAATTTGACATGGTAGGAGTCCGTTAAGAGAGACCTGAAGGATTGGAGTATCACCAAAGAGCTAGCTATGGACAGGGGTGCGTGGAAGCTTGCTATCCATGTGCCAGAGCCATGAGTTGGTTGCGAGATCTTATGGGTTTCACCTCTAGCCTACCCCAACTTGTTTGGGACTAAAGGCTTTGTTGTTGTTGTTGTAGAGTTATTCCTATTATTATTATAAGAAGGATTTTCATAGGAATTACCAAAATTATTAGAGGAATTACTAGGAAAAGGCCTAGGATTAAAATTACCTCTATAAGCATTGTTATTGAAATTGTTTTGCGAGATAAAATTCACATCTACGGCATCACTATTTTGCTCAGTCAAAGTAGACAAAGGCATATCATTGAAATCAATAGGAGCATGTTTACTAGCAACCAATTTCATAAGAGCATCAACTTTTTCACTCAAAGAAGAAATTTCTTCAACCAAATTAACTTTTTTACTAGTAGGAGCTCTTTCGGTATGCCATTGTGAATAATTTGCCATGATATTATCAAGAAACTTAGTGGCTTCACCCAAAGTAATTTCCATAAAAGTACCAACCGCGGAGGAATCTAAAACATTACGAGAAACAAAATTCAACCCTGCATAAAATTTTTGTATGATCATCCAAAGATTTAACCCATGAGTTGGGCAGTTCCTTAGCATCATTTTCATCCTTTCCCAAGATTGTGCAACATGCTCATGTTCAAGTTGCTTGAAATTCATGATCTGGGTTCTAAGGGAAATATTTTTTGCGGGCGGAAAACACTTAGTGATAAAAGCATCTTTGCACTTATTCCAAGAATCAATACTATTGCGAGGCAAAGAAGAAAACCAATTTTTTGCAGAATCACACAAAGAAAGTGGAAATAATTTCATCTTCACAACATCATTGTCCACAAACTTTTTCTTTTGCATATCGCATAATTCCACGAAGGTATTAAGATGGGACGTGGCATCCTCATTAGGAGTACCGGAAAATTGATCTTTCATAACAAGATTCAGCAAAGCAGTATTAATATCATAAGATTCCGCACTAGTGGCGGGAGGAGCAAGCGGAGTGCCAATAAAATCATTGCTGTTGGTATTTGAGAAATCACGCAACTTGGTGTTCTCTTGAGTCATTGTGACTACACAACAAGATTGCACTCAAAAACAGATCCGGCAAGAACACGGCGAACGAAAAAGAGGGTGAATGTTGGGGATATGACTATTAGGTATGACCCGCCAGGAGGGGCCGGGTTATACCAATGGCGATTCATTATCACGAAGCCCATGAAGGTATCGAAGATGGTGGTTCATGAAGATGACTTATTAAGAGCCCAAGGCCCAAAGGCGGCTTAAGGCCCATAGGTGTAAACCACCATATATGTATGACTTGTGTTGTAAGGCATGTATATTTGGTCACCAAGCTGGACATGTTGTTATGAACTGGCTTGGGACTCTGTAAGCCACATGACGTCAACCTGAGTATATAAAGGGATGACTCTACGGCGGTTTAGGGTAAGAAACAACAGATCGAAAGCTAGGTCAAGCGTATTCGCTCCCTGGTAATCGAGGCATAAGCAATACCACCTCAAACTAGATTAGGCCTTTACCTTCACCACAAGGGGCCGAACAAGTATAAACTCCTTGTGTCCTTTGTCCCGTTTAACCCCTTTAAGCTAACCCTGTCGCGATGGCTCCATGACTAAGTCCTCTTGCTAGGACATCTGCCGTGACAATTCCACGACAGTTGGCGCCTGCCGTGGGGCCAGCGCGTGGTGGTTTCGAGTTCTTACAGGGCAACTTTGAAGGGGTCAAAGGATACGCTGTAGGCCGGATGACCAAGAGTCGTCGTGGCAAGCTCTACATTGACGAATCAGGCTGGGGCCCCGAGGCCGGCTCAATCAAGTACGGGTACCGGGTTCCCTTCGGCGGAATTCACGTCTTCATCGGCAAGATTGGCGAACCGGGCCTTGAGCCGGACACCTGCGCTGACATCATCGAGACAGCTCAGCGTGCATGACCCGCCCGGGTTCAACCCATCGTGAAGCATGCCTTTGTTGGATTCATGCATGGGGGAGAATTTGAGGAAGGATCCATGTCTGCTGGTGAGACGGCCATATGTTCTGATGGTGAGTCGTCCACAGGCGAGACTACTTCATTGTACCAGCTGCAAGATGGCAGGCTTGGAGGCTGTTCCGGCGGTGACAGTATTCCGGACCCCTATGAGCCGCCGAACCGGTTCGCGATCTTCATGGCCGGTACGCAAGCAGTGCAGAATTCTTCGACTGCAGCAGCAATGGTTTCCAGGTCAGCAACGGCGATGAGGGCTGGGGCAGGAGGCCTTGTGCACCCGCCGGCTCGGGTTCTGTCTGACTTATTGGACACGTTGACAACATTGTTGACAATAGAGGTTAACCCAGCAAATCAATCTGAGCATAACGCGGAAGTTGCAAAGCTGCAGGATGAGATAGCTCAGGCCAAGGAAGATTTGGCAGCTGAGGACGCAAGGATGACTGTGGAGCGAGCCGCTCTGGATGCTCATGCACAACGAATCCAGGCTGATTCCTTCCGGCTCTCCTTGGATCAGAACGCTTCAAACGACGTCTTGAGGAGAAGGCACCGAAGTCGTCTGCCCCTGGTTTACGAGGCGAGGAACCTCTTCAACACACCTGGTGCAGGGACCAGTGACCCGCCAGGGGTAAACCGGGCGGTAGTTGCACCTGGGACTGGAGCATCGGCTCAACCACGCACGACGGACCCACCTCGTCAGAGTAATATCCCGCCACATGTGCCAACGCCACTGGGTCATTATTCTAACCCTTTGGATAACATGATTGTTGCGGTGTCGCAATTGGTGGCTCTCCCAATTGAAGGTGAATCTCCAGCTGCGGTTGAAACACGGAGGGCTAGGGAGCTTCTTCAGAAAACATTGGTACAGCAGGAGGCTTATTCTTACAGCCGTGAGAGGATCCATTCAACCCCTCGCCTAAGCCGGAGTTATAGCAGACACATGGACTCCCCGGCGGTGTCAAGAAGTGAGCAGCTTCGTAACCCGCCCCATGGACAAGACCCGCCCCGTAACACTCAGGCCCTGATGGATCAGGATAGAGCACGTCGGGAGGCTGAGATGGCGGCTCATCAACCATCTCTGGTTTATCCAACAACTTCGGTGGAGGCAGGTGTGACCTCTAGAAGCATGGGTGTACCATGTTTAGAGTCGGCTCTGCGTAATGAGCTCTTGCCCAAGGATTTCAAAGGACCTCGTAAGGTGCCCAACTACACAGCCGACTTACCCCCTGAGGCGTGGATTGAGAGTTATGAGATGGCTATGGAGCTGCTGGAGGTTAGCGATGTTGCATGTGCCAAATACTTCACCATGATGCTGGATGGGATGACTCGTACTTGGTTAAAGGGGTTGTCTGCCAACTCCATCGGGTCGTGGGCCGAGTTAAAAGCACGGTTCATCCAGAATTTTAAAGATACGTGCAAACAGTCCATGTCAATTGTGGATTTAGATGCCTGTGCCCAAGAGGAAGGCGAATCAACGACCCATTGGGTGCGCCGGGTCAAAGCCATCTTACATTCATCGGATAACATCAATGTCGGCTCAGCGGTCCTCATGTTAGAGAAGAATTGTCGTTTTTTGCCTCTTAAACAGAAGTTAGGGCGGCTCAAGCGCCACTGTAATGATATGGGGGAGCTGATGGTGGCTCTAATTAAATATGCCGACTATGATAGTACCAAGGACCCCCGAGTCTGATGATGAAAAGCCGGGAAAGGGAAAGAAGGGTGGCAACACTAAGGGCCAACATCATAACCCGGCGAGTCAGGGGGCAACGGTAAACGCAAGGCAGATAATAATTTAGATTTTGTGGCTAATACCAACACGCAGAACAATGGTCAGTGTCATAAAGGAAAGCCACCTCCTCGGGCAGGAGGGTCAGGTATAAATCTAGAGCAGATGATGAATCAGCCTTGCCCAAAGCATGGTACGCGTGAAAGGCCATCCATGCACCTTTGGAAGGACTGCCACATTATGAAGGAGTTCAAAAATTCTAACTTGTTCCCGTACAATCATGGGCCAGGTGGCGGCTCAGGTTCCGGCTCTTATGGTCTGGGTCACGGTGGCGGCGGTCCTAATTCCGGCTTCCAAGGCAATCAAGGAAATCAAGGCAATCAGGGAGGTTTTCATCAACAGTTTGGTCAGGGGAATCAGCAGCAACAATATGGGTATCAGAGTAACCCGAAACAGTTGAATAGTGGGCAGTACCATGTCTTCACCACAAGTTTATGCAAACGGGATCAGAAGCTCCATAAAAGGGTTGTGAACACTGTTGAGCCAGCAGTGCCCCGTTACTTGCGCTGGTCTAAGCAACGCATTGTGTGGAGCCATGAGGATCACCCGCCCTGGGTTGATAATTCGGGTCACTTAGCTTTGGTGGTGGCACCTCAGGTTGGAGGATATAAATTCACTAAGGTACTCATGGACGGAGGCAGCAATGTCAATATCCTTTATTATGAAACTTTTCGTCGCATGGGATTGACTGATAAAAATCTTAAACCGTCGAACACCGTCTTTCATGGTGTGGTGCCTGGTAAGTCGGCATACCCAGTTGGTAAGATAGCCCTGGAGGTTGCTTTTGGAGATGATTATGATTCCAGGTCTGAGACGTTGACCTTTGAAGTGGTTAAGATCAAGAGCCCTTATCATGCTCTGTTTGGGTGGCTGGCTTATGCCAAGTTCATGGCACGGCCTTGTTATGTTTATCTGCAGCTCAAAATGTCGGGTCACAAGGGGACTATCACAGTGCATGGAAGCCAGAAGATAGCTTTGGAGTGTGAAGAAGGTGATGCGGCTTATGCTGAGTTTGTCTGTGCAACAGAGGAGTTGAAATTTTATAAAGACAATGTTGACCCAGTAGATATGACCTCTTTGAAAAAGCCAACTACGGAGCATGATCTGGTCTTGAAGTTTAAGTCGGCAGATGACACCAAGCTGGTTGATTTTGTTCCTGGCGATTCATCCAAGCAGTTCAGCATTAGTGCTAATCTGGATCTGAAATAGGAAAGCGCGCTCATCGAGTTCATCCGTGAGAACCGGGACATCTTTGCATGGAAACCTTCTGACATGCCAGGTGTACCGAGGGAACTCGCTGAGCACACTCTTAATATTGATCTGAAGTTTAAGCCGGTCAAGCAGTTTCTTCATCGTTTTAATGAAGAAAGGCGTAAAGCCATTGGTGAAGAAGTGGCCCGGCTTTTGGCGGCTGGGTTCATTGTTGAAGTTTTTCATCCTGAGTGGTTGGCTAACCCAGTGTTGGTGCTTAAGAAGAACGGCACTTGGCATATGTGTGTGGATTACACGGACTTAAATAAGGCTTGTCCGGCTGATCCCTTTGCTCTCCCTCGTATTGATCAGATTATTGATGCTACGGCGGGTTGTGAGCGTTTGAGCTTTTTGGATGCTTATTCTGGTTATCATCAGATCAAGATGGCAGTTAAGGACCAGGAGAAGATAGCTTTCATCACTCCATTTGGAGCCTTCTGCTATGTGTCTATGCCTTTTGGGCTCAAGAGCGCCCAGGCGACTTACCAACGGTGTGTGCAAAATTGCCTTCATGATCAAATTGGGCGTAACGTTCATGCTTATGTGGATGACATTGTGGTGAAATCCATAAATAAGGAAAAAAGGAAACCCTGATTGATGATTTGAAGGAGACCTTTGATAATCTCCGGGCTTATAATATGATGCTTAACCCGGTCAAATGCGTTTTTGATGTACCACCTGGTAAGCTTTTGGGTTTTCTAGTTTCCAACATAGGCATTGAAGCTAACCCGTAAAAGATAAAAGCCATCACCTCTCTGGCTAAGCCGGCATGTATTAATGAAGTTTATCGTATGGCAGGTCGTATTGCGGCCTTAAGCCGGTTCATAAGCCGGTTGGGCGAGAAAGCTATCCCTCTTTACCAGATGATGAAGAAGACAGATCACTTTGTTTGGAGTGATGCTGCTAATCAAGCGTTTGAGGATTTGAAGAGGCAGTTGGCTGGGCCGCTCGTTCTTGTTGCTCCCATCGATAAAGAGCCTTTATTGTTGTATGTGGCTGCCAATAGCCGAGCTGTCAGTGTAGCAATTGTGGTGGAGTGGAAGGAGTCAGGTAAGGAATTCCTGGTTCAACGGCCGGTTTACTACATTAGTGAGGTGCTTATTGAGTCCAAACAGAGGTATCCACATTGGCAGAAGCTGGTGTATGGGGTTTTTATGGCTAGCCGAAAGCTTAACTAGCATTTTCTGGGTCATCCTATCACTGTGGTTAGTTCTGCCCCCTTAGGGGATATCATTCAAAACAGAGAAGCCACTGGTCGGGTAACCAAGTGGGCCATTGAGCTTGGGCCTCATGGTTTAAAGTATGTGCCCTGTACAGTCATCAAGTCTCAAGCACTTGTGGATTTTATCAATGATTGGACAGAGTTACAGATGCCTGAGGAGAAGCCAGATAACACGTATTAGACTATTCACTTTGATGGATCCAGGCAGTTGGAAGGCTCGGGGGCTGGAGTTGTATTAACTTCCCCATGAGGTGATAAATTTTGTTATGTTCTCCAGCTGATGTTCCCTTGTACTAACAATGCAACTGAGTATGAGGCCTTGCTCCATGGTCTTCGGATGGCTAAGGAGATGAGTTTAAGCCGGGTGCGATGTTTCAGCGACTCAGATCTAGTAGCTCAGCAAGTTTCTGGCACTTGGATTCTAAGGATCCACTCATGGCGGCTTACCATCGAGAGATTGATGCTATTGCGGGTCACTTTAAGGGTTATCAAGTTGAACATGTTGATCGCAGGAAAAATGAGGCGGCTGATGCTTTAAGCCGGTTAGGGTCTTAGCGTAAGCCGGTGCCACCTAACACTTTCCTGGATATTCTGCATAACCCTTCTGTTAAATTGCCTATAGAGGAAGATCTGGCTATTCCTGACCCGGAAGCACAACTGGTGGCGGCTCTTCATGCGATTCCTGATTGGACAGTTTCATATTTGGCTTATATGACCCGGGGTGAGTTACCTGAGGATGAAACTTTGACCAGACAGATAACCCGGGGTGAGTTACCTGAGGATGAAACTTTGGCCAGACAGATAACCCGGCAGTCTAAGTCAATGACTATTGTCAATGGAGACTTGCAACATCGTAGTGTCACAGGGGCGTTTCAACGTTGTGTTTCTCCTGATGAAGGCTGTGAGATTCTACAAGAGATTCATTAAGGGGATTGTGGTCATCATGTCGGGTCTAAAAATCTCTTGTAGCCAAAGCTTTTCGTCATGGGTTCTATTGGCTGACGGCGCATGCTGATGCGGAGGATCTAGTCAATAGATGTGATGGTTTTCAAAAGTTTGCACGACGCGCCCATGTGTCAGCTCAAGAGTTGAGGATGATTCCAATTACTTGGCCGTTTGCAGTCTGGGGGCTTGATATGGTTGGACTTTTCAAAAGGTCCAAAGACAAAAAGACGCACCTCCTTGTGGCGGTTGATAAGTTTACAAAGTGAGTTGAAGCAGAGCCGGTCAGTAAATGTGACGCGGCGATGGCGGTTCAATTCATGAAAAAGGTGATTTTCCGTTTTGGTTTTCCCCACAGTATTATAACTGATAATGGCACTAATCTATCCAAGGGCGCCATGGAGGAAATTTTTCAACATGAGCACACCCGGCTTGATGTATCGTCGGTGGCTCACCCCCAGTCTAATGGTCAAGCCGTGAGAGCCAATCAAGAGATCATGAGAGGCATCAAGCCCTGGCTTATGGTTCCCTTACAGAGGACGTCGGGTTGTTGGGTGGAGGAGTTACCATCCGTGTTATGGAGCATTGATACCACCCTCAACAGATCTACAGGTTATACGCCTTTCTTCATGGTCTACGAAGCAGAGGCGGTTCTCCCCAGTGACATCCGTCATGATTCTCCTTGAGTGGCGGCTTACGTTGAAGATGATAATGAAAAGGCACGTCAAGATGCACTTGACCTGTTAGATGAGGAGCGTGACCTCGCGGTGTCTCGATCCGCGATTTATCAGCAAGATTTGCGTCGTTATCACAGCCGTCGGGTTAAAACCAGAACTTTTCAAGAAGGCGACCTGGTGCTTCGACTTACCTAGGATCAAACTGATATGCACAAGTTATCCCCACCTTGGGAAGGACCCTTTGTGGTCAGTAAAAGTCTGAACAATGGATCGTACTACCTTATCGACATTCAAGAACACAAGGATTCACGTAAGTCGGAGGAGGAGACCCACCGGCCTTGGAATATTGCTCATCTTCGGCCTTACTATACTTGAGCCACCGGCTCTTATAATGTACATATTTTGACAATGTATATATTATGATGATTATAATAAAGCTGGCATCCCTGATAAAGCAGGGCCTCTGTCGTTTCATTTCCAAGAATAATGAGTCTTTTTCATTACAAAAAGGTCACTTTGTGGCTTCCTGCTCATGGAGCATAGCTGTGAATATCCCTCTTGATCCGGCGCAACGCCATTCTTACAAATCACTTTGGGGCTTCCTATTCAAACATAGGTGTATTCACCAAAGAGAACATAGCGTTACTACCCTCTTGATTCGGCTATCAAGCCAATATGATAATTTCATAAGAGCAAAGCTCTGATTACCTCGGTAATTCGGCTATCAAGACAATATGATAATTTCATAAGAGCATAGCTCTGATTATCTTAGTAATTCGGCTATCAGGCCAATATGACAATTCATAAGAGCACATCTCTGATTACCTTGGTAATTCGGCTATCAAGCCAATATGATAATTTCATAAGAGCACAGCTCTGATTACCTTGGGATTTCGGCTATCAAGCCAGTATTATAACTTCATATGAGTATAGCTCTGACCTACTTGGAGACTTAATGAGCGGGTTACAAAGACCAAAGAGAGTCTGTTGCACAGCACAGCTCAAAACATAGGTATATAATGAACCGGCATATGATGATATTAAGCACTTGGAAGTATTGTCTTCTAAAGTTTTGGGTTATCACCATAACTTCTTTGGTATGGTAAGCCAACAGTTTTAATCACATATCACATGTATGATATTTTTTTATTATATTTGAACCAACCCTGGTTATACACTATTTTCGTCACCAGTGGTTTTATATGGGGTATTATGACCCGCCTGCGGTAAACCGCCGGGGCAATTGTGATCTACTTGTGTGCTGGGTAATGATAAATTTCATCTGCATAAATTGACGTTACCATAAGCATAAAGTGGTACGCTTTTCAAGTGGTGGAACAAACAGTGTTGCACAAAGTAAAAACATGCACGATGGCACGACAGATCAAAGTTTTGCTAGCCTATTACATGACTCAGTGAGCCAAAACAGATCAAGTATTTTCCGAAGTTCAGATATTTGAACCACCCAGCGGGTCAATCTTCTCGGTCTTGACGACTTGAAGTTTCTGGATCATCCTTTTCCGGTTCTTCGTCCTCCTTCGCTGTCTGGAAGTTTGGTGACGACTAATCAATGCCACGTAAGGCATGGAATTCATCTTCATCATCTATAAGATTGGACGGGTCAACTTCAGGGGGCGAAAGTATGCTTAAGAATTGGGGGAATCAGATCCATCACTTTGTAAGCCGGCATGGGCTTCTTCTGATTTTCTGCATCATAAGCCGGCTGATATTTTGATAGGTTTGTCTCATCAGCAATCAGAGTCGCCATAGGACGTATTTCCTTCACGCAAGCAGTGAAGTCCTTTTGATCAAAAGAAGTGCCATCTTCTTTCAAACTTGGATACCCAGTAGCTACCTCGGCTGGGTCTAGCTCTGGTACCCATGCCTTGGCACGGCTCAAGGCCGTCACGGCGCCGGCTCTTGCACATGACCGTTTTATCTCTTGAATCCTCGCGGGCAGAATTGACAATTTCTTCAAGACATCGCTCAGCAGATTGGGTCCTTGATTTGTTGGAGAAATCATGGCTAGCGTGCGTTGAGCTCCACTATATAGTTGTTCAACAAGTGTATAAACAGCCTTGAGCTTCACAAGCATCTCTTGATCAAGGTTGCGGCTCCTGGGACCTGAGTAATAATTATGAATTGGTTAGAGGTGATTTATACCATCAAGGAAGAGATTCAATTTCAATATTAACACGGCAAACTCACCAAAGATAGCAGAAACCATCTGGGATACACGGTGCTTTAAACCGGTAAGCTCGGTGGTCACCTCTTGAAGAGTCGCCTCCGCTTTTTCAGCCCACTGCGTTAAAGCAGTCTTTTCTTCAGCCCAGGCGTTTCTTTCAGCCTCAAAACTGGTCTTCAGCTTTTCCATTTCAGCAACGCTAAATTGGAATTTTGAATCAACTTTCCGGGTCTCAGACTCTTGATTCTCCAGTCGGGTCTTTGCATCAGCCAATTGTAATTGAAGTTCAGCAGTGGCGTCCTGTACAAGCACAGAGTTGCAAACACATTCATATCCAGGTTACAGAAATATAAGTCCCCAGCCTTTTGCAAGCAACAACACTTGGCACTTGGGGGCTAATGCCTGCCGAAAAATTCTTCATACAACGGCTCATGTGAATAAGTCCCAAGCACTTTGCAAGCAAGAGTACTTGGCACTTGGGGGCTAATGTATATCGCTGGTGTCTCTTTACTACTTTATGATGACCCAATTGTGCCGTAAATAATCGCAGCCGGTTCATGGGGGCTATACAGGTAAGCTCTCTTTTATGAACAATGGTAAACATGACCGGCTCATTCATGCTGATTAAACCGGCCCTCGGGGACTACGGTTGCAATGTTAATTGTTTAAAACCCGGTTTAACTTTAGATGTGAAAACCGGCCTTGGAAGGATTCTACAAAAGATGCTCTTAGTTATTCTAAGTCTACAGTGTATTCAATCTTATCATACCCAGTAGACTTGGGGGCTTGCAGGATGTACATAGCTTATTTAAGCAGGAATCCATACTTCATATTTTTGATGCATCTGCTTCACCATATCAATTTCAAGATCCCGGCTGGTGTGTACTTGTTTGAGGTAGCCAGAGAGTACTTCACTATTGCTCAATTGAGAATAGTGGGCAACATCAAATCTCACTTTCCGCTTTTCAATGAACTCCTGTTTAGCGGAGTGTTTGGCCAAGACAGTTGGATTTCCTGGTTCTGTAAAGCCGGTGCCTGTGATCATAACATGGTCGGCATGTGTCTCTGACGGTTTAAGTGGGCTTGATGATTCAGTACTCAAATGATTGAGTTTTGTCTGGTCACCGGAAGGTCAGGAATCTCTGGTGGGACATCATGGGCAGGTTCTTCTGGTTGTTTTTCAGAAGCGTCTAATGCTGGGACTTGCTGCTCCGGTTCATGGACTTTAGGATCTTCAACCGGCTTGGTCACCTTTGCCTTCTTGCTAGGCTTTGCTTGTCCACTGCACGGGTTATGAGGGATCAGTACAAGTATAAGAGCATAAGGAGATAGAAAATAAAAGTGATGTTACCCAGGGGCAGTCTTGAAAGCCGGCAGCTAGGTTTGAGATGAGTCACCGGAGGAAGAGCGAGAAACCTCCTGATAGTTTGAATCGGGAGGATTAAGTGGCTGGCGAATGAGACCCACCAGTGGGTAAAAAGAGTTTAAGTTTGGAAAGACCTCGTTTTGACGTTTCCGTGGAGCTGGAGTATTTGGTAAGCCGGACGATAACTCTTCACCTCTGCTGGTCCGAGTTTGTCGCCGGCTCTCATGTTGTTGTTGCTTCAAAAGAAAGTGAGGATCCAAATGAGCTAAGGGGTGTGAAAATCTTACTTTCCGGGTTACCTGTCGAATTTTCTGTCTTGGCAAAGGCTCTGAGTCAGACGAAATGATAGTTACCTCTTCTTCGACTGCTTGGATGGTCCCCGTGTCATCCTGATGATAATCAGTGTCAATAAGATGGTTGAAAAATGAGCCAAGGGAATCAAGGGCTACCTCCGACTCAGAACTGTCGTCCAGCCCAAGCATCTTGGAAGTAGTTAATTTCTTCTTGATTTTCCTGACAGTTTTCTTGGCGGCTTTCTTGGTAGCCCTGTCCTTTTTGGCAGCTTCATGGTCATATTGCTTTTTCCAAAAATCAGATTTAGTTTGTGGTAGTCATCAAAGTTGAGTTAATAGACTATGTGAACAATGAGGTAAAAGCAAGTAATTTAGAGACTCACATCCGGTGGCGGGTTAAGTGTGCAGAAAGGGTTCAGACCCACTTTGCTGCAGTCTTCTGGATCTTCATTCAGAAGGGTCTTTGTCATTTCATTGATGGCCTCATCAGTTAAAAGCACGGAGCTGTGGCGCGATGGATCCTTTATACCACCCGTGTAAGTACACATTAAACTGGGCCGATGACTCAAGGGTATGATCCGCCATGAAACCCAGCACCGAACCAAGTCAATGCCAGTTAACCCGTTTCCCAACAGAGCCTTGACCTTTGCAATGGTAGGGGCAAGTTTTGCACGTTCAGCACCGGTAAGTTTTTTGGGAAGAAGATGCTTTGGGTTAAGACGCTGGACACGATAACCCGGCAGTGGATTCTCGTCAGCCGGAGAGGTATCTTTGCAGTAAAACCATGTCTGGTTCCAATTTTTGGGGTGACTCGGCAAGCAAGCATAGGGGAAGATAGCACGTCTTCTTCGTTGAATTGAGATTGCACCAAGTTCCAAGTTGGGCTCGTTCGTAAACTCGTTTTGGCGGTTCAAATAAAAATATTCCCTAAAGAGTTCAACACTGGGTTCCTCTTGAAGGTATACTTTGCAGAAAACTTGAAAATTGCAAATGTTGGACACAGAATCGGGTCCGATTTCTTGAGGATGGAGTTGAAAGAAGTGCAGAACGTCTCGGAAGAATTTTGATCCGGGTGGTGAGAAGCCCCGATTCATGTGATCAGTAAAAATGATGACTTCATCATCCTTTGGGTGAGGTCTTTCTTCGCTTGGTTTGGGGGCGCGCCAATGCATGATATCTTTTGCTGGCAAATAGCCGATGTTGACAAAGTCTTTGAGCATGTTCTTAGTAACAATTGAAGGAACCCAATTACATGAGGTGACTGTCTTCGACGGCATTGTGAAGGAAGAAGCCTGAAAGAAAGGAAAATTTGCCGGTTTAAGTTGATTCATTAAGCTGGAGACGCTATAGTATGTATTCAGATTGGCGGCTTAAGTGGGGCCTAATGATATATGGATAATTATAAATCGGTGGTGTAAGCCGCCATGACAGCAATGTTATTCAAGATTTGTCAAGAGCGAATTCTACTAAGTGTTGAGGCAAACAAGTTTCACAGATTAATGCTAGGATTTCAGATCTGGGACACTTCGCATAATGGAAAATATTTTTGACCTAAAATACAGTTCTCGAGCAGTTCATATGTTCAGATGGGTTTTTCTTACGCGAAAGAGATGCTCTAATAACAGAAACAAGTATCACGGCTGCCGCCGCGCGAGAGAAGTGCTAAGTTTGGATCAAAGTCATCAGTTGCAGCGAAGAACAAGGATGAACTCTGAAGAACTTCGAGAAACCCTAATGGAAGATCTGTGATGGAGAAAGGAGAGGCACTTACGGGATACACTAAACAATGGAGAAATGTCGCGGCTGCTCTGGCCTCGTTCAGGTCGATGCAGCAGCCGGAGTCGAGGAAGCTGATGAGTTCGGCGGCGGCGGTGCTCAGGCAGGCAGGTGTGTTGCGGAGATGTGAGGAAGAAGAAAGGGACGAAGAAGCAAGGGAGGAGAAAAGAAAGGAACCCCTGGCCCTATTTATAAGGATGGAAGGATAACTGACATTCGCGGGAATCAAGGAGATCAAAAAATGGATATGTGACGACGCAAATGCCTCGATTTTCGGGATGATTATTAAAGATAAAGATCCGTTAAGATATGCTGGGCATTGTGCAAAATTAATAACAGATGACGTCATGGCGGATCTCCCAAATTCTAGGAGATGATGTCACGGCGGGTTACAATATCTAGTGAGAACAGGTGAAGAAGGATTTTTCCTAAGTGATAAAGATTGACATGAACAAGTTCAAATCAACCTGGGGCCTAATGTTGGAGATATAACTATTAGGTATGACCCGCGCAAGAGGGGCCGGATTATACCAACGGCGGTTCATTATCACGAAGCCCATGAAGGTATCGAAGATGGTGGTTCATGAAGATGACTTATTAAGAGCCCAAGGCCCAAAGGCGGCTTAAGGCCCGTAGGTGTAAATCACCATATATGTATGACATGTGTTGTAAGGCATGTATATTTGGTCACCGAGCCGGACACGTTGTTATGAACCGGCTCGAGACTCTGTAAAGCGCAGGGCATCAACCTGAGTATATAAAGGGATGACCCTGTGGCGGTTTAGGGTAAGAAACAACAGATCGAAAGCTAGGTCAAGCGTATTCGCTCCCTGGTAATCGAGGCATAAGCAATACCACCTCAAACTGGATTAGGCCTTTACCTTCACCGCAAGGGGCCGAACCAGTATAAACTCCTTGTGTCCTTTGTCTCGTTTAACCCCTTTAAGCTAACCTGTCACGATGGCTCCACGACTAAGTCCTCTTGCTAGGACATCTACCGTAACAATTCCACGACAGTTGGCGCCCACCGTGAGGCCAGCGCACGGTGGTTTCGAGTTCTTACAGGGCAACTTTGAAGGGATCAAAGGATACGATGTCGGCCGGATGACCAAGAGTCGTCGCGGCAAGCTCTACATCGACAACGCAGGCTGGGGCCCCGAGGCCGGCTCAATCGAGTACGGGTACCGGGCCCCCTTCGATGGAATTCACATCTTCATCGGTAAGATCGGCGAACCGGGCCTTGAGCAGGACATCTGCACCGACATTATCAAGACAACTCAGTGTGCACGACCTGCCCAGGTGCAACCCGCCATGAAGCGCGCCTTCGTTGGATTCATCCATGGGGCGGAATTTGAGGAAGGATCTGTGTCTAGCGGTGAGACGACCATCTATTCTGATGGTGAGTCATCCACGGGCGAGACCACTTTATTGTATCAACTGCAAGACAACAGGCTTGGGGGCTGTTTCGATGGGGATAGTATTCCGGACCCCTATAAGCCGCCGAACTGGGTCGCGATTTTCATGGCCGGTACACAGCCAGGGCAGAATTCTACGACTGCAACAGCAATGATTTCTGGATCAGCAACGGCAGCGGCGGCCGGGGCAGGAGGCCCTATGCGCCCGCCGGCTCAGGTCTTGTTCGACTTATTGGACACCTTGACAACATTGTTAACAGCAGAGGTTAATCCGGCAAATCAAAGGCTGATTCCTTCCGGCTCACGTTGGATCAGAACGCTTAAAACGAAGTCATGAGGAGAAGGCACCGGAGTCGTCTGCCTTCGGTTTACGAGGCGAGGAACCTCTTCAACACACCTGATGCAGGGACCAGTGACCCGCCAGAGGTAAACCGGGTGGTGGCCACGCCTAGGACTGGAGCGCCGGCTCAGCCACGCACAACGGATCCGCCTAACATCTCTTAGGCATCAGCAATATTAACAAGATAGGAGAACTCATGATAACAAAGTCTACTTACTTTGGCAAACAGAAAATGGTCCGAAGGAGCCGAACCGCCGAACTAATGTGCTGCACACAAACAAGTGAAATACGCCATCTAACAATGATAAAGCACCCTCTGCCTGTTTCTATCCACACCTGTCGAATTCATATTACCACTAAGTAACCAAGAGAATGTCAATTTTTCATCAATGTAATGCCTATCATATATGATAGCATGCAGATAAATCTGTTTATGTAAGGACTATAACTTTCATCATTGCATATCCTCATATATGGCATCATGCAGATAAATCTGTTTAGACAAGGACTATAAATTTCAACTCAACTTGCAACTAGACCATATAAATCAACGAGAAAAATGGTTAAATAGCATCAAAGATGCAACAACTACTTCAGAATCCCCTTTTCTGTGCTAACTGCCAAGCACCCAACTCACTCGTATGGTTTTCCCCATGATCCTTGTGCTAATTTCATTTGTTACTTGACCCCCAAAGTTCTGAACAAGAATGGAAGACCTTGACAAAATATCCTTACGATTAGGAACTGAACAAGAAACAAGTAAATATGGAATTGGTAGATGTTGTCATACAGGGATTCCACATAATCTCATCTTTGATAATGCAGTAGCAATTTTACATGTTCTATGTTTAAACAGATATATGTGTGCTCACAGCAGCTTTGAACAAACAGGTGCCACTCCACAACCTGAAAATTGTTTCTATTACTAGTAAGTTACAGATACAAAAGAGGAGCAAACACGCATCTGGTACTGCAACAGATCATCAAACACTGATGAAAGTTGCATGTATTGGTACTTCAATCTATCACTTGAGAAGCCCATGTGGAGTGTGCATAGAGCACCCGGCCTTTCCATCCTTGCAGAAGCCAGCGGTGATCCTCGCTGATCATGAAATGCTTGTGGTACCGACTCTTCACTTGGTCCTTGAGCATCAGAACAACATCAGGGTCCAACGGCAGCTGCCTTAGCCCCGCTCGCTCGTTCCGCGCCTGCCACTCCTTGTAGTTCTGAGGGCGCTCCACCCGGTCTGCACCTTCACAGGCGATCATGTTAATGGCGGAGCGTGCAAGCATGTCCCGCTCCACCAGAAGTCTCTGGTCGTTGTCCCGTGGAACGGTGTTCTCCATCACATCGAACAAGGCCGTGAAGTAGTACAAGGCATGGCGGAACCGCGTCATGAAGAAGGCCGCGCTGTATGGTCCATTGACGAGGGACTGGACGAACACGGCCGGCCTCATCTTGCTGATATTGTTGAGCACCATGTCCCTCGGGCTCACCATGTCAAAGGTTAGGCTCTCGTCCATCAAGGTCCTGAACTCGTACATGCTGTTCACGACCAGGACCTCGTCTGGGTCGATGTGCAGGTCCTCAGCCCGGACATCCTCCGGCTTGGATGCGACGGCGCGGAACTCGAATGGCACGCCGAACTGCTTAGCACAGTTGCCGAGCCGGTCCCCCGCCTCCTCCATTATTTGAGCCGGACGGAGCCCGGGGCGAGGGGTGTTAATGCCGGTGATCCTCACTTGTGGTGGGCCGCCCTCCCTGTTGGCCAGCAACCGGAGCAAGTCCGGCCACTGGAATCCGGTGGTGATGCCGTAGTGCACAATGTGCAGTTTCCTCCTCCCTGCAACGGCCTTGCAGATGGTGTTGATGGCAAAGAGCAAACCAACCTTCATCGAGCAGCACGCAGCCATGTGCAGATGGAAGGCTTTGATGAGCCCAACGGTTAAGGTGTGCTTCTCCATGAGCGCTCGGTACAGCCGGCTCCCCGTGCCAGCCAGCCGTGCCTCCAGCCCCTGGGCGAAGTAGTGCGCCAGCCGCTGCTTGGCGTCCCCCGTCGGCGAGGAGTGCCACTTGATCCGCTCCAGCAGCTTGCTCGCGCCGTGCACGTCGTTGCTGGACACTGCTTCGGCGCAGCGGATCAGCAGGGTCTCTAGGTCAGTCACCACCGTGTGCCTCGCCCCGCGCCTCCCGCGCCTGCCAATTGCTGACTTGTTCTCCTTGTCCTCCAAGGTGACGCGTACCACCTCCTGCATCTCGCCCGGGTGCGCGTCGTAGCCGTTGAGGACAAGCCGGTCCAGCATCTCCAGCGCGGTGGCTTCCTCCTCCTCCTGGACACAACGCGGCAGCACTGTTATTTGCTTGCTGCTCCTGCCCAAGCCCGCCTCCACCTCACCATCCATGCCAGGCCTCTTCTTACGCCCCCTGCCAGCCACCATCACATTGTCTGCGGGCAAGAACCTGTTGGCTTCCTCCATGCCTTTGAAGAAAGCCATGCTCGACAGCATGTCCGTTCTGGTGCTGCTCTCGCTGGGAATGGGAAACACCAAACCACTGGCCTCCGCAATGCCTGTGCCGTTCAAGAAGAAGGCTGGATACTGTACCTGGCACCTGGAAACCATGAAGTCCGTGCCGTTACCTTGGCTGGGCATCAAGATGGAGGTGGAGGAGGCAAAGGACTCGTGGGCGTCGGATGAGGTATTGGCAAGGATCTCGGCGAAGGGCTGCTCGGCCTGCAGGAGCTCCGGGTGGTCAGGGTACTGGTAGAAGAACTTGTCGACGATGTCCTCCTCCGTGAGCATGCGCGAAATGTACTCCAGGGCCAGGTCGTTCTGCGGCTGCTGTGAGTCATCATGGGTCATCGGAGTCGGAGGAAGGTCGAGGAAGACGGATGGGGACAGTGGTGCAGGCTCAGCGAGGCCCAACAGCTCCTCTGGTGTGGCAGCCATAGTGGAGTGCATGCTGATTTCTGATGGTGCAGTGAAACTATATTGGATTTGGAGTGGATATATCACTGTCATCCATCCGTTTCATGTGAAGCAAAAACAAGCACTTCGGACATCGTACAGTACGTTGCTGTCTATTGGAACCATCGTAGCTTCACATTTCACAAGGTTAGTTTAACCGTCCACCGGCCGACCTGCGCCTGCACACATGGACAAAGAGAGGCTTTTGAGAAAGATTATATCCATCTTGTTGTCGCAGCCAGCATTCTGTCCTTGTCTGATCAGAACTTCAGAAGCAGTCAACTTTCTTGTAGACATCAATTTATGTTTTAGAATGTCAGGCTGTTGTGAGTTCAACATGTACGTAGTAGCACTAGCAGATAAAATAATTGAAAGTTCTCTAGTATTATCCTGAAAATTGATTAGGTCACATGTACTCCCTCTGTTCGGAATTACTTGTCGCAGAAATGGATGTATCTAGACATATTTGAGTTCTAGATACATCCATTTTCGGGACAAGTAATTCTGAACGGAGGGAGTAGTAGCCAGTTTCTAGATGCATGTAACCTTTAACCATGTTCATTTATGTTTCTTTCCTGCTACACACTTGGACACCTGCAAGTAGGCAAACGGATTTGTAAGATGAAAACGCAGAGAAAGAAATTACAAATTCAATACATTTCAGTTATCCTTTTTCTTTGAACAATTTCCAGTAATCCTTTTACATATGACACTGAATTTATTGGTCCTCTTACAAGACTACAGATTATATATCTTCTTCGGGTATCATGTCTTAATGAGATAACTGAAGAAGAAGAAGAATGAGTGGAAGCACATAAACATCTGCTGCTGCAACAACAATTGACCTTTACATCAAGTCTTTACTCATCAAATTGAAACTTAATGTCTAAAAAAAATGTAACTTTAAGGCAGCTTACAGGAGACATTTAGCATGCGGCAGTGGCACCCTGGTGTTATTCATATTCGTGTCTAAGAGCGAAATTTAAGATGGTTGGAGGAAACAGGAGGGGATGCCCCAGTTGTATCTCATAAGTACTACTAATGTCCAAAGATTAACCTCTTATAGGCAGAAAAAGGCAGCTAATACTCGGAGCTAGTGTCGTCTGCCACCCACGCCGAGTGAGCATATAGGATGCGGCCCTTCCACCCCTGCAGCAACCACCCCTGATCCACATCCACAACAAACTCCTTGTGGTACAGGCTCTTGACCTTGCCTGTTGCCACCTTGGTGATAATCGGCTTCAGTGGCAGCTGTCTGAGGCTTGCACGTTGGTTTCTCAGCTGCCACTGTTTGTATGTCTCGGGACGCTCTACCCGGTCTGCACTCTCGCAGGCGATAGTATTCAGGGCACACTGCCCGAACATGTCCCGCTCGAGAACGAAGCGCTCGTAGCTCTCTGGCGGTGTGGTGGTGTCAAGCATGTCGAACACCGATGAGTAAAAGAAGAGTGCCTCCCGGAACCGGGCCAAGAAAAATGGGCCGCTAGAACCATTCACAACACCTTGGACGAACACATCTGGCTGCATCTCCCGGATGTTGCTGAGGACCACATCCCTGGGGCTGGGTCTGTCGATAACAAGGCTTTCGTCCATCAAGGTGTTGAAATTGAACAGGTCATTCACCACAAGCACCTCGTCAGGGTCGATGTTGAGGTCCTCGGCACGGATAGTCTCCCACTTGGCCGCGATGGCATGGAACTTGAACGGCAAGCCAAACTGACGGGCACAGTTGCTGAGTGCCCGCCCTGTCTCCTCAAGCCTCTTAGCCGGGCGGAACCCGGGCTGCGGGAGGTCAATCCCGGTGATCCTCACCTCCGGTGGCCCGCCGTCCCTGGTCGCCAGCCAAGCCAGCAGGCCCGGCCACTGGCACCCATAATGCAAGCCATAATCCACAATGTGCAACTTGCTCTTCCCTTCCACGGCATCGAAGATGGTCATGCTGGAGAATGTGAACGCCACCCTTTTGAAGGAGCAGGCTGCCATGAACAGCTCGTAACCTTTGAGGAACTCCATGGTCGAGGTGTGCTTCGCCATGAGTGACTTGTACACCTGGCTCCCAGTGCCCGCCAGCCGGGCCTCAAGCCCCTTGGCGAAACAATACGCCAGCCGCTGAGCGGCATCTCCTGTTGCGGAAGCATGTTGCCTGATCTGTTTCAGCAGATTGCCCGCGCCATGACGGTTGCCGGTGGCCACCTCCTGTGCGCAGCATAGCAACAGCCCGCGCAGGTCCACCGCCTCTTTCTTTCCCTGCTTTCCCCGCACCGCCTTCTTATTTTTTCTATCAGCTCTGATGTTCTCCATGGTGATTTGCAGCTCCTCCATGGTCTCCCCACATAGTTCGTAACTATTCAGCATTATTTTGTTGATCATCTCGCTGGCGCCATCCTCTTCCAGCTCCGGCATCAGCAGTTTGCTGGCCCTGCCCACCACTTCCTCCAGCTTGTCCACATCACGCTGACCCTTCCGTCCCCCACCACTAATGCTTCGCCCAAAAATCTCCTTCGCTTGGTCGACGCTGAAGACATCAGCCTGCGGTTGGTTGTCTCTAGGCAAGAACTTGTTGGCCTCCTCCATGCCTTTCAAGAATGCAAAGTTAAGCATGGCTTCATTGGAGCGGTTGAGTTTGCTCTGATCACCATTATTGTACACCTCAGCACCATCCGAGAACGTCCAACTCGGGACGTCCTTGTCAGCCAAGCACATGCTACCTCCACGAATACCCTGCAAAGACGCATCAGAATGCATCTTCTCCATGTCGCCACCTTCGCCGGACAGTAAGTTCTTGGCATCATCAAGAATTTGGGTAAATTGCTGCTGCGCCTGGAGGAAGGCAAGATGGTCTGGGTACTGGTAGAAGAACCTGTCGTCGATGTCCTCCTCCATCAGCATGCGAGTGATGTATGGGAGCACCAGGTCCCCGACACTGCCGCCATAGGGCGACGGAGGAATGTCAAGGTAGACGGATGGGGATGGCGGCGGGGGCTCCATGTGTTCCTTCAGCCCCAGCAACTCCTCGGGGGCGATGGGCATGGTGGTGAACTGAACTAGTGATGGTGCTGCGCTCCACAAGGATATGGCTGGTTGCTCTTGTACAGAGAAAGGCGTCGGTTCTTCCCATGCTTGGAGACTTGGAATCAACGATCATCCTCCAAATGGACATGGCTGATGGCTCTTAAAAAAAGAATTGTCCTATAGTATATATCAGGACATGGCTGATCCTCCTGTTTGTCACCATCACACAATAGTATGACTGTCCTAGGTTGATTATTTTTCTCAAACACACCTGGCAGCATGTCTTTTTCATTATGAAAGCGCCAAGATAGCAGGAACAACCAATATTTACAAAAATAAAGGAAAAACAACAGTCCTTACTGAACGACTAAACAAAGTTTAGCATTGTAATACTATAAACCACAAGGGAGAAGTATACTGTTACATGCGAACTTGCATTTTTTTCAGTATTAAAACACATAATTGCAGTTTTTTAGCATGCTTTCATCTTTCATGAGCCAGTATTTTGTTTAATCTGTAATCACTAAATCACTATTAGATTGAAGTAGTCATTCGGTACCTTCAGACCTGCCGTTTATCCCATTCACTGCACACAGGCCCAGTAGCACTACAAACCTGCTAGTAAACATAACGCTCAATCAATGAACTTGTGACCTGAAACATTAAAGCATAGAGAGAAATAGCAATTCCAGGCAAGCAATACGAATATAACACACAATGGGCACAGGTTCGGGTTAGAAGAGTTTCAGAGGCAACGAAATTGGTTACCATATTTGCTATTGGTAAAAAAAGTATGGCCCATGCAATGCAATTGGCATGTGACATACCCCAGCCAGGAGCAAAAGGAACTAGAAGATGCTAAGTGAAGAGATACATTTACTTAGGAAGTTAGAGATGAGTGTGTTAGGAAAGAAGATATCCTATTTTTGGTGGTCGGGACGAGTCTTCCCTGTAAAAGGAACATCATGTACTCTGCTAAAAATAAGCAATGAAATAATCAAAAGTTCTCTAAGCCCCTCTTCCACGTCTGGGACAAGCCCTGCAGAGAGGCTGCAGAGAGTCACCGACCTTTACCCTGCACATATTATCTTGTTGTGAATCAAGGTCCATAAAATGCTGGTCTTCATTATACATGACAAAAGTTGTAATACACTTGCGACTAAAATATCCAATTTACACATACATGAGGATGATGTCATATCATCGTTAGTCTTCTAGCGTTTACTTCCAATCTCGGACCTTCATCTTCCTTACCAACGTCACACAAATCCATCAGGCCATGACAAAGAGATCAGATGGTTCATGTGAACGTCCAAAGCTCAACACCAAACTCTGGACACTGAACAGTAACTGTTGTGGCCAGCTGCATCAAACAATAAAACGAGTATGCAACTAGTTCAAATTTACTGGATCATGTATAGTAGGCTAGTAGCCATCACCCAGACAATGCACAACTCTAAATATATATTTGCCTTGTACAGTTGGGTACAAGAAAAGAGAAAAGAAAATGCAGGCATTCTCTGAAATACTTCAAGCAGTCCGATAGATATTGGACGAGTCAAAATGCATCGTTCAGCTTGAGAGCATAAACCACACCACAAACGGTACAGTATTAATACCATATCTGCTTCTGTTCAAGTGCAGGAAGGAGAAAAATAGTTAACAGTGGGAGCTAGCACCATCTGCCTCCCATGTTGAGTGAGCCAAGAGGATGCGGCCCTTCCATCCTTGCAGCAGCCAGTGGTGGTCCTCGTCGATGAGAAAGTCCTTGTGGTATTTGTTCTTTACCATGTCCCTAGCCATCTTAACAGTTTCTCTGTCCAGTGGCAGCTGCCTCAGGCCTGCACGTTGGTTTCTGACTTGCCAATGCTTATAGGTCTCACAACGCTCCACCCGGTCCTTTCCCTCATATGCAATGGCATTCAGGACAACTCACCCAAAGATGTTGCGCTCCAGCGCCAGCCGCAGTTTGTTCTCCCTTGGCATGGTTGCATCAAGCATGTCAAACAGTGCAGAGTAAAAGAAGAGGGCCTCGCGGAACCGTGACAAGAAGAAGGTGCCATAGGAGCCATTTACGGTGCTTTGGACAAACACGTCCGGTTTCATCTTGCTGATGTTGCTGAGGACAGTATCCCTGGGGTTCGGGCTGCCTATGACGACACTCTCATCCATTAAGGTCCTGAAATTGTACAGGTCATTCACAGCAAGCACCTCATCAGGTCCCAGGTCCAGGTCCAGGTCCTCGATGGAAACGGTCTGCCACTGCGCCAAGATGGCACGGTATTTGAACGACACACCAAGCTCCCGGGCAATGTCAGTCAGCCGACAATCGATCTCCTTCATATGTTTTTCTGGGTGGAATCCGGGCTGTGGGAGGTCAATGTGCGTAATCCTGACCTCTGGCGGGCCACCATCCCTTGCTGCCAGCCAGCGCAGCAGTTCTGACCACTGGAATCCATAACGAAAGCCATAATCAACAATGTGCAACCTGCTCCTCCCCACTGCCGCATTGAAGATGGCCCTGTTGGCGAACAAGAAGGATACATTCCTGAAGCAGCATGCTGAAATGAATTCTTGGTAAGCCTCTGAGTGCGCCACAGCAGAGGTGCCCTTTGCCGTAAGCGTCCCATACACTTGGCTGCCTGTGCCAGTGAGCCGTGCCTCCAGCCCCTCAGCGAACCAGTAGGCAAGCCGCTGTGTGGCGTCACCAGTGGGTGAGGCATGCTGCTGGATCTCCTTGAGCAACTCACCTGCCCTCCGGCGGTCATCCATCACCGCCTTGGCACAGTGGATCAGCAGCGTGTGCAGGTCAATCACCCGTGCCTTGCTCTTTCTCCCCTTCTTGTTACTGTTCCCAGTCTCATTGTCCATGGAACTGCACATTTGATTGAAGTCAAAGACCTCGCAGGCACCAGCTTCGACCAATCTGTCCGTCCTACTGACATCAGCCTCCACCTCGTCGCTCCAGTCCTTGCGGCCCCTGCTGCTTTTCTCCATCGGTTGGTCCTGCTCACCGGTGGTCGTCAGCTCACTGTTTGTGGGCAAGAACTTCTTCGCCTCTTCCATGCCCTTGAGGAAAGCAGTGCTAAAGATGTCAGTGCTGAACTCTCCATTGGCGAGCAACAGCAAGCTGCGAACCTCATCAACACCCTTGAACTTCAAGATGCCCGAGCTGGGAGAGTGCATGTCGCTGGCCAAGGCGCCACCTTGGTCTGCCATTAAGGTGGAGGCATGCATGCTGGAAGAGAGGATTTGGGCAAAGGGTCGCTGGGCTTTGAGGAGTGCAGGGTTGTCTTCGTCAATGTCATCATCCTCCTCCATGAGGATATGCGCGATATTGGGGAGTGCCAGGTGATCCTGCATGACAGAGCGGTTCCTGTCGTGGTGTGCCACTAAAGGAAGGTCGGGGAAGATACGAGGGACAGCCATGGTGATGACAATGGACAATGGGAATGCGCTTCCTCTAATGAATGGAATGGAATCATTGTAGGTATGATGTTGCTCTGCTAAACCCTCTCCTTGGTATCACCGAATTGTCTCCAACAATAAAGGACAAGTAGATGTTGTCCTAATCATATAGGAACGATGTGACTTTCTTGTTCCATTTGCTAGTACAAGGACATTATGCCAAAAAAATGGCATTTAAAAAAATTCTGGAAAAGATCACAACTGGACATGTTTGCGCACTATGGCACTTGAAAATCTTTATGTGGTACAGAAGTGATACAATGATGAAGGGCCAAAATAGCAGCTTTATTTGCATGAAAATTGTTTTGAAGTGCACTTAGTACTCAAACATGGACATGTGTTCAATTGGGGAAGTATGAGGACTGAACCTAAAAGTGGTTAACAAATGGAGGATTCATTACCTTTCTCCGTTATATGCAGCATGTACACCATGCTTGATCTACACTAGGCACGACGGCATCTAAACTCAAACCGCCCCAGATCTTCTATCTTTGACAACTAATCCCTCCAACCAATCCTGAATGTGGTAGTCATTTGGTATCTCCAGACCTGATCCGCCTATCGCCTGTACTGCATACATCCTCAGTACCATTAGCACTTTAAACCTGCAAGTAAACATGACACCCATGCTATGAACTTGTCATCTACTCCCTCCGTTCCGAATTACTTGTCTTGGATTTGTCTAGATACGGATGTATCTAGACTCATTTTAGTGCTAGATACCTCTGTATCTAGACAAATCTAAGACAAGTAATTCGGAACGGAGGGAGTAAAACTTTAAAGCATAGAGGAACAAATAGCAATTGAAGGCAAGTAATAAGAACCTCAGCCCACCAATGGGCACATGTTTATATTAGTTAGAAATTACTCAGATTCTTTTAGTGATCGGCCTGCAGCAAGGTAGGCACAGTTACAATATAAAAAGATAAGCATAGAAAATAGACTACTTAATACATCTGGTTATCCAAGCAAAGAAGAGCAGTGGCCAACTTGAACTATAAAAATGTCTCTCTAACTTCTTTTTTGTTTGAGAATTAGCTGCTTATATTAAATTATGCACTGTGATTACACTCCTTGTCTAGCAAGTTCATAATACACTCCAGTGAAACATGAAGCCAAGTAATTATTCCAGCTCTCCTTTGCTAATGCATGTGCTACCTCATTAGCTGTACGTCAGACCGCCAGCAGCGCATGGTCCTCAAAGTCCTGGAGGCATCCCTTGATTCCTTCAACCAGTGGCCCATATATATTGAATGATCTTGGCTCACATATCCCTTGAAAACATCTCAAGTTTGTCGACTTTTGATAACAAATAAAATATGCCATCTCGATAAACTATTTACCAGCCAACTGTAGAAGAGCATGGTAGCTTCACAAGCAACAAACTGGTTGTCATGGTGGTCCTCATCATCTATAACCGAAGTTGTAATACATGGTCAATAAAACATCCAATTTACAAACACAAGAGGATGACATCACGTCATGCTTACCTACAAGCTTTTTTACTTCCAATCTTGAATTTCATCTTCCTTCCCAGTATTGCATGAATCCACCAGACTACGACAAAGAGATCAGACAGTTTCCATGAGTATCTAAGGCTCAACATCAAAGTCTGGACAATGGGTCACCGTAGTCACCAGCTAAATTATCCATTAAAACAAGCATGCCACCAGTTTGTATTTACTGGATCATGAATACAACCATCACCCCAGATAACACACAGCCATAGATATATATATATATTATTTTTTATCTTAAAACATAGAAATATATTTATCTTCTTATACAGTGGAGTACAAGAAAAGAGCAAAGAAAATGCCACATCATCCCAAATGCCTTTTGCCATCCCATAAAACAAGAAAAATTAAAATGCATCTTCAAAGTTTAGAATATAAACCTCATCACAAACAGTATAGTATTAATTGCCCATAGCAGCTGTTGTTCCTGTGCAGAAAGGAGAAAAATAGCTAACAATGGGAGCTAGCTCCCTCTGCCACCCATGTTGAGTGGGCGTAGAGAATACGACCCTTCCATCCCTGTAGCAGCCATTGGTGATCCTCGTCTATGTCAAAGTCCTTGTGGTAGTCACCCATGACCATGTCCGTAGCCATCTTAACAGTCTCTCTGTTCAGTGGCAGCTGCCTCAGGCCTGCTCGTTGGTTTCTGATCTGCCAATGCTTATAGGTCTCACCGCGCTCCACTCGGTCCTCTCCCTCATATGCGACGGCATTCAGGACCATCCACCCAAAGACGTCACGCTCCAGCGCCAGCCGCAGTTTGCTCTCCCGTGGCATGGTTGCATCAAGCATGTCAAATAGCGCAGAGTGATAGAAGAGGGCCTCTCGGAACCGTGACAAGAAGAAGGTGCCATAGGAGCCATTCACGGTGCTTTGGACAAACACGTCTGGCTTCATCTTGCTGATGTTGCCGAGGACGGCATCCCTGGGGTTCGGGCTGGCTATGACGACACTCTCATCCATTAAGGTCCTGAAATTGAACTGGTCATTCACAGCAAGCGCCTCATCAGGTTCCTTGTCCAGGTCCTCAACGCAAATGGTCTGCCACTGTGCCATGATAGCACGGTACTTGAACGGCACACCAAGCTCTTGTGCAATGTCAGTCAGCCGATTACCTATCTGCTCCATATGTTTTTCCGGGTAGACCCCAGGCAGTGGGAGTTCAATGTGGGTGATCCTGACCTCCGGTGGGCCACCATCCCTTGAAGCCAACCAGCGCAGCAGCTCAGGCCACTGGAACCCACAATGGAGGCCATAATCCACGATATGCAACCTGCTTCTCCCGACTGCTGCATTGAAAATGGCCTTGTTGGCAAACAAGAAGGCTACCTTCCTGAAACAGCAAGTGGACATGAACAGCTGGTAGGCCTGCATATGCCTCACAGTAGAGGTGCACTCAGCCGTGAGCAACCCGTACACCTGGCTCCCTGTGCTGGTCAGCCGCGCCTCCAGCCCCTCAGCAAACCAGTAGGCAAGCCACTGTGTGGCGTCCCCAGTTGGTGATGCATGCTGCTTGATCTCCTTGAGTAACTCACCTGCACTACGGCGGTCATCCATCACCGCCTTAGCGCAGTGGATCAGCAGTGTGTGCAGGTCAACCACCCGCGTCTTGCTCTTTCTCCCCTTCTTGTTGCTGTTCCCAGTCTCATTGCCATGGGCAATGAGCATTTGGTCGAACACCTCGCCAGCACCAACTTCCACCAATCTGCTAGTCCTACTGACATCAGCCTCCACCTCACCATGCCTGTCCTTGCGACCCCTGCCACTTTTCTCCTTGGGTTGATCATGCCCACCGGTGGTCGTTAGCTCACAGTTTCTGGGCAAGAACTTGTTGGCCTCTTCCATGCCCCTGAGGAAGGCAATGCTAAACATGTGAGTGCTGTAGTCCGCATCGGGGAGCAACATCAAGCTGTGGACCTCATCAACACCATTGAACTTGAAGATGGGCGAGCTGGGAGAGTGCACGTCGATGGCCAAGGCGCCGCCTTGGTCCGCCATTAAGGTGGAGGCATGCATGCTGGAAGAGAGGATTTGGGCAAAGGGTCGCTGGGCTTTGAGGAGTGCAGGGCTGTCTTCGTCAACGTCATCCTCCTCCTCCATGAGGATTTGTGTGATATAGGGGAGTGCCAGGTGATCCTGCACAGCAAAGCAGTTGCTGTCATCATCAGCCATCAAGGGAAGGTCTGGGAACACCGGGAAGACGGGAGTGGCAGCCTTGGTGATGGCAATGACAATGGTAATGGCAAAGCTCTTCCTGGAATGAATGGAAGGGAATCATGGTAGGTGTAGTGTTGCTCTGCTAAACTTGTCTCCTTGGAATCACCGAACTGTCTCCAACCAGAAAGAACAAGAAAGCAGTTGTTTTCCTAATCATCTAGGTGTGATGTGACCTCCTTGTTCCATTTCCTTGTACAAGAGAATTACATCGAAAACAAATTGATATTTTAAAAACACAAGAAGAAAATCACACATGTACATTTTCGAGTACTATTTGCATTTTTAACACAAGAAGAAAATCACACATGTACATGTTCGAGTACTATTTGCATTTGCAAATCTTGATGCAGTGCAAAAATAATAAAATGATGAAGGCTAACATAGTAGCTTTCTTGCACAGAATTAATTTTAAAAGTGAACTTAATACTCAAATATGTACCTGTGTTCAATTTTTTAGAAACTTTGTAAGTTTGCAAACAGACTTTGTAAGTTTGAGCTCAGATGCCAAAACATTGCACTAAGCATGACGTGTTTTACTCTGTTTCTGATGTTTGGCAACATGAAAGCGCAGCATACATGACACATACAACCCACAAGTCCCGAGTCCTTACTGCAATTCAAACTGTATCTCAGTTACACGAATACTGTACATAGTTACATCTACTAATTTGTTGCACATGAATCTTATAGGGAAAAAAGTAGTGCGTGAACATAATTATTTAAGTGGAAGCTTAGGAATTATGCTGATATGTCAAAATAGTAAAATAATATACTGGGAGAGGCCAAAATATACCTAATTTAAATCTTGAAAATGCTATAGTTTTTAATAAACTTACTCATGCTTAATCTATAGTCCTATATCCCTGCCACGATCTGCATACTTGACCAAATCAGTAACCTCTTTCAGGCCTGCAAGCAAACAAATAAACGCAGCGCATTATGCTATGAACTTTTTAAGGAGAAACCATAGAGATAATTAGCAATAAAATCAAACAATGTGGATGTAGGCTCACTCAGTATTCTTTGCTACTCTGGTTTTCTCTGGCCATGTAAAGTACATAATAGAATGCAAACCATGGGACCAGTATCTGAAACAAAAAATTGGCAGAGCAGTATGAAGATGAGCCTAGAAATGTAACACAACTGGAGTAACATCTAATCTGCATCTGTGCAAGTTTGCACCTTTCTCGCATACCATCATTTAACAATATATCACCGAGCTTGCCCGAAGTTAAACAAACAACAACAAAGCCTTTAGTCCCAAACAAGTTCGGGTAGGCTAGAGCTGAAACCCATAAGATCGGCTTGCCCGAAGTTATAATATTAAAAAAATACAGCAAAAACAGTTATAAGATCAAAGATTTTCTAGGATAATAGAAAAATTAAGGGTATAAGGTGCCCATCTTTCTCAGAAATCATCATCGGTGCAAACTTCATGTTATGTGTGGTCAAGCCAATCACAACTTTAATTGTTCATACAAGTAAAGATATATGTGCATATCAACTCTGACTAATCAGTACACCTTTGAGGCTTCAACACATATCTGGTTACTCTACACAGGCTCAAAAGGAAGTGCCAAACAATTTGACTGACATATTCATAAACCCCTACAGACTTTGTGGTGTGTTGTTACAAAATCTGCAGCAACACGATGGCCAAAGCATCCAACTTATAGATATACTCCCTCCGTCCGGAAAAGCTTGTCCCTCAAATGGATGTATCTAGCACTTGGTGCTAGATACATCCATTTGAGGGACAAGCTTTTTCGGACGGAGGGAGTATATGCCAAGACATTACTGCATCTCTGCAGATTCCTAAGTTTCAGATCTAAGCTTCATGATCCGTGATGAGCATAATCAAATGACTACTTGCATAGTAGAAGTAATTGACTACCTCATGGCACCATGGAATTATAAGATCATAAATGGTGAGATAAGTCCTAACTTACAAACATGAATATATCTATTGATGTCAATAATCCAAGTTTGATTGAGCAAAGAAGCTAGGTTGCATTGTCGGCAACCCATGTTGACAGGGCATAGAGCACACGCCCCTTCCACCTGTGCAGCAACCACCGCTGATCCTCATCAACGACGAAGTCCTTGTGGTAGTTGTCCTTAACCTTGTCCAGCACAAGCCTAACAACATCTGGATTCAATGGCAGCTGCCTCAGCCCAGCCCGGTGGTTCCGGAGCTGCCACTGCTTGTATGTCTCAGGGCGCTCCACGCGGTCTGAGCCCTCACATGCAATGACATTCAGGGCAGACCGCCCAAAGATGTCGCGCTCAAGCAGCAGACGCCCTTCGTTATCCCGGGGGACTGTCGCATCCAGCAGGTCGAATTGGGCCGAGTAATTGAACAATGCCTCCCTGAACCGTGTCAGGAAGTATGTAGCACCATACGAGCCATTCATAATGCCATGGATGAACACATCTGGCCGCATCTTCCTGATGTTGTTGAGGACCTGATCCCTGGGGCTCGGAGTATCAAGGCCGAGGTTTTCGTCCATCAAAAGCCTGAAATGGCAAAGACTAATCACCACAAGCACCTCATCACGGTCGATGCTCAGGTCCTCCGGCTGGACTGTCTCCCGCTTTGCTGCAATACCATGGAACTTAAACGGCACACCGAACACGCGGGCGAAGTTGCTGAGCCTGCGCCCCGTCTCCTCAATGTGGTAGGCTCCTTGGAACCCAGGTTGAGGGAGGTCAATGCCGGTGATCTTCACCTCTGGTGGTCCACCTTCTCTAGCTGCAAGCATACATAACAGGCCCGGCCACTGCAGTCCTTGACTCAGACCATAGTCCACAATGTGCAACCGGCTCTTCCCTACCACAGCATTGCAGATGGTCTTATTGGCAAAGATGAAGGCCACCTTCTTGCAGCAGCAAGCTGCCATGTAAAGCTGGTTGGCCTTGAGAAAGTCTGCAACCGAGGTACGCCTTGCCATGAGCGACTGGTACAGCTCGCTCCCCCTACCCGCCAGCCGTGCATCCAGCGCCTCGGCAAAATAATGCGCTAGCCTTTGCGCCGCATCACCCTTTGGGGTCGAATGCTGCCTGATTCTTTTCAGCAGCTCACTTGCGGTCCGCCGGTTGTCTGTGGACAGCGCCTGGGCGCAGTTGAGCAGCAGCGTGCGCAGGTCCACCATCTCACTATCACTCGAGTCCCGTCTTGGCCGACCCTTCTTCCGTCTGTTCTTCCCGGGTTCACTGTCCACAGCGACGCGAAGCTGCTGAACCCCCTTCATGCATATCTCGTGTTCCTGGAACATCATTTCGTCGAACAGCTCTCGTGCGCCATCCTCCTCCTGCTCCGGCATCATCAATTTGCTGGCCCTGCCCATGTCTGGCTCTAGAGTGTCCCTCTTTTTCTTGAGGCCGGCTCCAGCGTGCACTCCGGCCACCACTTGGTCCACCTTCATGGCCGGGAGGCTGCTGTTGGGCGGCAAGAACTTCCTCGCCTCCTCCATGCCTTTGAGGAAGGCCAAGTTGAGCATGTCCTGGTCGCCGGGCAACAAATAATTCCCAATGACGAAGTCAGAGCTAGGGTTTTGGGCTTCCTCGTCGCCGCTGAGGAGCGCCGAGCTCTGGGTGTCCGGTGAACCTGAGGCAAGGCCCAGTACTTCGGCGTAGGGCGGCCGTGAGATCTAGATCGCTGCGTCGTAGGGCGATGTAGCGCTGGGGGTTGTGGAGGCAGTGGCGTCGAAGGTGGAGGTGGAGAAGGACGGCGAGAGCGCGGAGGTGGAGCCGCTGGCGCTGTCGGCGACGTCGACGAGGATCTGCGCGAAGGGCAGCTGCGCCCTGAGGAGCGCGGGGTGGTTGGGGTACAGGTAGAAGAAGTGGTCCTCCATGTCCTCCTCCAGCAGGCGCGAGATGTAGGGCAGCGCCATGTCGTCAAACGAGGAGTCCCCGTCCTCCACGCCGCGGGGCGTCGGCGGCAGGCCGAGGAACAGGGACGGCGAGGGCGGCTCCAGCCGCGAAAGGAAACTCTGCTGCCCCAGGAATTCCTCCGGCGTGGCGGCCATTGCTCTGCTCTGCTAGGCTGTGTTGTGCAGTTGTACACTTGTGCTATGTATGGCTAAAGAAGTGGAATTTACTCCGCTGTGAAGCTCTGCAGATGGTGCTTTCTTTAAAGGATGAAACCATGGAAGATTCCGGGAAGGGGCGTGATGATGATGACGGGAACGGAGGAAGAGACCGAAGGGCGAGAGTCAAATACTCAACTGCAACTCCGGCTCGCCGCCGGTCCCATCCCCAGGGTGGAGCAGAAAGAAATGAAAGAAAAAGGAAGGTGATGATGAGGCTTCGCCTAACATGGCTAATCGAACAACAATAGTAGTATATCAACTCAGAAGATTTCTGCTGAGGAGTGCTTATTAGTTAATTGAACTGGGCGGCCAAGAACCAAATGAGCTGAGCTGAGCTGAGAAGGTACACCAACCCTAGGCAAGCTAGGCAGTCACTCCGTTTCCTTTTAGTCCGTATATATAATTGTCTAAAGTCAAATTTTATAAAATTTAATCAATTTTATGAAAAAAATGACAATAAAATATATATCATTAGATGCATCGTAACTTTAATATTGTAGGTCTTGATATTGTTAAATAGAAATTTGATAAAACTTTACATAGTTTGACTTCAAACAAATTTTATATGCAAAATGAAAAAAAGGAGTACTTGACTTATGGCCATTGACTGCCCGAATCACATATTTGCATCAAGATCCAAAAGCACGTTAAAACGAAAGATATCGGATTTTAAGCTCACAAAGAAGAGGATCGTCATTTTTCCTCCACTGCAGCGGCGTAGCTGCAGGGTGGACAGAGTGGTCAATGGACCACCCAGTAAATCAGACTAGGATTTTATATCCACGATAGCTTGTTTGCTACCTGACTCGAACATGGCCTGAGATGTGGACGACCGAAAGAGCATGTCTGGTAGCCTATTTATTCTCAATGGCAGCCCAGTGACTTGGCAATCCCAGAAACAGAAGATTGCGCCTTTGTCCTTCTGTAAGGCTGAGTAGGGCAGACTTCTCCACAACATGCTCGAGGAGGACACCAACGCCACCACCATCCTCTTCGACGCCAAATCCACAATTCAATTGTGCAAAAATCTAATGTTTCAAGATCGGAGCAATCACATTGAAGCGTGGTTCCACTTCATCCACGAATGCATCAAAGGTGGGAAGATCAACGTTGGCTACATCTACACCGGCGATCACAAACATCATCACCAAATCCCACGGGCGCACAAAGTTTTAGGAGCTGCATGTACACATCCGGATGGTTTTTTATATGGAACATACTTTCCATTTAACTCGTGTGTCAAACAAGACATGTAGAATTTTTGGTCGGCAAATTCGAAGGAATCATTGAGCGCCGGCAACCAAGTCTTTAAATAAGGTAGGAACTTCCCCCGGCCATACAGCTTTGGGGTTCAACGACCACCTTCGCATCGAAAGCCACAAGGGCATCGCGCATCGGTATGTGATACGTCTCCAACGTATCTATAATTTATGAAGTATTTATGTCATGTTTACAACAATTTTATATGGTTTTGGTATGATTTTATTAGAACTAACCCGGACTGATGTTGTTTTCAACAAAACTACCGTGGTGTCGTTTTTTGTGCAAAAATAAAAGTTCTCGGAATGGGTCGAAATTTACAGTGATCGTTTATGGACCAGAAGAGACCCACGGAGCACCGGAGCTGTGCCGGGAGGTAACCGAGAAGGCCACAAGCCTGGGGCGCGCCCCTACGGCTTGTGAGCCCCTCGGGCACCCCCCTGACTTGTTTCCAATGCCAAGTACCCCTATATATCTCGTAACCTCTAAAAAGAACCCTAGATCAGATGTTTCGGAAGGAAATATGCCCTAGAGGCAATAATAAAGTTGTTATTTATATTTCCTTATATCATGATAAATGTTTATTATTCATGCTAAAATTGTATTAACCGAAAACTTAGTACATGTGTGAATACATAGACAAATAGAGTGTCCCTAGTATGCCTCTACTTGACTAGCTCGTTAATCAAAGATGGTTAAGTTTCCTAGCCATGGACATGTATTGTCATTTGATGAGCGGGATCACATCATTAGAGAATGATGTGATGGACTAGACCCATCTGTTAGCTTAGCACTATGATCGTTTAGTTTATTGCTATTGCTTTCTCCATGACTTATACATGTTCCTATGACTATGAGATTATGCAACTCCCGAATACCGGAGGAACACTTAGTGTGCTATCAAACATCACAACGTAACTGGGTGATTATAAAGATGCTCTACAGGTGTCTCCGATGGTGTTTGTTGAGTTGGCATAGATCGAGATTAGGACTTGTCACTCCGATTGTCGGAGAGGTATCTCTGGGCCCTCTCGGTAATGCACATCACTATAAGCCTTGCAAGCAATGTGACTAATGAGTTAGTTGCGGGACTGTGACGCCCTCGATTAAATCGTACACTACTCATACACGCAAATGTGTACGATCAAGATCAAGGACTCACGGGAAGATATCACAACACAACTCTAGACACAAATGAAAATAATACAAGCTTTATATTACAAGCCAGGGGCCTCGAGGGCTCGAATACATAAGCTCGAATACACAAGAGTCAGCGGAAGCAACAATATCTGAGTACAGATAGGAGTTAAACAAGTTTTCCTTAAGAAGGCTAGCACAAAAGCGGCGACGATCGAAAAGGCAAGGCCTCCTGCCTGGGAGCCTCCTAACTACTCCTAGTCGTCTGCGGTCTTCACGTAGTAGTAGGCATCCTCCGGGTAGTAGTAGTCATTAGTGGCGTCGTCTGGCTCCTGGGATCCGTCATCTGGTCGCAACAATCGGGTATGGGGAAAAAGAAGTAGCAAAGCAACCGTGAGTACTCATCCAAAGTACTCGCAAGACTTACATCAGACCTAAACTAAGTATGCATCTGTATCAAAGGAATGGGTTGTATCTGTGGACTAAACTGTAGAATGCCAGAAGGGAAGGGGAAAGCCTAGCCTATCGAAGACTAGCATCTTCAAGCATCTTGCAGCATATATAAGAGTACAGATCAACATAATGTAAGTAGTAGTGTTATCAACCTCGGCCAGAGATCCTTTCTCGACTCCCTGCGAGAAAGCAATCCCAGAGCCATACTATCCAGTTATCATCACATATCCAAGTCTCATCTCAAGTATCCAGTTCTAGTTGTATCGATCGGGATACAACTCCAAGTGTCCGTTACCGTAGGACAGGCTATCGATAGATGTTTTCTTCCCTGCAGGGATGCACCAACTTACCCACCACGCTCAATTAACTCCGACCGGACACACTTTCCTGGGTCATGCCCGGCCTCGGCCAAACAATACGCCGCAACCCGACCTAGGCTTAATAGAGAGGCCAGCACGCCGGACTAAACCTATGCCCCCAGGGGTCATGGGCCATCTCCCCGGGAACTCCTACACGTTGCGTACACGGCCAGTGAGCAGACCTAGCTACCTCCTTCAACAAGGTAGGAGCTTACGCAGTCCAACCCGGCGCGCGTCGCTCAGTCGCTGACGTCTATTAAGCTTCGGCTGATGTATACGACACAGAACGCCCATACTATGCCCACGTGATGGTTAGTGCTATCAGGCCAGAGGCCCCTCGGATCAAATATCCAAACCGTAGTGGATTAGGAGCACGCGATAACAAGCAGAGACTCATGATTGATGTGACCCCGTTGCCCCATCTCGAGTACTTGCGGCAAGGGCTAAGAATGCCCGGCCACACCTCGTAAGTGTCTCGCGGGCACCTTCCAGGTCAACCCGACTCCACATCACTCGCAATTAAGCTTGCACGGGTACCACTCAGGGTCGACCCGTCTTTAGTAACATGGTTCAGTGCAAAGTCATAGTAACACCAAGGGGAAAACCCGAGGAATCACCCCCGGGTGAATTCCACTCGATGTTATCATCAAGGTGAACGTAAGAGGATCCACCCTCGAGGTTCACACTTGAGGGGTTGCACGACAAAGCCGTAATGGAAGTGGTTAAGGAGGAAATCACCCTCGATGATCACGACCGAATAGCTACACTACAGAGATCTCATTAGGAGTGATGTATGAGGTTCACCCTCGGCACTCGATAGTAACTCTGTAGTGTCGTACAACTAGGGGGTGATGTGCGGTGTCGGGGCCTGGACGTCGATCATGTTGATCGAGTCATCGAACATAAAGCGAGGCAACTAGGACAAGGTGGGGGTCACTGATGGATCACTAACCAACCTATACTAAGAAGTTTAGGATAAGCAGGTAAGGTATGAAAGTAGGTACCAACAACAGGCTATGCATCAGAGTAGGATCATACAGAAAGCAGTAGCAGTTCTAATGCAAGCATAAGAGGGAAAGAAATGGGCGATATTGGAATGCTCAAGGAGGGTTTGCTTGCCTGGTTGCTCAGACAAGAAGGAGGGGTCGTCGGTGACGTAGTCGATCACAGTGGCATCATCGGTCTCGGGGTCTACCGGAGAGAAGAGGGGGAAGAAACAGTAAATACAGAGCAAACAATGCATCACAAGGCATAACATGACGACGGACAGAGCTAGGGTTGCCCTAACATAGTACTACACGTTGCAAACGGAGGGGATAAACATCCAAGGATGAATTCCCGGCGTTAGGTGGATTCCGGACAGATGAAAGAGAGGGGACGGTTCCATGTTCAGCATGTTAGGGGCATGTGACAGATGAACGGACCGCGTATTCGAATTCGTTGGATTTTTCTGAGCAACTTTCATATAGAAAACATTTTCATCTGAGCTACGGTTTAATTACTATGAATTTCTAAAGTTTAAAGCCTTTTCTGGAATTATTCAAATTAACAGAAAAGGAAAAATGACATCAGTATGACATAGGTGTGACATCAGCAGTCAACAGCCGCACTGACCAGGTCAAACCTGACTAGTGGGGCCGCCGGGACCCACATGTCAGCCTTTGTGGGTTAATAGTGGATTAACTTGACTAACAGTAGTAGTTAGGGGTGTGGGCCCCATTAGTCAGCGACTAATTAGTGATTAAACTACTTAACAGATTAATTAGCATTTTGTTTATTTATAAACCTGTTTAATTAGCGCAGGGCCCACATGTCAGTGGCATTGGGGGCGGCCACGTCGATGTTGACCCAAGTCAACAGGTCAAAGGGGGCCCCTGGGCCCACCAGTCAGTGGCCCAGGTGGTGCCACGTGGACGCCACGTCGGACACTGGCCGGAGACGCGCCGAAGTTGACTCCGGTGAGCCAAACGCGGCGGCGCGGCTCGGGAGAGGCACGGATTTCGCGCACAGGGGGTCTGCGGGGTTGTGGCTGGGCGCGTTCGACACGGCTCGGCGTCGCGCATCGAACGCTGGTGGCCGGAGTGGCTGGAACGGACAGGGGCGAGCGCTTCGAGCTCGCCGGTGGTGAGGTGCTTTGGGAGAGCAACGACAGTGGTGGTACGGCGCGAGTTCGGGCTATCCAGAGAGCGGGGCGAGGCCTACGTGCACGCGCGAGCAAGATGGGTGCGAGCAAAAGACCAAAAGGTCGCCGGAACAACGCCGGCGACGAGCTACGCGGAGGCGCATCCGTTCGGAGCACGAGGTCGGCGCTATGGGGCTCGGCGAGAGCAACGGACGCGCGCGTTGGGCCCCTGGGAACCCCAGGAGCACGATGCGGCGCTCGGCCTCATGTGAAGGCGCCCATGGCCACGACGCCGAGCTCATCGGCGGCAACGCGCTCGGGCGACGGTGGGCGAGCTAGCTAGATGGCGCGCGAGGGCGAAAGGAGAGGGGAAGGAGGGGAAGGAGCTCACAACGAGGCTGTAGGGGGATGGCAGCGTGCTCGGGGAGGACTCGGTGCAGCGAATCAATGGCGGCGAGCTCGGGCGTCCGAAGGTCGAAGACGACCTCGAAGCCGACGGGGCAGGGGCTCCGTGCGCGGGGAGGTTGCCGCAATCGGCATAGGCGGGGACGAGGGAGCTCCCAGACACGGGCGGATGGAGGACGGCGGCCGGTGGCCACGGGCACGGCGAGGCTGCGGCGATGGCTTCACTCGGGCGGCGCAGTGTGGTGGACCTGAGGAGGGGAGGGGAGAGGGCGAAGGAAAGAGCGACGAGGGAAAGAGGGGGGCAAGTGGGCGAGTGGGGAGGGAGCCCGAGGCATCGGGGCCTTATCCCCTCTCACCGGCGACGTGGAGTACGGGGCGGCGCGCCCGGTCCGGCGGGGACGAGCGAGACACGCCCGGTCCGGCGGGGACGAGCGAGACGTGCCCGGTCGGACGCACAGGGGGGAGGGGAACAGGGGAGCGGTAGGTGGGCTGGCCTGGGTGAGGGGGAGCTGGGCCGGCCCAGGTGGGCTTGGCCCAGTGGGGCAGGGGCACTTCCCTCTCTCTCTCTCCTTTCCTTTTCCCTTTTCCTTTTTCTTTTTTTAGCCTTTCTGTTTTAGCCATTTTAGGCCACCTTCACATTTTGCAAAAATGTTGGTTCACCACCAATATTACCAGAAGAATACTTCCCACATGATGAACATTTTAGTTTTCACCCCCTGTATACATAGTTCTCGAACCCGTAGGGTCTGCACGCTTAACGTTCGATGACGATATGTATTTATGAGTTATGTGATTTGATGCACCGAAGGTTGTTCAGAGTCCCGGATGAGATCATGGACATGATGAGGAGTTTTGAAATAGTTGAGACATAAATATTCATATATTGGAAGGCTACATTCGGACACCGGAATGGTTTGGGTCATTTCGAATAAGTTTTGGAGTACCGGGGATTACCGGAACCCCTCCCCCCCCCCTCCCGGCGGAAGTTATTGGGCCTCATGGGCCTAATGGTGGAAGAGAGGAGGCGGGCCAAGGTGTGGCGCCCCCTAGTCCAAACCGAATTGGACTAGGGCTAGGGGGCCGCCGCCCCTTTCCTTCTCTTCTTCCTCTCCTTCCTTCTTCTCCTACTAGGACTAGGAAAGGGGGGAACCTACTCCTACTAGGAGTAGGATTCCCCCCCTTGGGCGCGCCCTTGTGGCCAGCCCTCCTCCTCCTCCTCCCCTCCTTTATATACGGGGGAGGGGCACCCCATAGACACACAAGTTGATCTTTAGCCGTGTGCGGTGCCTCCCTCCGCAGTTTTACACCTCGGTCATATTGTCGTAGTGCTTAGGCGAAGCCCTGCGTCGGTAACTTCAACATCACTGTCAACATGCCGTCGTGCTGACGGAACTCACCCTCGGCCTCAGCTGGATCAAGAGTATGAGGGACGTCACCGAGCTGAACGTGTGCAGATCACGGAGGTACCGTGCGTTCGGTACTTGATCGGTTGGAGCGCGAAGATGTTCGACTACATCAACTACATTACTAAACGCTTCCGCTTTCAGTCTATGAGGGTATGTAGACACACTCTCCCCTCTCATTGCTATGCATCTCCTAGATAGATCTTGCGTGATCCTAGGATTTTTTTTGAAATACTGCGCTCCCCAACAGTGGCATCCGAGCCAAGTCTATGCGTAGACGTTATATGCACGAGTAGAACACAAAGAGTTGTGGGTGATAATAGTCATACTGCTTACCAGCATGTCATACTTTGATTCAACGGTATTGTTGGATGAAGCGGCCCAGACTGACATTACATGACCGCATTCATGAGACTGGTTCTACCGACGTGCTTCGCACACAGGTGGCTAGTTGTAACATCCCAAATTTTCAATTTGGAATGTTATACATTAGATCATCATGCATGTCATATTTTCTTGCATTTTGCCCGATCCTATAAATTTCACGCAACTCAAGGACCCTCGGAGAGAGTTGGAGATTTCGTTATTTTCATATTTGAGTTTTCTCAAATTTTGAAAAGAGGATCATTTGATTTATTTTATTTCATCTTCAATTATTTTTCCAATATCAAAAATAATGAGAGAGGGAATAATATGACTTTCCCAAATTTAGGAAAAATGAAGATTCAATGAATAAATCAAATTTTGGTTTTGCCGGAGTTTTGTTTTCTTTTTATTTGGATAGGGAAAAATGCGGGTTTTCAAAAATTGCATTCTAGGTCCGGAGTAAAGTTCATTTTGTTCGACTCATTTTTAGGAGTCGGAGAAAATTTACTTTAGTAATTTTGGAGTTCGTTTAGTTTAGTTTTCTTTTGTTTTTCTGCGAGCGAATCCAGTTAAAAAAAAGGACCAAGGCCAGCCGGGCCAAAGGCCCAGCCAGCCGGCTGCCTCCCCAGCCAGCGCGCGCGCCAGGCCGCCGCCTCCCTCGCTCTAGGCCGAGTCCCAGAAGGACTCTAGGCCGGTTAGCCCCCCCTTTCCTTGTTTTGTTTTCCCTCTTTTGCTTGCCCCCTACCCCAAGTAATCCCCCCCACCTATATAAATACACCCCAACCCCCCCCTCTCCTCACATCAATCCCAAGCCCCTCCCCTCCTTAGCCGCGCCCCACCCCGCGCCCCTCACCCGCCGCCGCCGCCGCCCTT